>NW_004567126.1:30009040-30024713 GCF_000260355.1 Condylura cristata | reverse complement strand
GGCAAGTGGTTGGCGCGTCCAGAGCCGCCTGCTCGCCCCAGAGGCGCCCTGCATGCGTGCTCTGGCAGAGTGTGCCCCTTGATGCCCGCGCCCCGAGGCCCGGCCGCCGCGCCCCCGCCCGGCCCGCTAGAAGCCCACCGCGCAGAGCCGTGGATTTGACGCAGACCCCAAGCCCCTGGCCCCACATCTCTTCCTGGGTCAGGCAGGAAGTGTCCCTCTGCACGACCCCTGCTCCTGGAGGGCCTGGGAGGGTGGCTATCCCTTGGGGTCGCCGTTTCTGTGCCTGGGCACTGTCCCCACTGGCCCTCTGGCCCTCCTGACCACTGAAAGCAGAGAGGAGCGGTGGTATTCTGGTCCCTGTGGACTTGCGGGGCGGGGGCAGCAACCACAGCTGCAATGTCCACCAGCTTGGATGGCCCGTCTGTCTGTTAACGGCAGGCTGAGGGGCACCCCCGGAGCCTCAGACCTGCCTGCTCCAAAAGGTCCTGCCGTCTGCCGCATGAAGACAGACAAATGCTTGGTGTGAAAGATCTTTGATGGAAAATAACTTCAATACACGAGTGTGCACTAGCGATAAGAGGAAGAATATGTGTGCTGTTTCAAGCCACCGGAATTTAAACATGAAAAAGAAACATGAAGCAGAGGAAGTCAGTGAAAGTGGCTCCCCTCCCACAAGCGGCAGCACTGGTCTGTCATAGCAGAGCCCTCCCAGGCTTCAGGACATTGGACCGATGGATGAGGATCTCCTCTGGCAGCAGGTGGGGTGTCTCCTCGCAGCTCTGGGCTTTGTGGCCACAGCTGTTTCCTGGCAGTTTTCCAGGGGTCTTCCAGGAAGAACCCCCCTCCAGGGACATGAGGCCTGAGGGGAGGGGTGGGGCAGGGGAGGGGTGGGGCAGGCGACTGTCTTAATTTGTAAGACAGCTCCAGTGCTGTCTAGGAACTGGACTCTTCTCCACTCAGGCTGGCCAGCAGGTGTGGCATCCGAAGGTCAGTGCAAGTGCTGTGCAACCCCAGGGGCCTAAGGGTTAAGTCTCAGCACTACCACCGAGTTGTCCTGTCTCCCCTCTGCTCTCCTCGGCAGTGTACCTCAGTAGATCCGCCTGTTCTGCTGTCTCTGGTGGATCCTCTCACCCCCTGCACCTCTGGTCTACATCCCAGTTTTTTTTTTTTAACATTTAAAAATTTTCATTTATAAATCTATTTACATTATTGTTCCCCTACATCTCAGTTCTTACATGCAGAAATAAATAAACCTTTCAAAAAACATTTCACCATAGCACTGCTGAGATGGTTTCCCAGAAGCCATCTGCACAATTTCCCCCTCAAATAGGAAATCATTTCCCTCTAAATGCACAGCATCATGGTGTTGGGATTGACACTGATTAATAAGCATCTGAAACTTGAAAAAACAATTACCATTTCCCCCTAAAATGGTAATTGTATGCACACAATTACAATTGATCAAGTGCATACAATTGATCAAGTAAGTGACACTGTCACTGGAGTGTGGAGAGCCTGCACGCTCATGCTTGCCTGGATTCCATGTAATTTTGCCTGATGAACGTTGGCCTGTTCCATGCCTTTCTAATAGCAACTTTGGTGGGACAGGACTCACATGCCCTAAGAAGTGTACTGTAGGGTTGTGTCAGTCACCAAAAGTTGTTCCAGCATGCATGGAAAAGAAGAAAACGTGGCATTTGCTTTTATCCTTATGTGGGGTCCTTTGTATCCGTGAGAATTATTCAGTATCTCTCCACGGGGGTGGGGCTGGCAGCTTTCTCTGTAAAGGTTGATAGTGAACATTTTCAAAGGATCTCATTGCAGTGTACAAATAAGTAAGCACATCTATGTGCCAATAAAACTTTATTTACAAAAACAGGCGGTGGGTTTCATGTAGTCGGCCCAGATTCCTAACTGATGTATTGGATTTTATGGCTACTGATCTCATGTTTAAAGCATTCATCTTTACTGTTTCTCTGTGTGTGTAAACATATTGTACTTAATTTTACTATCATTATGAAACAATATATACTGATTCTGGACCTAAAAGATGAATATATTCAGTTATCATCATCTGCAAATGTGAATCTCTGCTTAGGAGATGCAGGAAAATCAACTGCATTTTTTCAGTAAAGTAGTCAAGCACAAAGTTGAGATATTTCCAGTATAAACCAGATATAGCCATTTAGAAAGTACAGTGGAAAAAAGACATCATGGAAAAAAATCTCACTCATAGTAACAACCAAAAATAGCTAAGAATTAAAGGAAATGTGCAGATATGAAATGTCCAGAACAGACAAATCTACAGAGACAGAAGATCTGTGGTTGTCAGGAGCTGGGGAGGGGAGTGGCTGCTGATGGGGGTCAATATTCTTTTAGGGGTGACAAAATGTTCTAGAATTTGATGGCAATGACTACAGCTCTGTGACTACTTCCCACTAAATTGTGCAATTTTATTTATTTATTTTAAAAGATTTATGTATGCAAACAAGATCTGGGGTATAGGCCAGAGGTGCAGAGAAGGTGAGTGGATTCACCAGAGACAGAGTGAGGAGCAAAACAGGTGGATCCACTGAAATCCACTGCTGAGGGGAGCAGCAGGGAGACAGGAGAGGTCTGCTGTGGGTCACCTCCTTGGCTGGGATCGAACTCTCGCTGAAGCCCTGCAGCTAGCTTCCCAGTGTTGTGTTTTAACCTGTTGCACCATTAGGGAGGGCCCCAAAAATATCTTTTATCTTGATTTTTATTTTGCTCTCCCCCCCCACCCCAGACTTGTTTCTCTTTCCTGGGTGTCCCTTGTGGTGCAGGTGTTAAGTCTTAGCACTATCAGGCTCTAGCTGGCCACTGCAGCCTGAGTGTGGTACCAGGCCTGGGTGCTGACCCACATGGTGCAGCAGACCTCTCCTGTCTCCCCACTGCTCCCCTCAGCACTGTGTTTCAGTTCATTTGCCTGTTCTGCTCCCCACTGTGTCTCTGGTGAATCCTCTCACTTCACACCCCCACTTCACACCTCAGGCTTTTACCCCAGTTCTTGTCCTTGTGTGCATAAATAAATCTTAAAAAAAATAAAAATAGGGCCCTCCCTGTTGGCGCAACAGGTTAAAGCGCAGCACGATGAAGCTGTCTGCAGCCACTGCAGCATGAGTTCCATCTCCAGCCCCGGAGCTGACCCACCTGGCGTAGCAGACCTCTCCTAACCCACCTCCTGCTTCCCTCAGCAGTATTATTCAGTGGGTCTGTCTGTTCTCACCATGCTGTCTGGTGAATCCCCTCACCCCCTGTACCTCTGGCCTGTACCCCAGTTCTTGTATGCAGAAATAAATAAATCTTAAAAAATATAAAAAGTGTTTCCTGTGGTTGCTGTAACAAATGAGCACTGTCCTGGTGGCATAAGTAATCCAAGTTTATCGCCTCATGCTTTGGAGGTGAGGTGTCCCATTGTCTCATGGGCTCAGCCCAGGTGCGCACAGGTTTTGAGTTTCTGGAAGCCCTCGTCCCGGCCTTGCACCTCACTTCATCCTCACGGCCAGTGCAGGGTCGTCTTCCCGTGGCTGTCTTCCTCTGGCCCTCCTCCCAAGAGAGAATGTTAGGCTCCTGGGAATCCAGAGTCCTCCCCATTTCAGGATCCTTAATTTAGTGTTCTCTACAAAATCTCTTTATCGAATAAGACAGCATGTCTGTGGGCCCCAGGGCCAGGATGGAGCTGGGACTAAACAACTTGGGTGGCTCATAAACCCCATAAGCTCCCACTTTTCAAACTGGTCCTGAAAGTCTCTGTAGTGCATTTGCCAACAATGGCTTCTTGAGCGTGTGTCCAGGTCAGGCAGAACTCACTTTGAAGAAAAACCCCTCCGTGTGCACAGAGCCAGCACGCCCTCTAGGGGCAGGAAGACACAGAGGCTGAGGCCCGGAGGCTGCCCAGCTGGGGGCTCAGCTTTGTACCTGGAACACAGGCCAAGAGCTCTTTTGCAAAAGGCCACATTCTGTTGGTCCTGGAACCATTAAATTTTACATGAAAAGGTCTCAGAGTAAGGATCCATCACATTTTCCACACAAGAAACGATGAAGTTTTCCATTAAGCTAATGGCGTGTTTGAAAGCCAGTCAGTGACGGTGGGAGTAGAAAAATTGCTGAATCTATTATGCATTCCTGTCAAAGGTTTTCTGGAAACTTTTATACAGAAAAAGGCAACGAGTAAAGTCATGCTGACAAGCGCAGGAAGTAACCGTCACGATGGATGTGGGGGGTCACAAGGGCGTCTTCTGGACACCGTGGCTTCCCTGCTGTGGTGGCCTGCAAGGTGGCCCCAAGGCCCCGCCGTCACCCTGCTGCACTCTAACCCCAGCTACACCTTGTGCATTTGGCTCTCTGTTCAGGGTGCTTTGCTGGGCCACAGAACATCAGGACATCTAAGATTCTCTCACTTCTTGGTGACAGTGGTGGGGACATATCCAGAGGTCAGAAAACCAGAAATGACGACCAATGTGAGTGGGCATAATGTTGGCACAGTTTATTCTGGTGTTTGTGCGGAGACACATACAGGTGCAGAGGGGTTCTGGGGTGGGGACCCACCCTGCCCCAGCAGTGCCTGACTGTCCCCAACCAGGCCAGGTTGGAGGAATGGCGGGGACCATGGGTGCCAGAGGGTCATGGCCCGGTATTATAAAAAGAGCTACATTTGATCAGACGGCTCTCTGTAGTCCTTGGGGTCCATCTCCCCATGGGGTGGGGTGGCTGGACCCAAGGGCTCCAGAGGACCCAAGCCGAGGTCACACTCATCGCGTTTGCTCAATGTCAGGCAGTCAGAGCATCCCGACGCGGCGGCACTCAGTGCTGCAGGAGGCTGGGGACGCGCCGGCCTAGGCGGTGGCCATTGCCCCGTCAGAAAGGCCACAGATGATGCTAGAGCAGGGCAATGGAGGGCAGGGGCCTGGGAGCCCTGCTCACACCACTTGAGGCCTGTGGGGACGCGCTCTGGGATTTTGGCCTCCAGCCCCTGGGAGGCACCTGTCCGACTTCCTCTGAGAGTTAACGGGCATCTGGAGAGAAGCTAAGTCCAGTAACCTTTAGGTGAAGGCAAAGCTGCCCAGCCCTGAGAGGGGAGCTCTGTGGGAGAGCTGACCTGTGTCATCACTACAGAAAGGGGGGTCTTTTCTTGGGGTGGGGATTGGCTCACCTTGTATACGTAAAAAAAAATGTTTCTTTAATATCTCAAAGCAGTTGTACATGAAACTATAAAAATCTATAAGATTAAATCTTTTGTATGTAAAAACCTGGGTCCAGGATGCTGCACAGACAGGCCAAAAACATCTTAGAGGAACTGAGACAGCAGAACTGGGTTTAGGAAGATGCGAGGGAGGGGACAGCGTGGGGTGGGAATCGTACCTCTCAGGAGAGAGGCTGGCCTGGAGGACCCGGCCCCAGGCCTGGCAGAGTCAGCACTCAGTGCTGGGGGCCCTTGCTGCAGGGGCGCGGCCAGGTGGGGGCAAAGCAAATGGTGTAAACACAAAGCAGGTTTTCCCTGTGGAGGCCAATACAGAATTGCAGTTTGAGCTCATCATCTCCCCCCTCCCCTCTAGGCGCGGGGCTCACAGCAGGCCTGGGGCCGCTTGGGGAGCATCTCAGCAGCAAGATGCGGAGTTCGCCAGGTGCTTTGACAGAAGAGCAGGCCCGGGCTGGGTGTCGCTGGCTGCTGTGGCAACATGGTGAGGGGCTCTCAGTGGCACATCCGTGAGGTCATTTCTTTCTGTTGAGAGGAAGCAGGACATCAGCATCAACAAGGAGGGTGATCGACATCACCCCATGTAAAGTGGGGTGTGATGTTCACATGACTGTGACCCAGACAAGCAATGTTTCAGCTTTGGGGGGTTCAAGTCTGCCCTCAGGTGAAAACCCCAGATTGTGTCTTTGCCAATAAGCCTTTATTTACAAACCAGGTGGGCAGCCTGATCCCACTTTGTACACTTGCTCAGATGCCAGAGGAAACTTCTGGGAAGTCTTCTGGAAATAGAGGTGAGGACCCAAAACATCACCTTTAGACCTAAGTTTGGATACCTGTCCTCAATGGATGAGTAATAAATACAAGAAAACTGAGGCAGGAAGGTACTCACAGCGATGGCAGAAAACATGATTACACGGCAAATTTTAGCATTTTATAAAGAACACATCGAGATTTGTGTACAATGAGCATATTGGAAGGAATGCCCCACCCCTACAGGGAGTGGGGTGACCCCCTTGGTCTCAGGGGCATGTAGGCCCAGATTCAGAGGCCTCTCCTTTTTGGTGGGGTTCAGGGTACTCACACTGGGGGTAGAGTCCTGCCTACCAGCAGGCGTAGTGAGCAAAAGGAACCAAAAGCGACCCTAGTGGGTGGGTTCTGAGTGCCAGGCCCTGGAAACCAGGCACTGCTGCACTCGGGCTGCGCCAGGGCCACCCCCTGACACATCAGGGCCAAATCTGAAGAACGGCAGTCTGCTCCACTGCCAAGTCCGAACTGCAGAGCCGCGGGGCAGGCCGCAGCCTGGGCCCTGGCACCGCCCGCCCTCACCAGTGGCTCCAGCTCCTTGGTGTCGATGAGGCCGAACTCCTTGACGAAGTAGAAGAAGTGCTTATAGCAGGTGTTGACGTGGGCCTCAGAGCCCATCTGGGCGATGCGGTCAAAGTGGTGGATGTAGACGTGCACGAACACCCGGAACAGCCGCGACAGGATCTTCCTCACCACCTGCAGGAAGTTCTTGGGGAACGGCGTGCCTGGAGGGAGGCCAGGCCAGTCAGGGCTGCGGCCGACACCCCCGGGCTCTGCGCCCGCCCAGCCCACAGTCCCGGGGGTGCTCGTCGGGCCTGGTGGTGGCGTGTCAGAGGCCACGAGCCTTGCTCATTGTGGCACCTGGCCTGGGCCCAGCAAGGAGCACCCCTCTTCTTGCCGGGCCGACCCTCCGGGCAAGGCCATGCCCCGGGCAGGCCCCCAGGGCCTGCTCCCGTGGGCCCTCTGGCCCTCAGACCTCAGCGTACCGCATACTTCGCTTGGGCTTACGTTTCTTCAGCGAGTGACACAACCCACAAACTGATCTTTTGGGGTTCGGCAGCTTTCGCTGACTGTCCCTCTCCCCACTGAGTGTCGCACAGCGTGGCTGGCCCGGGATGTGCACCTCCAACTGTAGCGGGCTTATCTCCTGTTACTAAATTTAATATTTTTTATTTCATTTTCGCACTGTGCTAAAAGACACGGGGCCATGAGAGCCACCCTCTCGCAGTGCCAGGCCCCTTCGCTCGTGGGCCTGCCCGCTCTCTCCAGGCCCACTGGGCCCTCAGCTTCTCTGCACGCCCCTGGGCCAGGGGCAGGGCTGCAGGTTTGCCCCGTCCAGCCAGGCTCCCTGGTGGGGCCCAGGCCTGGATGGAGAGGGACCTCCACGCTCGTGGCCCAGCGGGGCGCACCAGAGTCAGTGGTGCAGGCACCGCACTGAGATGGCCGAGCAGCCCGAAGATGCTGCTCCCTCCTCGTTCCGCCCACTTTAGTATTTCTGCCCGTGAGTGTTTTGGTGAGATAGGCGAGTGGGTCCCCAGGCTCCTGGGGACTGATCCTGTGAAAGGTTCACTCGCATCACTGAGATCTCACTGACAGGAGAAAAAAAGTGGAAGGCATCTCTCCTTCCTGGAGAGACGACCTGAGCCAGTGCTGCGCTGGGAAGTGCAGAGAGCCACATCGCCACAGGCGCCTTGAGGGTGGGGCTCTCCAAGCACTGAGGGCCTGGATGGTGGTCAGGCACCCTGTTCCAGGGGCCCCAGGCTTGAAGCTGAAGCCCCTCAGCTCTCCTCTGGGGTGGGCTGCTGGAGGACAGATTTAGAGCAGCTCAGCCTAGGAGACCGGCTTAGGAATTGCATCTTCCAGGCCTTCACTATCCACAGCTGTAGCGATACTGCCACACCGGGAGTGCCAACCCAGCCCTGACTGCTTCTGTAGAGAAAAATTTTATTGAATGTTTTATTTATTTTGCAGAGAAGAACTATACAGGCCAGAAGTGCAGGGGGTGAAAGTATTCGTCAGAGAGTGAGGAGCAGAACAGGCAGATCTATTGAAAGCCACTGCTCAGCGGAGCACAGGCCTGGGGCCTTGGGGCCACGTTGGCTGTCCAGGTGTGACTGTCCCTGGGAAGGAAGCCGGAGTAAACCTGGCCTCTCCTATTCTGAGCTCAGCCACAAACCCAAGGAGCACCCGCAGGTTCTGGGAATCAAGGGCGGGGGTCCAGCAGCAGAGGCACACCCCGGGGGAAGACTTTCTTTCCGCCTGCCTGGCTGGGTGTGGAAACAGACTGGGGGGCCTTGAAAAATTTCGGGTGCCCATGGGGTTTCCAAACAGGGCTGGCAGGCATGGCCCAGGCCCGCACAGTCCCGCACGGGGATGGCAGAGCAGAGCCCAGGGTCGGCAGCCTGCGGAGCTCTGCGGTCTGGTTCAGACCCTGCTGGTGGCTCCCGCCTGCCCTAACTCACCGACGCTGGTGGGGAAGATGTCCTCGTTGTTGATCTGCACCTCGATCCAGTCCATGAGCAGGTCCATGTAGCGCGGGGCAGACAGGGCCGTGGGCTTTCGGAAGCGGTGCTCGTCCTGCCAGCGGTACTCGTACTTGGGGCCGCCTGACATGATGGGGCAGGACTGCTCGGTGCAGCCGTCGCTGATGGTGCCGTAGATGAGGTTGACGCGGTTGAAGAAGTCCACCACGTGCACGGCCACCCAGTCGTTGAGCTCCTCCCCGGCGGGCAGCTGCACGGCCAGTTTCAGGTCCAGCCCCGCGTTCAGCGAGGCCTGTGCCTTTTTGTGCAGCTCAAAGCGCTGGGTGCCCGGCTCGAACTTGCGCTTGGGGCGGAAGGTCTTGTCCTTGTTGAAGACTTGCTTCAGGAAGGGGTTGGACATGGTGCGGCCTGCCCCCCACGTGCCCCTGCGGAGCCGCAGGAGTCCCCGAGGACGCAGGAGTCAGGGCCACCGGGACGTCGCGGCCCGACGGCTCCCGAGCACTGGGAATACAGAGCGAGGTGAGCGTGAGCTTTCTGGAAGCATGAGCAGGCCAGCAGGCTTCCCAGGGCGGGTGGCTTAAGGAGTCTGAGCCAAAGGAGCTGGCTCCTCCGTGGCCAGCTCTGCCCCGCGGCTCACCCGGCCGCCTCCCAACAGAAGTTGATGAGGCGCGTCCTGGACAGCCAGAAGGTGTGACGCCTGCCTCAGAGGGCCCTGTCACCGGGGGAGGGCGCTCGGGAACACGCTCAGGGTGAGGGGCTACAGAGAGCTGCCACTCCCTGCACCCAAGAACTGGGCCTCATTTGGAAAACGGGTCTTTGCAGATGTGATCGAGTGAAGGCTCTTGGGGGTGCTCGTCCTGTATTTCCTGGGTGGGCCCTTAACCACCCAGCGAGGAACAGACACCCTGGTAGAAGACACAGACAAGCCGAGGGACCAAAGAAGGCTGATGCTACCAGTCCAGGAGACCCCAAAGAGCACCCTAGGGGCCCAGGAGGAGCCGCCTGGCTTTGGTCCTCTGGCTGCCAGGGCTGGGCAGGGTGAGGCTGTGCTTTCCCCTACGTGTCTTGTCTGCAGGAAACCTCAAGCACTAGGCTTGGCCCCCCTCAAATGCAGTGTGACCTCATTTTCCCATCCTGATGCAAGGATAAAAGACCCTCCTTCCAAAGGGGGTGTGTGCACTGCGTGGGGGCAGCATCCACGCCGGCAGGCCATTAAGAGAAGCCTTGTCTGGGCCTAGCAGAGAATGGCTGCCTTGTCCTCCCACCTGCTCCTCTGGGCTCCGCCTCTTCCTCTGTTATGGGGGACGGTTCTCCGAGAAGCAGCGAGGGGAGCGGAGCCCTTTCAGGAGGAAGTAGGAGCAGACGGCCATGAGTGCCCCGACCCGGCACCATGACAGGAACCCACGTCTAATAAATGACCGTCTGGGTTTGACATAACCTCTGCGTCCCTCCCCCAACCCCCACGGCCCTCCCCCATCCCCCGCAAATATTTTTGCTTAAATTGCTGGAATTCACTGGCTTGACTTTTGACTAGAGGGTCTTGCCTGGAGCCCACCCCACAGACCTAACCCGGGTGTGAGTCTCTCGTGCTGCTATACCAGCAGTCTAGTGGCTAAAATAGTCTAGCTGTATTATTGGGAGTCCAGAGGCTCAAGTCTGACATGGTCTCAGGGCTGGCGCTCTGGGCTGGAGGGAGCACAGCTCCCACCTTTTCCAGCATATAGGAGCTCAGGGCCATAACCATTCTGACCATGGCTTCCCCGTCACATCACAGGGCCTGGTGTGCCCTCCGCCCCCCAAGAATGGCTCACCCTGTGCCACACCCAAGAGAAGTTTAGCCATAAGGAAGCAGAACACATGCTCCGGGTGTGGCGGGGTGGGGCTGCGAGGGCCCTGTGCAGCCCTGCGGTGGCTGTGTGGACACAGTGGCCATCTGGCCTGGCACTGCTCTCAGGGCCTCAGGTGACACAGCTCTGGCACTATGCGGAGGCGAGGACACTGGCGTCGCCAGAGCAGAGTGCCATCACTTCCTGCCCTAGAGCTGATCACGGGGTCCTGGCTTATGTCAATGCTTCCTGTCACCTCAGTCGACATCCTGCGCCATTTACGGTGCGAAGTTCACAGATGCGAAGTTCCGGGCCCCAGGCCGTGTCTCCCCCTGAGCACTGCCGGTGCGGGGCTGGGTCACTTGGGGGCTGAGCAGCGTCCCCACTCCATGCCAGGAACACCCCAGTCATGACAACCCAGTAGGTGCGCCATGGAAACCCCAGGCTCGCTGGCCTGATGGCAAGTTCACCGGTGGTTTCCACGTCCCACCTTACTCCGAGGCCCAGATGCGTGGCTTCCTTCAAGCCAAGCCACAGCCGCTGGGGATCACAGTACCGAGGAGACACAGGAGTATCTACACTGCCTTCTGTTTACCTTACCACCACCACTCTCTGGTGGTGGTTTTGGGACTTTAACCTCCAAGAAAGTCACCTGAAGTGACAACCCTTCAGGGACAAGAAGATGGCCCCTCCAGGCAGCTGACCATCTTGTCTGCACCCCTGTGGCCCCTGGGCCAGACTGGTTCTAGAAGGTGTGGCGGGGTTCTAGAAGGGTTTTGAACGGTTCAGCTGCCTCCTTATCTCAGAGAGTGGGAGGACACACACAGTTTAAATGGAAGTAAGGCTAGTTTCCGTCAGAAGCAAAGTTCTCTGTCAAGAACAAATACCTGTTCAGGCTGAGAGCAGCAGGAGGCCCCCGTGTCCTGGTGCTGCCTGTGGGTTCGTCCTTTGGGCTCCAAGGGCCGCCGGGAAGGAGGTGGGCAGGCTGCTCCTGGCTCCTGAAGATGAGATGTGTGTGGTGGTGCTTAGAAACTTCTCAACTGACAACAGGTGACAAATTCCCCTGCCCCACCACACACACCCTTCCTCCCACCCCACCCTCCCCTGAAACAAACAGAACATAGTTCCTCTCAGCAAGGGCCTGACTTGCATGACCTTCCCTGCTGGGGTGCAGCCCAGCTCCCGCCCCACTGCCGCCCCACTGCCACTTCCTTCCGGAGCCTCCACATCCTGCCGCTCAGAGTGGGGGGCTGGGGGGCACGCCCCAACCTCACGTGGACCCCCTGTGTTCCTGGTCGGTGTGCAAACTGCTCTGGCCCAGGGTCTGTCCTGCTAGAGGGGGCTGTGGAGCTGCCGCCCACTTGAAGATTCTTGTTTCTAGTGGTCTCGCCGCTCCCTGGGGAGGCTGCGGCCAGGGTGCGGTGTTCACGTGGAGGTGGCTCCGCCTGAGGTCTCTGCTGTTGTCTGCACTCACATCTCTGTTTTCTGGGCAAGGCTCTCTGACCTGCACGGTGGGAGAAGGGAGAAGCCAGCCAGGCTCGGCCCCAACAGGCGCTTTTACACTCCAGCTCTCCTGAGGAGCCTCTCAGTAAATTTGAGCCTTCTAGTAAACTGACAGCATACAGCACCATCACCTTGAATTCCACAACATTCTCATCACGCCCAACCGCCGTCACTTGCCACTCGCAAGCCCTGTAGTGGGTTCATTCATGTCCCCCCAAAATATATCAAGTCCTGGCCCCTGCTATCCGGGACTATGAGCTAACTGGTTTGGAAATGGGGTCTTTGCAGATGTGATTAGTTACAGTGGGGTCACCCTGGAGGCCGGTGGCCCTGATGCAGTGCCTGGTGTCCTTATAAGGACGGTGACTGGGACTAAAGCACACAGGGAAGTAGTTGAGTGACGAGAGAGACAGAGACGAGGTGACACAGCCACAGTCTGGGGATGTGAAGGCTGTGGCTAGCTCAGCAGGCAGCGAGGAGGAGCCGCTGGGGCCACCGAGGCTGGCACTGGACCTCGGAGCCCCCAGCCAACACTGGCACCCACATGACAAGACAGGCCCTGGCTGCTGTGAACCAACCAGCAGATAATTCTACATCCTAGCAAGGAACTCCCAGTGGGCTACTTCGGTCTCAGCTTACCTCAGAGAGGAGAGGTCACCAGTGGCTGCTATGGCTACTTGAGAAAACCCCCTTTCTGCTAAGGGTGACTCAGTCCAAACTTTCAGGGGATGCTGTGACATGTTTAACTGACACAAGAAATGTGCCTGGACCCCAGGCCTGCAGACACCCCCCTTGCTGTGCAGGAACACCCCGCTTCCTGTTACTACTGCATCCTCAGGGTGTGGACCTGACTGATCCCAGTGAAGAGGGGAGGGGAGACAGCCACTGTGGTCAGCCTGCTCCAGCACCCCATTCTTTCCAGGGTACTGTGAAGAGCAACCAGTTACTTTCGGTTTCAGCTGTGGGACTTACCAGGGATACTGCTCCAGGGGACACTGGGCTGTATCTGGAGACACTGGTGGTTACTATACTGGGGTGCTCTAGTACTGAGTGGGTGGGAGCCAGGGAACCTGCTCCATACCCTATAGCACCCAGAATATAGCACCGAGGGTATAGCACCCAGGGTATAGCACCCTCTAGTCCCTTCCCAGACCAGCCCCAAATATCTCCTGGGTTTCAGGAAGCACAGGAGTGAGTGTCTTTTTCCAAAATTGGTTTCTGAAGTCAGACTCCCTTTTCTGCTTAAGCAATCTGAACCTCAAAATTCCAGGAAATCAGAAACACCAGCTGGGGCATGTCTAAAACTTCTCTCAGTGAAAACCCAAGTTCCAAGTCAGCTGCCTGGGGAATTTTTGTGAAACCTCCATCTTGTGAAGCACTGGGGATGGGAGACGAGTTCCCGGAAGGGTGATTAAGGGCTGACATTCCAGACCTCAGCTTAGAGGCACTTTCACATGTGAAACTGAGAGCCTTAAATGTGCTGAGAATAGGGATCACTGAAAAAGTTCAAGAACTTTCCCCAAGCCTCTGGGGGACTAAAATAACCGCTTTGCTTTTGCTAAGCCAGAGAGTAAAAAACTTCTAAAATTTGGGTTGTGAGCTATTAGGGAGGTTTGTTATGGGAGAACAGTGCCTGGGTTTGTGAAAGATGCGGCCGATAGGCAGATTCCTTTAGGTTCAAACTGAAAGTAAACTATCCAGCTTCGAGACAAGAGGAACTGAAATGGTTACTACTGAGAAGACAGTCTGAGAGGGTTACGAGTGGAAAGGACATTCTGGAAAAGGTGGGCAGGGGGAAGACAGTACAAAGATCAGTGGGGGAGGAGTTGGTGAATTTGTGGGGCACAGTATTTTTAGGGCAAGGAAGCTTGATGAATATGTACTGTATTCATCCAACATCAAGAGTAACCCCTAAAGCCAATCATGAATTCTGGGTAATTCTGTGACTTCTGTGCCCACAGAAGTCATCCTTGTAACAAATGTGCAATCTGGTGGGGGACCCTGCTAGTGGGAAAGACGGGCAGTGGTGGGATGGGGCGTGGTGGGAATCCCCTGTCCCTTCCCTTAATTATGCTGTGAGTCTCAATTTGCTGTGAACAATAGACTGTGAGAAATACAATAGGCAACATGAATTCACCAATCACCATTCACCAAGCATTAGGCTAAATTCTTGGGGAGCCCATTTAAGAAATAACTAAACCCACAAACAGGAAGTGCAAAATGATGAAAGCAGGAATTGGAGATATATTTTGTGGAAAGAATCGACACCACAAAAGAGGCTAGAAGTATAACCTGTGCTGCATGTGTAAATTTCCAGTGTGTGGTATCTAGACTGAAAAGTAAAAAGGAAATAGGAACATTGATATTAACAGTATATTCTGCTTAACCCAAAGCTGCCGCCCGAGAGAACTTCAAAGGCTAATGAATCTAAGTAGAAAACGCTGAAGAGATACTCTGCCTTTAAAAGAACAAGATACTAAGTCTTCCCGGCACATCCTGGCTTGGACCAGCCACATTTTAAGGGTGGCTGGTGTCACTCACTCTGAGTGGGCAGACAGACTGGTGTTTGAGGTTTGTGGGATCTGAACCTGGGGAGGGGTGAATAAATAAAGGGGTGGGGAGGGCAGAAACAGGGCGTAGGCAGGGGCAACTGGCTGTTCTCGCTCCTGCTCTATTGGTTCTAGCGACAGACCCCAACAGGTGACCACGACCATCAGGGGAACCAGTTCACTCAGTCCTTAGGAGCTCAACTGTGGAGGGACAATGGGGCACAGGAGAGACGGCAGCGCCCACACCTGGTGTTTGGCAGAGGCGGTACCTCTGGCACTGCTCAGTGCTGAGTCTGCAAAATGGGCTAACAGCGCTGCTGAGCTTTGCGTGGAGCTGGGGCATGTGTAACCGAGGCCCATCTGAACCGACAGCGCAGGCAGCCCGAGCATGCCAGGTGAGGTGTGAAATATGCAAAACTGCCAAAAACTGTGAGCCAAAAGTTACCCAGTGATAGGCTTAGTGCTTTAGTGTCTGTTCATCAGATCGCCCTATCTAACCACAACAAACAGGGCAGGCTTCGGGAAGTACCTGCGCACAAAGACCAGAAGGAGCTGGCCCCCAAACCAGCAGCGGCCTCAGGATGCCCGAGCCCCTGGTGCTCTGCGCCTTTCCGCTTCCAGCCTCCCCCTGCCCTCTGCAATGACATTTTACGAAGACGAGGCTGCTCAACTCAAGCAAGCCCCACAGCTCGCCAGCGCGGAGCCGCGGCCAACAGGCGCTGCCCACGTCCCGGCGCTTGGCGCCCAGTGCTCGCCCGGCCGCTCTGCTCCGACTGGGGGGCACAGAGGGAGGCGGGCCCCTTAAGAGCCCCATTCCACGTGGGCTGGGGGCACGGAAATCCTTCGGGCTTATCACCGCGGCCAGGAGGTGGGGCTGACTCAAAGGGCATGTTTTCCGCGCAGAGAATCACGTTGTGGCGCCCCGATGTGTGAGGGACAGTTAGCAAGTGGCTTTCGATACGAAGGTGCCCATTCTGCATTCTCGCCTCAAAGCCACACCCCTCGAACTTTTATGGGGAGACGGGCCCCAAATTACGTGGGTCCCATGTGGATGACATCGGGTCTATATTTTTAATACACAAAATTTTAAAAATTTGCCTTAGAACATGGGTCCACATTTCATGACGTTTCCCAAAGGGACGTTCGTACCCACGAACTCCACGGAGGGCCCCCAGGCTTCCGTGACACCCGCTCGCCCTGACAGACCCGCCCGCTTCCTCCCGCGGAGGGGCGCGCCCCGGCCCCCGAGTCCGTCCCGGCCTGCCCGTGCCCAGCGTCGCGCCTGCG
>NW_004567126.1:29963714-30008906 GCF_000260355.1 Condylura cristata | reverse complement strand
GGCCCCGCCCGGCCCCGCCCTCCCGGCCGGACCTTCTTCCGCCGCCTGCGGGGGCCTCCCAGGAAGCAGCCCTCAGAGCGCCGGGACCAACCAGCGGAACAGGCCTAGCCACCGAGCTTCTGGTTGCCTGGCAACCGGGGGCGGGCCCTGATGCTATTCGGTGGTTCTAGCGACTCCCGCCCTCAGTGGGCGGAGCTTGCCCCAGCCTGAAGAAGCAAGGCGGGGCTTTTGAGCGGGGGCCGGCCTGCAGGAGGAGCTTGAGCCCGCGGTGGGCAAATGTTTTCCGCGCATTCCGGGGGCGGGGCCAATCCGGGGCTGGCAGTAGAGCTGGCACCGCCCATCGTCCGTTGAGGAGGCGGGGCGTGATCCGGGGGCGGAGCGGGAGCGCCGCAAGGGACCCCAGGAGGGCGCCGTTGGTAGGTGCGTGGCGGAGGGGCGTGGCGCGGGCCGCCGTTGGTTGGTGCGCGGCCGAGGGGCGTGGCGCGGGAGGCGCCGTCGGTTGGCCGGCGGCGGGCGGGGGCGGGCCATGGCCCTGCTACTGTGCCTGGGCCTGACCGCGGCGATGGCCCGCGGCTGCCTGCACTGCCACGGCAATTTCTCCGACAAATTCTCCTTTTACCGCCACCACGTGAATCTCAAGTCCTGGTGGGTGGGCGATATCCCCGTGTCGGGCTCTCTGCTCACCGAGTGGAGCCAGGACACCATGAAGGAGCTGCACCTGGCCATCCCTGCGGAGATCAGTGAGTCGGGCCCAGCGGCGCGACCCACCCGGCTCGACCCCACCCAGGCCCCGGCCGCTCACGGCCTCCCCCTCCCCCCAGCCCGGGAGAAGCTGGACCAAGTGGCCAACGCCGTGTACCAGAGGATGGATCAGCTGTACCAGGGGAAGATGTATTTCCCGGGTAAGGCGCGGCCGCGCTGCGGGAGTCTGGTTCCCGCCCGCCCATCCGCCCAAGGGTGAGCGCCTCTTGCCTTCACCCGCCAGGGTATTTCCCCAACGAACTTCGAGCCATCTTCCGGGAGCAGGTGCACCTCATTCAGAACGCCATCATCGAAAGTGAGCGGGAGGGGGGGCGCGCAGGCAAGGGGTGGGCAAGGTTGGGGTGGGCACCTGCCACCGCGCAGCCCCGCGGGTCTTAGATCCAGTGCCTGCGGCCACCGTTCCTCCTGGTCTGCGGAGGCGCGCTCAGTGTCCTGCTCCATGCGAGGACAAGTGGGCAGGGCCCGGGAAGGTAGGCGGAAGCCCCGGGACAGGCTGGGTCCGCTGGGGAGGCGCCACCCACGCCCCTGTCCCCGCACAGGCCGCATCGACTGTCAGCGTCACTGTGGTGAGTCGGCCGCGCTCCAGCTGCGGTCTCGGCAGCGCGGCTGGAAGCCGAGTGGAGCCGCGGCCACCTCTGGTGTGTTGCAGGCATCTTCCAGTATGAGACCATCTCCTGCAACAACTGCACGGACTCGCACGTCGTCTGCTTTGGCTACAACTGCGAGTAGGGCTCAGGCGCGGCGTCCACCTGGGCTGAGGGCCCTGCTCTTCTCGGAGGGTCCTCTTCTCACTCCTTCCTGCCCACCCCCTGACCAGGCCCCCTAAACCGGGGCCGCTTCCCCCCAACACATACACCCTGTCCCGGCAGGTCTTCATCTCAGTGGGAAACCGCTGTGCAAGGCCTTCTTCTTTACATGTGAGTCAGCCAGCTGGGCTCAGGGAGGGGCCTGGACTGCGACCGCGTGGCCCAACTCCAAACCTCTTGTCGCTGTCATTGTAGAAATAAGTGGCACAAGTAAGTTCCCTCCCCCAAACCCAACGCAGTTTTACCAGATGCCATGTGTGCGTGCTTGTGCGTGTGCACGACCTCAAGGTAAGTATGTGGTAGGGGCGCCCGCAGGAAGCAGGGCTTGGCTGTGCTCGGGGCCTGTCTCGTGTCCTTGAGGGTCTGGGGTCAGAGCATCCTAGTTAAAGTGTCCCCAGTTTGGTCCAACCCCTGCCCCAGTAGGTGGTCAGGGCTGGGGAGGACCCCCAGGATGGTCACTTGCCCAAGTGGAGGGGGCTGGGGCCACAGGCATGACTGACCTCAAAGCTCGTGGCTAACTAGGGCCCATGGTGTCTTTCAGAGAGGACACCAACACAAGGTAAGGCTGCCTCTCTGAAAAGCCCTGGCCAGCCTTCAGGGGGTGAGGTGAGGGTGTTGGGCGGTCCTGTAGCTGGGGGTGAGTGGGGGTGCTGGGCGAGGTGGGCACAGCAGGGCAGGGCTCTCCTGTGCCCGGGACATGCTGGACACGCGGGCGTCACTTCTGCAACTACTCCCATCACTCACCAATAAACACGAGCTCCTCCCACCTGGATGCAGAACCACCCCAGCCTTGTGAGTGACCCAGAGGACAGTGGCTGGGGGGACCCAGCTGGGCTCTGGTGGCGGGGTCACCTAAGTCAGGCATTAAAACCCAGTGGCGCCTGGCCCAGGCCTCCATGCTCTGGCGGCCCAGTGATGGGGTGGTGCTGTGACCTGTGCAACACTTAGGGACAGACATGCAGGGCTCTGGGCTTGGCTTCTGAGACCAGCCTGCAGCCGTCACATCCCAGCTGGAAAGCAGCCAGATACCAGCCCAGCCCACCGGGGGAGGGAAGAGGGCTGGGGGTGGACGGAACTGAGGGTACCCTGTGTCTCCCGCAGCCTGATATCACCAAGATTCACGTGTCTAGAACCCCCACACCTGGCCAATCTGACTCTGGAAAATGCCTCCGAGTGCCTGATGCAGCACTGATGGCCACAGATTTAGGGCGAGGACGCCCTAGGACTGACCAGCCAAACAAGCCCACAGCTACTTTGGGTCCCCCAAAACTTCATGAGTGCTGGTGGGCAGGGCAGGGAGGAGGATTTGTACATACCGACGCTGGGGAATAATTGACAGAGCTATTTAATGGAACGATTAAATGTCTCTGACATTTCTCATCACCGAGCAGTCCTTGGAGCAAGGAGAAACTTGTTGGGGCTGGAGGGGCAGGATGAAGGGCCTAGGCAAACCGAGAAACAAGCATGGGCATAAACTGGCTTTCTGGATGGCTCCAAAAGGAGACTGGGGTTTGGGGAAAACCATGGCCAGCCATAGTACAATTTGGGGTTCAGTCCTAGGGGTGAGTCTCAGCCAGAGGGACATAGGGATGGTCTGCACTGCACCGCCTATCCGAATACATCTGACGGCCTAAGATGCCGGCTTCAAACTGGCTGACCAGGGCTGAATGGGTGTTCCGCAGACAGACTTGGCAGTTGGAGTGTAGCCAGAGGCGAATGAACACTCCCTCTGGCCTGGGCACTGCTGGACCCCATTCTGTCTCCCTCTAGGGCTGTTCTCTAAGCCTGAACGCAGTGTTCCTCTGAGGTTCTGGTTCCTGGCTTCAGAGAAACTATCTAGGTCTGTGTGGCTTAACAGCAGACATAGATGCTGTAGACCCAGGGAGCGTCATGAACATACCGCACAGGACCTGCCCTGGGGCAGCGGGTGGTGGCAGTCAGACGGCAGTCCTGTGGTTGCCAGCATGAGGCACAAACTGATGCTGTTTCGAGCTCTTAACAGTTGGTTTCTTCGTCTTCACTGAGGGCCAGGCAAGGGGCCTGGCTGTCACAGGATGCACTGGCTGCCCCGTGGAGCAGGGGGCACACAGAGGGGCCCTGGGTCTCCTGGCGGGCGTCTTCAGACAGAATGGTTTCCAGGAGGAACGGGGCCCAGGTGGTGTCTCTTCTGAAGGGACGCCTGGAGAGCCAGCGCTTGGTGGTTCAGCGTGGGGGCACAGCTCTCGTTCCCTTCCTCTCTTCCCGCGTTCTGGGATCCTAGTTAGAGCCGACTCAAGACTCCATCTGCTGGCCCAGCCTGACTCTTCTCAGATCAGCCTGCTGACCCAGTCTCTTAAGTCATCTTGTCCACACCACGCAAAGCAGGGGAAATGAAGCAAATAAAACTACAAGGAGGGCCTGCCTCTGGGGCCTGTTCCTGCCGCCCACCCAGCATACCCCACACCAGTGGGGTTCCCAGGGAAAGGAGGGGAGCTGGTAGTGGAACCCGAGAAGCCCCACGGGTCAGGCGGGCTGGCCCTCTGTCCACTCCACCTGAGCCCAGGAACTTGGGGTGGGGTGTGGGAATCCTACCCCCCCAGGAGACGAGGCACATGGACAGGGTGTTCCCGCTGTGCCCTGACATTCCTGAGGGCACTGCGCAGCCCTTGTCGAGAGCAGCTCGGGGACTGCGTGACCCCCCGGCTGCAGCGTGAAGACACCCTGGCAGGGGAGCACAGTGGCGCGGGCAGCAGACCCAACCGGGGATCACCGTCTGTTTTTGCAAGTTTATTGGCTCATCTGGACACAAAATCATGACAGAACGTGATATCTCTCTCCTTTATACAGGAATGTTGATAGCAAATTCTTATATAACACATCATACAATTTTGATACTCTAGAATCACTGCACAGGATTCTGTAATAGATTACATGCTAAAGTGACAGTTTTCATCAAAAGGAAAAAGCTAAAACGTCATTGAGGACCATCATCTGAGGAAGGTTCTGTCTCACGGGTGGGGAAGGCCGGGCCGCTTGGGGCCCCCCAACCACCACCCCCCGCCAGCCCATGAGGCGCACATTGGCCAGGCTGCCGTGGACACACGTGCCTCACCGGGAGGACGTGGGCCGGGCAGGGCCCTCCGGCTGCTGTGGCGCAATGCGAGGACAGCCCTGTGGAGTGTTCTGTTACCAAAGGAGACGGGGAGCCCAAGCACTCTGGCACGCACCCCAACAACACGGACAGACAAACACACTATGAATGAGGACAACAAAAACCAATGAGGTCAGCTCTGACGGGGGTCTGTGGATTCCCTCCCCGCGGCGACACCCGCCGGGCATCCACTGAGATCCTTCCGTGGCAGACGAACATGAGGGGTGAGGTGGAGAGCACGATGGACGATAGCCTGCTGTTTCCCACCAAACTCCTGGGGACACCAAGACCGACCTGCAGCTGCGAGGTGACTTCCAGTCCCTCTTCACCCCCCTTATGCTGCCGGGCAGGCTATGTGGGGGGACTGTGGGACCTGGACAACTTCACAGAAGCAAATGTGTGGGGAGCCTGTCCTACCCACTGAAGCACCTACCCTAGGCCCCCAGGAGCTGGCCGGGGTGGCGGCCCCCCACGCCGGGAGCAGTCCGCCCTGGCTACAGGAGCCCGTGGACTGGGGGACCGAACAGGGCTTCTTGCCAAAGAGTGGGAAGAGTCAAAGTGAGAAAGATGACAGCGATCAAGGAAACACGTAACCTGAACGTCTGCTGGGGACGACAGTGGGCTTAACGCACGGCTGGCACAGCACATGCGACAGGAACCGCACACACGGAAGCCACCTTCCGGCGGGGCTGCGGCGCGGTCGGGGCCGCGCTCAGCACTGGGCCAGCGTCGCTTTCATCTCCTCCAGCAGGTTGCTCAGCAGCGTGGAGTCGCTGCACTTCCCGTCCACGGACACGGACTTCTCGCCCTGAGAGGGAGCAACAACAGGCACTTCCGGGGCTGCTCCCGCCCGCCAGGGGCTGCGCCGCATGCAGAGGGCAGCTCGCTCCCCCCTCGGGCCCCGGCAGTGGGGACTAGCAGCTCAGAGGCCTGAGGGCGCTGGCACGGCCGTGCTGTGCTGGGGGGCGTGGGGCGGCTCACCTTCTTCACCAGGAGGCAGACATGGTGGCCCTGGATGGAGCGGCTGTACATGGAGGCGCAGGAGTCCACCCGCTCTACAACTGTAACGGAGCAGGGGTAAGGGCCCACACCGGGGACGGGCAGAGCAGGCGGGCAAGGCCTGCGCTGCTCCCCTGGGCAGCAGGGGAGAGTCACTCGCAGGGAAAGGCTGTGATCCATCTGTCACAGGAAACCCCTTACCGGAAAAATGGTGGTGAAAACAGATCTTTGCCAGGAGGTTGTGGAAGGACATGGTGATGCCATCAACTTTGACGGAGCTCATACTCAGGTCTCCAGACTCCAGCAACTTGGCGAAGGCATCGCTGTGGAAAGGCAGAGTTGACGCCAGGCAGGGACCCTGCTGCCGGGTAGCGTTCTCCCGAGCGTGGGCAGGTGCCACGCATCTTAGAAGATGCCCCCCACGCCCTTCGGTTGAAGCCCTAATGCTTCCAGGACCTAAGGATCTATGGCAGTGGGGCCTCCGAGAGGTGATTCAGGTGAGGGGGGCGGGGCGGCTTTCTCCAAGCTGCACGGTGTCCTGGCAAGAGGCACAGATGCGGACTCGGACATGCACAGGGGGTGAGGTGGCCTAAGGGCACACGGAGCAGATGGCCGTCGAGGCGCCAGGGAGAGGCCTCGGGACTGAGCAGCCCTGCCCGCACCCCTCTGCAGTCTCTGGCACCGGAAAGGTGGATGTGCATTTGGCCTGTGAGTCCGCAAACACCCTGGGCTGGCCAACGTCCCGGGCGGCTCGGACCTCGTGCACTAACTAGGGCCGGTGACACGACACTCCGTCTGCCCCTTCACCTCAGGTCCACGGGCACTGAGTTAAGAGGCCCACAGAGTGAGGACGTGCAGGCAGGAGGGCAGGTGGCGCACACACCTGTAGCACGGCGTGGTGACCATGTACGAGGTGCAGCGGAAGAGCAGCGTGAAGTCGAGCTTCTCGTGGGTGGAGCCCTCATCGTTCTGCAGGGAGCAGGGCAAGAAGAAGCGGGAGTGAGCCTGCCCGGGGCCCCGCTGGCCCTCAGGACACAACTGGGGCCCGGGACCCCTGCCTGCCGTGCAGACACAGGGGTTCTGCAAGCCCGTGTACCTTGGCGATGAAGGACAGGGTCCCCTTGAGTTTCTGGGCCATGACGATGCTCTGAACGGTGAACACAAGCTGGGCTTCGTTGGAGATGCCTGTGGGGTGGGAAGAAGCCCATCAGCCCGGGGCCCAGGGGCGGAAACATAGTGGACAGGGACCCGGGAAGCCCAGGCCGGCCTCACCTGGGGGCAGCTGGAAAGGCACAGGGATGCCGTCGTGCACGGAGGCGCCCTCCGGCCGGGCCAGCTTGGCGTTGAGGGAGTCCAGAACACTGAGCTCCATGTTCCTCAGGAAGCTGTCGCTCCGGTTCTCCAGGACCACAGACACGGTCACCTGACTGTCCTTCTGCAGGCTGCCCTGCACGTCATATGTCTGCACAGAGCAAGCGGGTCAGAGCGGCAGCGGGGCTACGTGACCCCTGTGGGCAAAGCGAAGGGCAGAGAGAGCACAAATCTCCACGGCCTCCCACCAGAACCAGCCTGTCTGGGCCTCACACCGTCCTGGCCTCTGAAAACCACGTCCACCGCCACATCAGCCCAGGCCTGCCACTGCACAGGGCAGAAAGCACGGCCGCTGTGGGGTGTTTCCCCAGAGGCCTCTGCTGGGGCGTCTCCCCCTCCTCAGCGCAGGGGGAGGCCCGCACCCCAGTCTGCCCCAACTTGCTCACAGTGCTCACCATCTTAATGTAAGAATTTTCGGCCAGGAGGCAGTAGCTGGACATGGGCTGGGGACAAAGGAGACAGTTCAGCTGAGTCACCAACTGCTGTGGGGGACGAATCAGTCCCACGTGACTTGGGACGGCACCCCACAGGTGACTGACACGGACACGCGCCCCAGCCTGGACAGCTGGCCGCCCCCCCGCCCGCCCGGGCAGGGGTCTCCTGAGGCGAAGGCTCCTCACCGGGAGCGGCTCCTCCTCCACCGCACCATTCTCCACAGGCCCCGGAGCGTCATCACTCAGAGGCTTTTTTTTCTTGGATTTCTTCTTGTCCTTGGATCGCTCTTCCTTCTTCTTGTGCTTCTTCTTCTTATGCTTAGATTTCTGAGACAGGACAGGGTGGGGCTGGCAGATAGGACCCGGAAAACCCCAGGAAGCCATCGGCAGAAGAGCATCCAGGCAAGGCGCAGGGTGCACTACTCAGGGCTCAGACATGCCGCCCGACAAGCAGGAAACACGAGGTGTGACCCCAGACGCAACACCTCCACTCTGCACACAGGATGCGTGTCTGCAGCACACAACTCACAATGGCCAAAGAGGGCAAACAACGCAGGTGTCCATCAGCCGGAGCGCAGCCAGCCACACGGTGCCTCCCCACGGACCAGCACTGGCACGAGGGGGGCAGCTCTGACCCTCGCCACCACAGGGTGGAACCCGAACACACAGTGCTCGGGAGAGAAGCCAGACACACGGGCCACGTGGCTGAGTGGCGAGCAACATCCAGCGTAGGCACAACCACAGTGAGTGGGTTTGTGGTGCCAGGGGCTGGGGCTGACTGCTGGTAGAGGCGTGTTTCCTTTTGGGGTGATGAATTTTAGGGAACTAGATGGTACTGGTAGAGAACGCTGAAAGTGTAGTAAAAACACTGGCCTGCGTGCTTTTAAAGGTGAGCTCTAGACAGGAGAGGTGCAGCTTGTAAAGCTGTCGTGGAAACAATGTAACCTTGGCAACGGGGAGACGCCATCAGGAAACCATGGTGGCCCAGGGCTGGTGTCTGGCTCCCCACAGCATGCCATGCGAGCACCCTCACCTTGTCGGGGTCATCGTCGTCCTCCTCCTCCTCCTCGTACTGCTGCTCTTTGCTGGGTCCCTTGTGTCCTTCCTTTGCAGGGACAAAGGCGCTGTTCCCCTCGGGCTCTTCCTGCAGGGAACCAGGTGGAGGGGGCTAGCGGAGGCAGCCAGGCCCGGGTGCGTGGCCTCCGTCCTTGCACCTGCAAGTGCCCCTGTGCTAGGCGCTGCCCTGGGCCCGGGAGCAGGCAGGGGTTGACCAGGAAATTAAGTGGCCGGCAGAGGGGAGCGGATGCCCGGTCGGGGTTGGCGGGCTCACCATGAGCCGCTGGGCCCCACCTACTAACTAAAGGGCCCTCTCAAGTCTGCTGCACAACTGCGGGGTCGGGGACCTGTGCTGGCTGCCCAGCGTTTCCATTCTTGAAGCCACTGCCGGGGGAGGCCTCGGGACAGAACAACCAGGTCCAGACCTGGGCCCCCGGAGTGCGCTGGCATCTCTGCAGCCCCAGGGAGAGGCAGTGCCAAGAACAGGCCCCGGATACCTCAGAACAGGGCAGATCTGCCGAGGGTGCACAGGCCCCACACCCAACCCCAAGTGGGCTGGCCAGGCTGCCCCTGCTCTTACCACAGTTGGGGCTGGGGCAGCAGCAGGTGGCGGTGTGGTGGACAGCCAGAAGTCCAGGTCCTCAGCCTGAAACCACAGAAAGCCAAGCGCATGGCCAAAGCAGCCCCAGCAGGTACAGGGCCCCATGGCCAAGCTGTGTGGGCGCTGGCGCTGCCTGCGGGGAGGCTGGCACGGCTCGGCCCCACAACAGGTCCCTGCGCACCACACAATGTTCCCAGCAGTGACGTTCACCAGGGACGACGAGCTGGCTGGCCACTGCCATGGAGGCCCAACGTGGGTGGACGAGTGCGGGGAGCCTCGGCGAGCCGCCTGCAGGACCCCGCCTGCTACATCAGTCGGGCCTGGAGCTCAAGCCCACCCTCTGCCCCACGCGAGCCCCCCGGCTGGGGACAGGAACAAGAGCCGCAGCTTGCTACCTTCTTCTCGCTCTCCCGCTTCTTCTCCCGTTCCTTTTCTTTATGCTTCTTCTCCTTCTTCTTGGGTTTCTTGCTCTTCTTTTCCACAACAGGGACAGCATCCTTCTCAGGGGATTTGGACGTCTCAGCATTGCGGTGTTTCTGGATGGGCAGCTTCTCACTGTCGGCTAGGGGCCTGTGGTGGAGAGGCCAGGTCAGGAGGGGCATGGCAGGAACGGCTGGTGGAGCCAGTGAGAGGGCAGCAGCAGGACTTGGGGCAGGCGGTGGCCCTGGGGGCTGGCTTCACCAGGATTTGGTATCAGCACAAGGGTACGTGTGGATCCCCAGAAAGACTGGGGCCTGGGTCCCTGTGTGGCCTTCTTCAAACCCAGAGAGTAGTCATTCAGGACAGGCGGGGCCACAGGCAGAGAAGAGGTCGCCCAGGTGACCGCGTCAGGCTCATGGATGAGCCAAGGGGCTCTGGGCTCTGCCTTCCTGTCCAAGGTGCCCAGAGGTATGGAGATCAGGGCTGCCCTGTGCGCCCACGGCACCGGGGGGGGAGTGCTTTAAGCACGAGCAGTGCCCGAATGCGTCGCCTTCAGGACAGCAAGTGACTAGAGGTGACAGGCCACCCCCGACCAAGGAGTCACCCCGTGGGCGATGTGGCTGGACTGGCCTTGCTTGCCTGTCCCCAGCTCAGCAAGGCCCAGTTGGGGTCTCCCCTTCTCAGAGCCTCCTGGCAGGTTTCCGGCCCACACCCAGCCCAGGGACCCCCGAGCCCAGGCTCTCATCTGGCCCCACACTTACTTATCCAAGTCAATGTCCAGAGCCCTGTAGGGGTCATTGACATCTTTGTCGTCCTCGTCACTGGGCAGAGCGTTCTGGGGGAGGAAAGGAAGCCCGGCTCCAGCTCAGCCAGCCCGGACCTGCCTCCTGCCCGAGGCCCAGCTTCCCAACTGCCCAAACGGGCCCTCGAGTGGGCAGCAAGGATTGGAATCAGGACGGGAGCCAGGGAGAGGGGCACCCACTATAGGTCTCGATCCCGTCCCGTCCCCTCATCCGGGCACGGCACAGGGCAGCGCTCAGGGCCTCTGGCTGTGGCGGGCGTGAGCAGGCTGCCTCAAGCAGAGCTGGGCCCAGGAAGGGCCTACCCGGGCCCGCACAGGGGCCGTGCGCTGACCTCGGGCATCTCCTCCGTGACAATGTCCACCCGCTGGGCTGGAGCGATGTCCTCATCACTCTCTGTGTGCAGCGAGCTGTGGCGCCGCGCCTTGCCCCGCTTCTCCTTGTCCTTCTTCTTCTTCCTCTTCTTGTCCTTTTCCAAGCGCTGCCGATGCCGCCGCTCCTCCTCCAGTTTCACGTACTGGTCGGACATGGGCATGCCTGCAGGCGGGCAGCACTCAGACGGGCCCTCTGCTGCACCCCCTGACAGCTGCACTAGAGGGGCAAGGGGACAGCAGGCCCCACCCACCGAATGCCAAGGGGCAGCTGGGCAGGAGGCTGGGGTGAGAAGAGAGAACAGGCACGGGCCGGCTGGAGCCGCTGCCCGCCGGTTCTGTCCACAGCCACGTCGGGGCTCACCCGCACGAGGAGGCAGGATGGGTGCAGGGAGGTGCTCTCAACAGCCTGAGCTGAGGCTGGCTCGGGCGCCTCTGGACCTGAACTACGGGGCTCCCTGGGTCTGCATGCCATGCACAAGCTTGCCTGGTACTTTCAGGGGCACCGAGAGGTCGATTCGCACCACAGGTATGTGCTCCACGCCTGGCATGTCCTGGTACCTCTGCAGAACAAGTTTCAAGGCACCGCTAGGCAAGGACACGGCAGGGCAAGTCCGGAGTGCGGCCCACAGCCACAGGGCGCCCGCGCACGAGGGCAGCTGCAGGCCGAGGCCACGCGCCGTCGCTTTCTCCCATCTGAACCTTGTTGTCTGGGGGTGCAGGCTTGCAGCCCGGGGAGACCGCACTGCACCCATGGCACAGCTGGAGCCCCAGGGCCAGTGAGGGACGATCCCTGCTCACACCTGCGCTACAGGAGTGGACCTGGAAGGGTCTTACGATGAGGAGAGCGGCCGTGGCCTGTGCGGGGATCGCACTACCAGCCGCAGTGAGCAGTTATCACGTCCGCGCTGCCCATAGCCTGTCCAGTGGGTCAGCGGAACTCAGTGCTTCCTCCTCATCTCCATCTCGTGTCCCAGGACTCACTGTACCACACACGGGGCTGCCCGAGTAGTGACCCCTTGTCCATGCTGCAGAGCCCGGGGGGACGCCCCTCGAGAGTGTCTTGGGACTGGCCTTACCTTTTGGGGGGATGGGGAACTTTTGATGTAAAATGGGTTGTTGGCCTGCTCCTGCTTCCGGGCCTCTCGACGCTGCGGGGACAGGCGGACATGCATGTCAGCGAGCGCCTGGACGTGGGGGTGGAGACTGGGCCACAGGCAAGGCCTCAGCCGTGACCCACAGGAGATGGTGACTGACGAGAGGGGAGGGGACGTGAGGCGGTGTCACCGCAGAGCCAGGGTTAACCCCCAGAAGGGGTGAGCGCCTGCGTTTCAGGCTGGAGGCTCCCAGGGCTGCCCAGCTCCTGGGGCAGAGCTGAGACAAGCTCAGGCTCCCAGGCCAGACCACGATGCCCGAAGGCTCAGTCCACGGGCCCAAGGGGGCTCTGGGAGACACCGTTCCTTTCCCCCCTCAGAGGGCAGGCGGGAGGGAGGTGGTAAGCAGTGGGTGGGGGGCTGGCAGATGCCTGTCTCGTGGTCCTGGATGTCCGAACCCTGCGCGCTGGAAGAAGGCCCCACACCCCAGCCGCTCACCCGGGCCAGCTCTTCCTCGTCCACCTCAGGCGGCTGCTGCTTGGCATGTCGCTGCTCCTCCTCGTGGAAGATGGCCTTGGGCTTCTCGTCCTCAGACTCACTGTCCGAGGGCGGCTCGTTGATCCAGGCATCCAGGTCCAGGCTGCAGAACACAGTGTGGTCCCGAGGTGGCTCTGGCCACCGCACAACCTCAGCAGTGAGGCAGAGCCTGGGCACCCGGGGTTTGGTTCGAGCCCCACCCGC
Source organism: Condylura cristata (assembly GCF_000260355.1). Lineage (NCBI taxonomy): Eukaryota > Metazoa > Chordata > Mammalia > Eulipotyphla > Talpidae > Condylura > Condylura cristata. The sequence goes on along the minus strand of NW_004567126.1, from coordinate 29,996,321 downwards.
ACGCTGGGACCCCCAGCAAGCTCACGTCCCTTCCCCCGCTCGGGCCACTGCCAGAGGGTGGCACCAGGACCTGAGAGTGTCCCAGGGTGTCAGACCTGACGGAGGGTCAGACAGTGGCCACTGGCTATTCCTCCTGCCCCTCTTCTGCTCAACAGCGGGTTCAGCGCACCCCTGTCCCTTTAGGGCCAGGACACGGTACTGGGCAGCCGCGGCTGTCGTGTCCTGTCCAACTACCTGCACCCCCTGACCGGTCTGTCTCGGGTCTCACCCTTCGGGAATTGGAACTTTCTTCTGTGCCTTGGGAGCCACTGGGTTCAGCTCCCCAGCAAACAGGGCGCTGACTTCCTCCGCCACGGGCACCTCCTTTGCCTGCAGCTTCTGGATGTGTTTGACCAACTGCAGGATGCAGGACGCCTATGGAGGGCCAGAGGTGAGGGGGAGGTGGGACCTGAGAGGACAGTCAGAGCGGCCTCCAGAGCGGAGGCAGGCTGTCCCAACACTGCCGCTGCGGGGACAGGTCACCACAACGGCCCCTTGCGATCTCAGGCGTAGGGCGAGTGCTGGCGTCTGTGTGGTAACAACCCCAGCACCTGAGATGCCTGCACAGCTGAGATGCCCCAAGCTTTTGCTCCGCAGAAGTCACAGCACGCACGTCAAGCTGGATGCTCCAGAGCAAGAGCAGGCTCCCAGGGCCCAGTGGCACCCGCAATGCCTCTCCCTCAGGCCGACTGCCCCATCCTGCTCCTCTAACTGCCTTCCATGGCCCGCCTGGTCTGGGGCACCCCCCGCTGCGTCCAACCGTGGGTGACTCCCAGGGCCGCCTCACCAGGAGTGAGGCCACAAAAGGCATTTTAGAGCAGAGGCTGGCTGCCACAGGGAGGACAGACACGGAATGTGGCACCTTCAGCAGCCGTGCGCCAGCCCTCAGCCCGACCTGGGGTGGAGGCCCAGGCGGCCCTCACCCGCTCCTGGACCTCCAGGTCTGCGCTCTGCACGAACTGGGGCAGCCGCTCCACCATGAGCTGGGTGACCTCCTGGGCCGCGTCCACCTCGGCAGCCTGCTCCTTCTGCTGCAGGATGGACGCGTACAGCTTGACCACATTCTGCACATACACAGCCTGGATGTGGCCAGGCAGAGTGGTGACCTTGGGTCGCAGCATGGCCTCGAGGGTCTGGTGGGGCTCCTCCAGGTGCCTGGGGACAGCAGAGGCCTGTGAGCTTGCTGCCACCCACCCAGCCCCGCCTCGCTCTGCTACGGGTTGCGTTAGAGCAGCTGAAGGAAGGCCGAGGACGGGGAAGCCTGCACCTCCGGGGAGGGGGCGCTGGGAGGACCTGCGAGAGGCCAGCGTCCGAGAGGACTGCCTCCCAGGGAGCACTGCTGCTGGCTGCAGGTGCGCACTGGTACAGTGTCAGGTCAAGGAGGTCTTCCTCCCACCAGAAAGTGCAGGGCACTCGGCATCCCCACAAGACTGAGGCTGAGAGGGGGACCTCCAGGGAGCAGGGCCCACCCCAGGACCCGGGCGCCCACTCACTCTGAGAACTCGCCACAGATCCAGGCGGCGGCGTACAGCACTTCGCAGATGCCGTTGCGCTGGGTGTTGCTGGTCACCAGGTGAGCGCTGTCGAGCAGCGCGGACATCTGTGACACGGCGAACCTGCGGATGGCCTTCACGCGGATGGCCACGTCTAGCATCTGAGCGGCGATGAGGTGGCCGTGGCGGGTGCCCTCCAGCCGGGTCAGCTCCACAAGGATACTGATGTACCTGCAGGAGCGGTGGGGGTGTTGAGCTGTGCCCGGGCACAGCTGGGCACCCCAGCCGCAGGGACGCACCACTCGAAGTTGGTGATGTGCTGGTAGTTGGACTGGCTGCAGATGTCGATGATCTTGGTGAGCAGCTCATCTCGGTACGTGGTGCCCTCAGCCTTATCCACGTGGGTCATCAGCTTTTTGACAATCTCCATCAGGTTCTTCTTGGACACCTGGAGGGGGCGCTGGTGAGGAAGGAGGCCTCCCAACCAGCAGGGGGCTGGTGAAGGAGGGTTGGGAGAGGCACTCACCATCCCATACAGGAGGTCGAGGGCCCTCAGGCGGATGGACTCATCCTTGTCATCCAGACACTGCAGGACCAGATCCTTGTGGGCCTGCACGGACTTGGGGTGCGTCCTCAGGATCTTGGACATGGCCAACAGACCCAAGTACTTCACTGTGGGGCGGGAGACATGGTTTAGACAAGGCCTCGGGCTGGTGGGCAGTGCAGACCCCCATCTCGCCATGTACCTGCCACCTTCCCTTTTTCGGGCTGTCCCATAAGGGGGACTCTGGCTGCCCTGTCGGTCTGGACAAACCGGGCCATGGGTAAGTACCCTCGGTTGGCCCAAGGTCTTGGACAGCAGAGCAAGTGCTGGCGAAGCCCCAGGCCAGGAGGAGACTTCCTGCATCCCAGATGCCCATCTGCCCTGACTGGCCAACACCCGTCTCGGCTCAAGGCGGTAACTATGGCCACAGGCCCCATCCAGGTGAAGCCTGTTTCTGAATGAGGGTTTCTGGCACGTGGCATGCCCTGTGGGGGCTTTATCTCTTCAACAGCAGGAGCCAAGAGGCCCCCAAACTGGAGACCGTTACTGGCTGACCCTCTCCAGGTTCGCCAGCCCGCCGGCTCTGCTCTAGAGACACCACCAGGCTCAAAGTGACCCCCGAGGCCTCAGGGTCTTCCTTAGCCCAGGCACCAGTGGTGGTACTGGTAGAAACCCTCGCCAACCTACCTAAAAAGGAAGAAGCCGGGCACACAGCAAGGTGCATTCCCCAGGGAGGACACCCTGATCTGCCCATCGGGTCAACCCCAAGCCCACCCACGAATCCTGTGCAAAGTGGCAGCTTCAGAGGACACATCTCGAGACACACTGGGGCACAGTCGCAAGGCCACGATGTGTGCACCACTGCGCTCCCCGCCCGTGGCTCCCCCGGGGCCGGCCTCAGAGGGGCCTCTTGCAGGTCCCGCCACCTCAGCAGACGGAGCGGCGCAGGGGCAGCACCGCGCGGACAGAGGCTGCGCTCTCAGCATGGCTGATGCCGCGCCGGCCTGCTGACGTGGTCTCTGCGGACGGGCGCTACCCCAAGGTCTGCCTCTGCTGGGGAGCCTGCCCCCCACAGAAGCTCAGGTGTGGGGGCGGGGCCACTCACAGTTCTGATCGGAGTCTTCTATCAATATCCTTAACTTCTGAACACAAAGCTGCAAAGAGGAGGCAGAGTGTCTGGCCTGAGCCCTGCGGGCCCAGGGCAGAAGGTGGGGAGGACATTGAGGTCTGCAAGGGGGAGCCCGCCGGGCCCAGGGGAGGGCTGGAGGGCCATGTGCAGGACAGCGCCCACGCACATGGTTGTCCCAGAAACTCTAGTGCACAAGCTGGTGGCTTGCAGGTTGCTGAAAGATGACCCTGGAACAGGATGGCTGAAGGTGGCGCCAGGGAAGACTGGGACCCAGGGGCTGAGCTTCACGCTACGTGATCAGATCAATAAGCCTGAACCTCGACAGGTAGTTCTCCCAGTGGTCCTCAGCCCACTCCAGGGACCCCTGGCGCTCTGTGCTAAAGGATGGGCGTTTATGGGGTTCAGGGAGGGAGGCCATCCAGACCGATGGGACCCTCGGGGACCGGGGATGCGGACCGGGGATGCGGAACAGGCGCCGGAAAGGCCGCAAAGAAGTCAGGGCTCTGCGCCCACACTGGCGTGAGGCGGAGCCGAGCTGGCGTCGGACCACAAGCGGCAGCGGTAGCCGCAGCCGCAGCCCTGGTGGGGGGTGTGCCCACCCTTCGGCCGCTCACACGCCCGCCCCACCTGTGCTTTGTGCATAGGGCAGGCTGCTCTCACCGGAGCGTGGGGCTTGCAGGAAGGGGACCCCGAAGGCAGAACAAGCCCCGCTGAGCCTTAAGTGACTGATGCCGGACGTACCTGGATGCTGGCACTGTGGTTGGGCATGCCGGATGACAGCGAGATGAGGACTGAAACAGACAAGCCTGTTGGTGGTTCGCCACCCTGACCCGTCCACTGTGGGCCTCACTCAGGCCCCGTGGGGAGGGCATGAGCTGGAAAGAACCTGGTGGGACTGCTCTGCCTCCCTGATGTCTGCGCAGGAAAGGGCTGCCGAGCGGGCCCCGCCTCTCCTAGGCCCATCAGCTTAGAAGGTGGCATCTGGGAACTGGACTTCGGGGGCTCCCCCCACCTCACAGATGGGCTCCCAGGCCCTAGAGTCCGTGTGAATGTGTGAAGCGTCGAGTGCTACTCTGCAGTCTGGGCTCTCGGGCTGCAGGGGGCGCCCACGTGAGCACTCCCTGGGGCGGTCAGGTCTCTGTGGCTCAGGGACCACCTGCCTGGTGCTTGGCAACATCAACGCAGATATGCTTCACCCAGGACTACCCCTCTGTCACCCCAATTCCTCCACCCATAGCTAGGGAGAGGGCTCTCTCTCACATGGTCAGGCCCGTTCTCCTATCGGCCTCTTCCCGCCTGAACGCCTGATGGCAGCCTGCTCTTCCCCCAGCCACTGCCGCCGAGTCCCGGGAACATGCCCAGCCCACGCAGAGCTGAGGCCCAGAGGTCTGCGAGGATGAGCCCCAAGGCTAACTTGCGGAGCTTCGGGCAGGACAGGTGGCCAGAAGCTGCAGCCCCGGAGCCGCCGGCTCCAACAGCCTTCAGAAAGCCCAGGCCCAGAGTGACAGGGCAGTAAGCCAGGAGATGGTCGCCAGGGTGGCTGCTGTGGCAGGGGAGCCAGATCAACGCCACTGGTGGCCTCACTTGAGTGGCCTCTAAGGAGGCCCAGGATGGCCAGGAAACCCTCAAGAGGTGGTGACAGATTCCTACGCTGAGTATCTAGAGGGGAGGCGGCACAGGGCGCCCGAGTTTTGCTTTGTTTTCGTTTGTATTCTGAGGTTGTTTAGAAGAAAGGAGGTCTCGTGGCAGGTGAGGTGCAAAGGCTGGAAGCAGAGAGGTTGTGCCGGAGCCTGGGACCAGCGGGAGCGCCGCTGCAGAGGACTGCTGCGCCCGCACACAAGGGGCTCTAGACAGGAGGTTCCAGGCGGGGCAGAGGCAAGGACCCCGACTCCAGGAGACCTGGTGCCACTCAGGCAAGGCCCAGGGTGGCCAGTCCCCACCCCTAAGCGGGAACTCACCTGCGATCACGGTGTTCACACACTCGTAGAGAAGGGACATGGCAGATGTGCTGAGGAGGAAGGGCGTGTGAGGGAGGGCTGCGCGTCACGTTTTCACCAGGGTCACCTCAAGAACAGAGGCGCACCCCTGCCGTGCACCAACAGCAAGACCCCCCGCAAGGTTCCCATCCAGGAGTCAGCGCCCCGGCCTTCCACTTCCGCAAGGCCCGGAAGGACGCCCAGGCGCCCCCTTCCGGGAGCACAGACCGGGAGCCCGAGGCACAGCTGGCTGTGGCCACACGGAACATGGTGCCCACGGCCAGGTGCCGCCGTGGGGGTGTGATGAGCACCGCTCGCGGCGGCCAAGCAGGTGGGCGCTGGCTGTGCCGCCCACTGCCGCCTCACAGTGCCGCTGCGGGGCAGAGTCGCCGGAGCTCCGAGTGAGAAAGCTGCTCGCCCGTGAAGCCAGACTCAGCATCATTGCGTGCCGCAAACTAGACAACTGATTGCTTAGAACCAGACTTGCCCGAGCCCAGACACGGGTTTTAGGCTATGGCGCCCTCACTTCTGACCCACTTCCGAGCCTGGGACAATCCCAGAGGGAGGCAGGCAGCAGAACCCGACCCGGCCTTGTTCCTCCCGCCCCTCCTCAGCTGTCTCCTGCAGCTCCCGGCACAAGATCTCCTGTGCCAACCCACACACTAGCCACAGGCACCAAGTGGCATGGGTAGAACATCCTAGAACTGACAATGGACACAGTCACCTGAGGCTCTTCAGATCACTGAGGTCTAGCTGTGAGCCGGCAGGGCTAACTGGGGCACCCTTCTTCCTTTAGGTTATTGCTACAATGCGCTCTTTCACGGGGTGTCTAGGGGCGCTGGCCCCAAAGGCACAGACCATTTGGTGAAAAATCCCCCATGTGGAGGCCGCATGTCCACTTCTCATGGCCCAACCCTCCCACATACCAGTCACCCTGAGGAAAGGAAGCCCAGAGTCTACCTGTGGATCAGGTTGGTGAGAGGTTCGATTAGCTTCTTGCCCAACCTTGGTTCCAAGGGGGTCAGAGCACCAAACTAGGAGGGAAAGGCCGGAGTCACTCACAGGCCTGAATGGGTCCTTGCCCGAGGCCTTGAGAAGCACACCCCAACACACTGTGATGCTTTAGGCCTGGCAGACCCCAACCAGACCCAAGGCCTTGTAATGACACGCGCAGGGGCGGATACTCGCCAGTTTGATGATTTTAATGAGGACCCAGTTGTTGGTTGAAGAGGTCATCAACTTGAAAAACAGCGGGGCGAGGGAAAGGTAGTTTTTAGGGTTGCGTCGGGCCAGCTCACAGATGACGTTGACTGCTGCTGACTGGACCCCTGTGAAGTAAGGAGGCACCCTCAACGAGGGATGCCCCTGCACCGACGTGGCCTCCTCCCCAGCCTCTGCTCGCTCCACATGCTGGGCCCATCTCTTGGTGGGCGCAGCTCAGACAGCTCAGACCGCAGCCCGGCAGCTGTCCCCCTGGAAGGGAGGGCACGGGCCAGGCTGCGGCGGAGCGGCCGCGCAGAGGCCCCACCTGGGCTGCTACCACCGTGTTCCAGCCGGCACACCCGCCACACCCTCCGCACCGGCTCCTGCTTCCCCAACGAGAACTTCCTGCGCTGAGGTTTCCTGACACCCAGCAGATGCCCCAGACAAACCCAACCCAGACCCACAGCTCTGACACGCCTCGCCCGTGCCCCTGCTGGAAAGGCAAGAGGACAGCGGGCCGAAAAAGCCCGCGGCACGGCCGAGCGAGGTGCGGCACGTGACGCTGACACAGCCAGCCAGAGAATCAGCACCCCAGCACCTGTGGGCCTCAAGGTGCCCAGGTCTTGGCTTCTTGGCACCACTGCCCAGGGGGAGGGCGGTTTTTGGGCCAGGCGGGGACGGCAGGGGAACCTGCAGCTGTGGGGCCAGTCTTGGGCGCTCAAGCACAGGCTGTCAGGCTGCGCAGGGAGCGCTGAGGGGGCCAACGGCCAGGTCCGGGGCCATCTGGGACCGAGCGTCCCTCCACTCCCTCCTGACAGCACCTCCGTCAACTCCCCGGAGACGTGCTGGGGACGCCCCATCAAACTCTAGTTAACAAACCGGGGTCGGGGTCCTCTAGCTTCTCCTTCAGGCGGGGGAAGGCAGGGCGCAGCGATTCGGGGTACTTCAGGAAGACCTTGTACATGATCAGCACGGCCTTCTTCCGGATGTACGGCTTGGTGTGGGACATCTGCAGTAGAGGCGACAGTTCCCTGCTGCCTCTGTGCCGCCCTCACCTCCCCCACCTGGAGGAACCCCCTCTCCAATTCGTCTGGCTTCCAGCCTTTGAGCCCCACTGAACAAAGGCCCAGGCGGGCAGCTGGGCCAAACGTGGCCTGGGGCTGCTACAAAGGCTGACCCTTCTCCAGAGCTCACCTGGGCCCCAGAGAGGGCCACGTGGAAAGAAGGGCCCCACACACCAACACTGGGTTCGGGCTCTCCAGCCCGCGGCCCACTCCCAGAGCAGGGCTCTGAGGGTCTGGGACCCGCACATTTCCACGTGGGGCTGCCGTTCCTGCCCTGCCCCGGACTACACTCTGGCCAGGAATGCCTCTCGGCCCAGGTGGGCGAACTCCTTACCTGTCAGGGCCTGGGGAGCTGTGCTGAGAAGGCCACCCTACCCCTGGGACCTGGGGCCGGCGCACCCCTGAGCAACTCAACGCTTTCCCCGGGGCCATAGCACTGCTCAGAAAGTGCCCCCGGCCGGATTGCGGCCGCGCAGGTCCAACACTGTCTGACCACTCAGCCCTGCCCTTCCGCCCGGAAGCCCCCGATAGCACGTGAGCGTGCGGCAGCTGCGCTGATAAAGCCATTCGCAAGGGCAGCCGCGGCCCTGCCCTGGAAGCTGACTGGGCCGCACCATCCCAATGGTGGGGGAGAAGGTCCAGTCAGCCGGAGGCTGGCAACAGATGGCCGTAGGCCACAGTTTGCAAGAGGATGGCTTGTTCTGGAACAAGATCCGGACACCTTTGAGACCAGAACAGGGGATTTGCCTTTCATACAGACTTAGCCAGGAGCTAAGCCGAGGCCACGTGAAAACTAACGGCACCAGGGATGGGAAAGGGCAGCCCCTTTCACCTGCACCTCAGCAAGCTGTGACCGCCTGCCAACACCTCATCCAGGTCTAACCCCTGCGAGACTGGCTCAAAGGTGGAGTCTGACAGTGGCCCAGGCCAGGTCCCACAGGTGATGCAGGAGGAGACAGGGATTTGGTTTTGCATCTGATCTGGGACCCTGGTCTGCTTCTCTGGGCCAAATGTCCTTGGTGTGATGCTTTAGTCCTGCTTTCCAAACACCTGTCTGGTCCAAATCATGTCAGAGAGCAGAGGCCATGGGTGCTGGCACACTCTCCAACTCACCAGTGTCATGATGTCGTTGGCCAAGTCCCTGGCTAGATCTGGGGTAACAAAACAGGACAGGCCAGTCAGTGCAACGCCGGTGTCGTACTGGCTGGGGCTGCTCAGGTCCTGGAAAGGGATGAGAGGGTTAGCGGGGCGCAGGGTGGGGTGCACTGTCTCAGCGTCACCCGGCCCTCGCATGTCCCCACTGGCCCTGTGCTGAGGCCTGGAACTGGACTTGGGTGATGAGTAACACGTGGCCAGTGCCTTGCTGCCACCGGGGGACCCTGCGGCACAGCCTGGTCCTAGCGGGGTTAAGAGCACCAGTCCCCAGCTCTGGCCGCAGCGCCCTGCTTGAGAACCCCATCCAATGGGCACATGTGGGGAAGTCCCCCAAAGTGGAATCTGGGAACCTCTGCTTCCCGCAGGTGTTTCCCCTGTGAGGATATTCGGGCGGTGCTTATGCAGGTGTTACCCCTGGTGGGGACAACTCCACCAGGACCCTCCCCAAAGTGGAAAAAAGCATCAGCTTGTATCTCATCTTTCAAGCAAACAGTATCTGTGAGCAAGCAGAATCCACACACCCCAACCTCTGAGGTCATCCACCTGTGACCCCACTTTGGCAATTCGCACTGTAGCTGCCTAGCCCTGTTTCACTTTATTATTATTTTTAAAGATTTATTTTATTTATTTTTGCATACAAGCCAGGGGGACAAGCCAGAGGTGTGGGGGTGAGAGGATTCACCAGAGACAGAGTGGGGAGCAGAACAGACGGATCCACTGAAACCCACTGCTGAGGGGAGCAGCAGGGAGACAGGAGAGGCTGCTGCGCCCTGGGGGGTCGCTCCCTGGCTGGGGATCCAACTCAGGCCAACTCAGGCTAGCGAGAGCTTGACAGCACTGACACTTTACTGCACCACTAGGGAGGCCCCACAGCCCTGTTTAACACTCTGTGTGTCACCGCCTTATTCTGGGGACTTCCAGAAGTCTCCCAAGCTCCACATATGTTCTACAGTAAAGCATGAGCGGGAGCCAACTTCCTGGACTGTGGCAGCAACGAGACGCTGGCTTTAAGAGGCGGCCGCAGCCCAGGCCGCGTCTGTGAGGATATTCGGGCGGTGCTTATGCAGCGAGGGCCCTACCAGGACCTGCGCCGCGCTGTTTCAGTGTCACGGCTTGTTGAAACGAACGAAGCAGCGTGCTAGAGGCAGCCGGTTGTGGCCAAGGTGTCCCAGTCACCTGTCTAGACCTCAATGCGACACCTAACCGGCATGTCAGGGCAGGCAGCTCCCCGACGGAGCGAGGCTAAGTGAGCCGCTCGCGCAGATCTCACCGGGAGAGGACGCCAAGGAGGACTGGCGCCTGTCAGCTCCCCACGCAGCCAGGGCCTCCACGCTCTTTCCTGCCACTCAGAGCTCTCGCCCACTCTCCTCCTTCTCCTTCCTCTCTGAGGTTCATTCCCACTGGACACCCCACCAGCCAGTCCCAACTAAGTGCCCCCTCAAAGCGGGGAACCTTGTGGCATCTTTAGCACGGGGCTGCTGCACGACCTGGCTGAGGTGGAGCCTCCACAAGCTCAGCCGTGACTCAGTCTCCCCAGAGACCCGAGTGTGGCAGGCTCAGACCCACACACCGGCCAGTGCCCGCAGTCTGCCTGCTTCATGGAGTTTGGCCCAGGAGCCCAGAGCAGCTACCAGCTGACCCCTCGGGGCACCCACTCATGGGGCTTTGGCCCCCTCCAGGCCACCTGGGAGTCCTGGGGTCATCAAACCCTAAGTATGGTCAGGAGACCTGGGGGGGGGGTCTCCAGCTCTGCCCCACAACTGTGAAACAAGGTAGAAAAAGACACCCAAAGCTCTGGGCCAGTGAGGAACCTTCTACCAGTGGCCACCAAAAACCATTTGAAACATGAAGAAACACATGTGGCGAACAGGGGCAGAGCCCCCGCCCAGACAGCGCATCGTCTGGCACGATCTCCGCCAGCTGGGAGAGACGGGCAAAGCGGGTCCTCCACCTGAGAAGCGAGTGGACGCGAGATCGGGAGCTGGATGGTGTTTCCCAGACGCCCCCTTGGTGGACCTGATCCCTGCTGGCTGCGGGCCTCAGGGACAGCTAGCTCCCACACGCGACTGACAGACGCTGGCACAGAGGACAGGCCCTCCGGCCCGGGCAGGGTGCTCAGCCGACGGAGGACACCGACCTTGCGGATCTGGTTTGTGGTCAGCATGATGACGTCAGTGCCCTCGTGAAAACACTGGGAAGCAGCGAGGTAGCCGATGCGCTGTGGAGCCGAACAGAGGGAGGCGTCGGTGGTGAGGTGGGGCCCGTGAGCAGAGGCCCTCCCCCAGGTCACGCAGGACCAAACCACAGGCCTGGCAATACGACACACGTGTGACATTAAAAAAAGATGAAGGAATTGGAAGCAAAGTTGCCACCGAATCCTGAATGACAGGGCTGTCGGGTCCCACCAGCGCCCCACCCACTATGCCGCAGTACAGGCCAGAGGCGCAGCTGCGGCCAGCTGCTGCGCTGTGTCCTGACCCGTTGTGCCACCAGGGAGGGCCCTCACTCTACTTTATAACTCCCACATTTCCCTCACTTTTCAAAATAATTTTTAAGAAGTTTTAAAAAAGGAAAAATTTTAAAACAATTAGACCTGCACTACGTCCCATCTGAAATTGACTGACCTCAGCCCACGCTGGGAGCTGGCGGGTAGGACCTGCGCACGGTCAGAACACGGCAGGCATGCCACCCCCAACAGGCTGTGGCTCCTGGCCTTTAGGGGTCCCCCACTCCACCACAAGACCCCCCTCTCCCGCCCCACTGTGTCTCACCTTGAACGTGAATTTGGAAGCGCTCATCACTTCGATGATGTTGAAGGCGGCCCAGCTGATGTCGTAGCCTAGCATTTGTAACTGTTGAAAGGCATGGCATTTGTCACTCGCCGTGGGGCGCTGCCTGGACCAGGTGGTCATCACGGCACACCTCCCTCTTGACTGACTGCAGTGCTCCCAGCGGCTCCCATGCCTCTGAGGCAGTTGTCTTTAAAGAACATCTGTAGCAGGCTCCGTCTGATAGGAGCATGGACACCACAGGAAGTGGACCTTCTGACAGTCCTTCTGACAGAACTTCTGAGTGCCCTGAGCCCCTGTGCCCCGTGTCCACCCAGCCAGCACCTGGGGAGATGGCACCAATGTTTGACTGATGGGTAGACAGAAGGATGAAGGGATGGAGACAGACGGATGGCTGGCTGGTGGATGAGCAGATACAAGGATGGATGGAGAAGGTGGACGGAGGGAAGGGTGAAAATGAAGGAATGGCCAGCTGGCTGCCAGCATTAGGGCGAAGGAAGAGACAGACTCCCCCGAGTGCCGTGCCTGCGTGCTACTCACATAGGTCAGCTTGCACACAGCGTTGGCTTTCACTGCGATGTTGTCTTGCTTCAGTTCTTGCTTGATTTCATCAATGCACTGAGAGATATATTTTGCCTAAAAGAAAAAAAAGGTCAGAAATTCAACTGTCTGTCAAAAACAGGAACCCTCACTTCAGACGTAAGCCAAGCACAAAAGGTCACACCACGCGTGATCCCACCGAGGCGAATACCTAGAACAGGCTTATCAGAGGCAGGCGGTGGGCTGGGGCTGGCCTAAGGGTGACTGCTGCGTGGCAGCTGTTGAAAACCATTAAGTCATGCACTTCATTTATTTTTTAAAGATTTATTTATTTATGCATACAGGAAGTGGGGTACAGGCCAGAGGTACAGGAGGGGTGAGGGGAGCAGAACAGGCAGACTGACGAAGCACACTGCTGAGGGGAGCAGCAGGTGGGTCAGGAGAGGTCTGCTGTGCTCTGTGGGTCAGCTCCCTGGCTGGGGATCGAACTTGGTGCTACAGTGGCTGCAGACAGCTTCTTATTGCTGTGCTTTAATCCACTGTGCCACCACGGAGGCCCTGAATTGTGCATTTTTAAATAAGTTGTGTGGCATACAAATTACAGCCAGTAAGGCCATCTCAGCACATGCAAACCCAGCTGCCAGCATCTCCCTGAGGCTACTCCTGGGCCTGCAGGCGGCTGTGCTAAAACAGATACAACAAGTTTTTTACTGTTCCTCTACATGTGTGTTTTATCTGACATCATCTATAACTGAAGAAGTTTTTTTAAATATTTATTTATTTATGCATGCAAGAACTGGAATATAGGCCAGCGGGGGGGGGGGGTGTAAAGGACTCGGAGGAGACAGAGGGGGGAAGAACAGGCAGATCTACTGAAATCCACTGCTGAGAGGAGGGGCAGGCGAGACAGGAGAGGTCTGCTGCACCCTGGGGGTCCCTCCCTGGCTGGGGATGGAACTTAGGCCGCAGCAACTGGCAACAGCCTGACAGTGCTGAGGACTTAACCCCTGCACCCCCAGGGAGGCCTTATAACGGCAAAGTTTTAAGAAGCATTTCAATCCAGAATAGCTACGTCTGGAAATATTCTTAGTTCAGCTGTAATGCTAAAGCTGGGAAGAGTCCCACGCCTGATGCCCAGCGGGCTGTCCCCAGCACTGAGCCATATCCTGTGTGGGAACAGGGTAATGGTTCACCCTGTGCTGCTTCAGCGCACAGACCCCGACCAGCATGGTCACCATGGGCCTTCTGGAAGAGGAAGGGCTCCTCCTCCCCAGGAACTTCGTCACCCAGGCAGTGAGGCCATTTCCCACCCTCCCTGGGTGCTTGTTACTGGGTTCCAGTCAGCCCCCATGATCCTAGGGCCTGCCACAGGACAAATGGGGCCCACTGGGGGTGACAGGCAACCAGGGGTTAGCTCCCCGTGTACCAGGCTCTTGTTGCAGCACACGACACACACAGCTGACCCTCACAGGTGCTATCTCAGGGGTTGAAACACAGGGAGCCAGAAAGCTGCTACATCTGCTATTGCCCACGCAAGCCACTGCCAGCTGCATCTCCCCTACGGGCCCTCTGGTGACGGGAAGGCTCAGACTGCCAGACCAGCAGGGGCTAAAGGCAAAAATGCCGTGGCAAGGGGGGTCTGGCCAGGCCACTTTGGAACTGGGTCACTTGGGAAGAATCTTGAGACCCACAAAACCTAGGCAGATCAGACTGTAGGAAAGGCTCCTGTCACCCCTGGGAGACACCCCGATGTCACACAGCAGCCCCAGAGACAACCAGCCTGCCCAGGTAAATGGTCCCCATAGGCCTCAGAGCAGGTCCACCCAGTGCCTAGAGGCTTGAGGAGTCTCCTGCTGTCTAAGCAACAGCAGCGACCGCTAGATGGTTCAGCTGGCCACCTGGAGGCAGGACTCAGCGGCCTGCCCACTCACCTGCCTGGGCCAGGGAGGCCAGGAGAACAAGCTCGCAGCAGACCCTGCCACACTGCTGCAGGACTGGCCCTGAGCCCGGCTCAACTGTGGTCCCACAGCCCCAGCAGCCAGCACGGCCACCAGACGCAGCCTGCCCAGCACAGACAAGGCAGAGCCCTGGGCGAGCTCCCAGCCACATGACGTTTTATGGCCGTTTCATGACCAAGGGCTGGTTCAGGGGAACGAGCATCTGTCTAACAGGCTTCCGATTACTGTACCCTGCCCAGGCAACCCCAATTCTGGGCCCTGTGCCCACATGGCCCTTCCTGCAGCCTGGCTCATGGCTATCAATGATTTAAAAGGGAAAGAACTGGAGACTACCATAAGTGATGAGAGACGGGCCTTGGCCGGAGGGTGGGATGTAAACTGTGGAAGGTGATCTGACAGCCCCTCAATGGTGAAGCACAGCGTGTACTCCTGCGTGTACCCCCCAGACACTGAACACAGGGCTCAAATAAAAACCTGAATACACACTGCAGCCCGATCCCAATGGCCCAGGCGCAGGCACGAGCGGCTGTTCATCAGCCTTCTGGGCCTAGGACGCCCTCAGCTTTCAGGAAGGATCAGGAGCAGCAAAACCCACGTTCCATGATGTCCGAGTCTTTACCCCTCAGGTCTCCTAGCATGTCATTTAAAGGCAGCTGCAGGGCCGAGGGAGGCTTGTGGGAGCTCCAGGGGGGGCTCTGGCTTTTTGTCTTTTCTCTTGAGTACCAGGCAAAACTGAGGACGAAGTTTGGGGTGACTCCATCAGCATATAAACCCTGCTAAGATCTGAGGCCGACCCTAGAGCTGTGCACGTGCAGCACAGGCCATGCAGACCCCCTAGCGCCAAAGGGAAGAAACGGGCTTCAGCCTCCACAGACAAGTGAGTAGCAGAGCTGGGGCATCAGCCCAGTCAAGCTCATGGCCCCAAGCCAGCTGTTAGCCAAAACCACAGCTCTTCCGACTGCTGCAAATCCAGAATCCCTACAAAGTACCATCTGCAATGTCCAGAAGATGATCAAAACACCAATCAAAGCAACGGGAAATTGCAGTCTATGCTCAAGGGAAAGACAGCGGACGAAGCCCAGTCCGAGCTGGCCGGGCGATGGAGCCACCGTGCTGAACGGCCTGAGACCGGGCGCAGCGCAGGCTGAAAGGGCGGACGGGTAAAAGCTGAAGTGCCTCATGCTCACCTGGGAGAGCTGTACTGATCCAAGACAGTGACATACAGCTGCAGTAAGGAGTGTAGGGAGCGAGTCGATGACTCTCGACTAACCAAAAGTCCCTCTGTACTTTTACAAGGAAAATTCGGTCCGGGTATACAGGCATGATGTGGGTTGAGAAAATTACAGTAAGAATATTGATGAGAAATACTTTAAGGGATGAAGTATTCATGGCTACAAGTCACTAGCACTTTGTAAAAAAAGAAACTAAAGGCGTCAGCATGACTAAATCTCTTAAATAACTCAGCCTGCTCCATACGAATTTCTACTTCACCACAGAGGAAGCAAGTACTAAAATTCAGCACCTTTTTCATTGTTAAGCTTTAATTTGGAGCAGAGACAAACACTTTTCGTCTGTGACCCCTCGAGACTACAACCCAGCAGCCTATTTCAACCCCAGAAACAGACATTCCTGTCACAGAGCAGTTTCAACTGCCCTAAAAACCCTGTGCTCCACCCGCTCACCCCCTCCACCTCTGCCCAGGGACCATGGTCCTTCCCACTGGCCCCGAAGGCGGTTCACAAGCAACAAGGACCAGAACAGAAGCCCGCTCGGGACAGGTGCCCTCTGGCTCCTTCTAGGAAAAACCGTTTCCGTTCCTCTCCCACACAATCTGGGTGCTCTGCCTGGAGCAACTGCGGCCCCAGGCTTAGCATCCCGTCCAGACTGTCTCTACTTCAGATGCTACTGGAAGTTCAGGTTGCCCCAGTGCTTCCAACACACTATAAATGGGGGTTCCCACAGCCCCCCCAGATTCCAGGAAACACTCATTCAGCTTTACCAATTTACATATGAGAAAGGGTGCCCTGAGAAACAGAGAGATGGCAGATGAAGGGGAACACAGGGTCCTGAGCGGGGGAGCGCTTGTCCCCGCAGAGCTGGAGTTGGGGTGTCTCCGTCTGGATATGTGGATGCCTTCACCAGCCCTGAATCTCTCCAAGTCCAGTGGTTTAGGCTTTTTTTTTTTTTAATGCATACTGAACTGGGGTACAGGCCAGAGGTGCGGGGGGGGGGGCGGTGAGAGGACAATGGGGAGCAGATCAGGCTGAAATACACTGCTGTGGGGAGCAGCGGGGAGACAGGAGAGGTCTGCTGCACCCTGGGATCACTTCCTGGCTGGGGATCGAACTCAGGCTAAGTGCTTCATAGTGCTGAGACTTTAACTTCTGTGCCACCAGGGGGGCCTGGTTTAGTGGATTTGCATAGAGGTCTCATCATGGGGACACAACTGATGGGTAACTCAGTCACCAGCCCCTTCCCTGAGAATGGCCTAGAGCTGTAGGCATTTCAGCAGGGCTCAGTTTTCCCACTGACTAGCCCCTTCCAGGAGTCATCTCACTATGACAAATGACTCTTGTCACCAGGGGAAGTCCAAAGGATTTAGGAGCCCTGTGCCAGGAACCAGGGCAGAGAACAAATATATCAATACAAGATGCTTCTAGCACCTTCATCACTGGGGAAACTACAAAGGTTTAAGGTCTCTGCTCAGGTACTGGGAGTAAAACCCAAAGCAAATCTTACTAAATCACAGCATCATGGAGTCCACTAACACTGTGGCAATGTGGGTGCCAGGGAGTGCCTGGATGTAGGGCAAAATGTTAAAGAATTCTGGGAGATCTCATCAGTAAAGACCAGAGGTTTTCTCACCTGGGAAAGATCCGGCCCCAGGGACACAGGTGGCCTCTGTACCGGTGATGAGTGGGAACGAGCCTGGCACAAGTGAGTGAGCCAGAAATACTGCTCTGCACCCTGGACACCCAGGACAGCCCTCAGAGTGAGCTGGCCAGATGTCAAGGTGCCATGGCACGGCAATACTGCCCAAGAGCCCAGCCACTACCCGAGATGAGCAATGCAGCAGGAGGCACCCGCCTGCCCTCTGCCAATAAGGGCACAACAGGGCTGGGGACGAGGGGAGGGTCCACTGGGGCCCGCTGCCCATGGTGCCTGGGGTACTTCATGCCAGGAATACCCCAGGTAAGACCCACTGATCTAGCACCATGAACTTGTGGAGGGACATGTACCTACAGGTTTGGAGGGGAACAAGGTGAAGGATCCCCAAATGATTTCTACGCACTTGGTGAAACCAGGAAAAAAAAACCCACGAGGGGGAAGGATTAGTTTGGGGGTGTGCAAAGGCAGTGGAGGCCGCAGTGGGGGCCAGGGCGGACTTCACCTGAAGCCCCGCCCCCGTGTGCTGAGGGCTGGCCAAGGCAGGCCCTGTGTCTCCCGGCAGCAGCCGGTCTACAGGGTGGACTTTTCCAGCACAGGTGCAGGCGGTGCGGGACCCAGGGCCGTGCGCGTCTGGGTGGCAGAGGCGGCTGTGGGACGGCGAGACTCAGAGGCAGCAGTCGGAAACCGGGCGTCTCCTGCACTTGCTGGCTTAACGTGAATATTCTCGGAAACCTGGAGGCCCCGCGGCCACACTGTCTCGCTGGGCAAAACCAGGCTCGGGCAGGTTGCTCCTCTAGGTCAGGGACACCCGTCTCCCACTGGTTCCAGCTTCTCCAGGTGCCGCATCCTGGACTCAGGCCTCCCTCCGTCCTCACGGTTGACCCCAAACAACCTCCTCCTCCCTCGTGAGGACCAGGACATCTAGGATCCTCCGGGCCCCTCTGTACACCTTTATCCTGTGCCTTTTTACCTGGTGTGTGCACAGCTTGACCATGAGAGGCGCCATGTCCCCAGGTCCCAGGACTGGGGTGGGGTCATCCCTGGGGGCCATTATTCTGTGGCCAGTCAGGTCGCCCTGGACCTCAGGGAAACACAACTGGAAGGTAGAGGCCATGCCTTCCCAGCTCACAACAGAACGACCAGGGGCGAGGAAGGAGGCCTGTCATCTTCAGAGCGCAGGTGCCAACCTAGAGGGCCGCTGGGGTCAAGAATGAGCGGCCCACTAGGGCCCTGAATAGCAGGTGGCGCAGCCCCAGGGATCAGAAGTAGGCATGTCCTCAGGAAACCCTGGTGCCCTCTGGGCTTTGGAGGTGGAGGTATGTGGACAGGCCAGCAGCCTGATCCAGCACCCCCCCAAGACAGAATGGGCTTAACACAGCCGGGTGTTGTTGGGAAGCGCTCCCAAAAAGGGAGAAGGAGGCGTGAGACTGGCCAGGGGAAGGCGATGGGTTAGGGTTCCCATTATGCCCTTGAGGCTGAGGGCAAAGCAGGGTGCTACCAAGGGTCCGGAGGGACCGCAGCAGCTCGGAAGCACAAGGGGGAGGTGGCAGCGGGGGCAGTTTGCAGGAGCAAGGTGAGAATTGAGTAAAAAGCAAGGCGAGAAGCCCTGTCACTGACACACAGCACCAGGCAGGCGCTGACAGGATGTCTCTCCAACAGCACTGTTTCCGAGAACAGATCTGTTGAGCGCTTGGGCCCAACAGAGTAAACTGAGGCACCAAACAGCAAAACACCAGAAGCCACTTACATGGACAGGGGAGGAGAGTGGCTAAATTAACCGCCACGGGAGGCTGTAAAACCCTGCAGCACTGTGTCGCTGACAGCAGCCGGGTGGGCCACAGGTGAGGGCGCACAGAGTCCCAGGCCCCCCGAGCGGCGGAAGCCAGCTGAGGTACAGAGTGGCCTTTCCCCTTTCACCCAGTAAATCGTAATGTCACAAAGTGATGGGTACAATCATGATTTAAAAAGGCTACGCGAGTGGGCCCTCCCTGGTGGCACAAGGGGTTTAAAGCGCAGCCCTGCAAGAAAGCTGCAGCCCCTGCAGCACGAGTTCCATCTCCAGCCCGGGAGCGACCCACAGGGTGCGGCAGACCTCTCCTGTCTCCCCACTTCTCCCCTCAGCAGTGCACTTCGTCAGTCGGCCTATTCTGCTACCACTCTGTCTCTGGTGATCTCTCAACTCCTGCACCTCTGGCCTGTACCCCAGTTCTATATGCATAAATAGAACTTTAAAAGTAAATAAATAACAAGACTAGGAGAAAACATATTCCTCAAGATATGCACTGTCTATGAGAAGATGTTGAAAGTCACTTGACTTTCCCATCATCTCTGAGCTTTGCAAGCAAGGCCATTCCCAAGTGTTCCCCCAGCTGCCACCATCATACTCGCGTATCTTAAGGGTTAACAGACATTCCCGAATCCTTAGGCCACTCTCAAACTTGACCCATTTTAAGGAACATACTCTCCACATTAACCAGACAAGACAGAAGTTTCAAGAAAGACAGGTGGTGACCTGCACGCACGAAACTGAATACACAAGCGACTAAGGGGTCACAGGCAGCAGTTGGGAAAGGACAAGGCAGACATCGAGGCGCCCGCACCCCTGCGCTCTGAAGCACCGAAGTCTTGGACTAAGGTCTCTAGTCCTCACACGTGGCTTCACCATATTGTGCTGTCTTTCCCCCTGCTTCAAGTCATTGCTATTGGAAGAAATGTTCACATTCACTTATTCCCAGGGAAATGCAAATTAAAGCCAGAGGAGACCCACCTCACACCATGAGAATGGCCCACATTTTAAGAGCCTGGCAACAACGAATGCTGGCAAGGATGTGCTCACACTGGTGACGGGAATGCGGAGGGTCCAGCCACCGTGGGAAGCTGCGCGGGGTTCCTCGGACACCCAACACAGAGCGACCCTATGATCCACTGAGTCCACGCCGGGAAACTACCCAAAGGCCACAAACACACTAATTCGAAAGGAAATCTCACTCCCGTGTTTATTAAAGCACCACTTACAACAGCCAAGCACAGAAGCAGCCCAATGCCCCAGGACAGGTGGCTGGTCAAGATGTGGTCTACGGCACGACGGAATACTGGCCTGGCCGCAGGTCTAAAGAGAAACACGAGCCACTTGCAGCCACTTAAACGAGCTGGAGGGGTGATGCTAAGCAGAGTGAAGGAAAGAGAACAGCGACTGGTTTCACTACAGCAGGCATATAAGGGACTGTGTACGGGTCAGCAGAGACAAAACTGGCCAGCTGACCATGGACCTCAGGCGTCCAGCACAGGAGGGGGAGGGAGGGAGTCGAAACAGGGAGGGAAGCAGATTGCACGTCTGTGATGGGAGAACTATGGGGACTACACCTGGGGAGAAATCAAATACTGTAAAAAAAAATAAACAATGTAAGTGCTCGATCTCACTTCCAAGTGGCTGCACCGAAGTTTCAAACTTAAATTTATTATAAAAAGTAAACTTGGGGTGCGGGCTGCTCCACAGCAGCGTGTGCAGATTGCGCAGAAAAACATGTCATCCGCTGTCTCTGCTGGGGCGGGGGACGGCAGGACAGAAGTCGTATTTCAGAGTGGGGACCAGCGAGTGATCCAGCTA
This sequence comes from Condylura cristata, assembly GCF_000260355.1. Taxonomy (NCBI): domain Eukaryota; kingdom Metazoa; phylum Chordata; class Mammalia; order Eulipotyphla; family Talpidae; genus Condylura; species Condylura cristata. Next base: position 29,975,935 of record NW_004567126.1, on the reverse strand, counting down.
TCCTCCCACAAGGAGACCCTCTCCGGGTAGAGGTGACACCTTTCCCTGGCTTCCGCTTTCCACTTTCCGATGCAGACGTTGACCAACTTGGAGTTGCCTGGAGGAAACCTGAGACACTGGAGGCCTCTCTCACCTCCAGTGTACCCACTTAAGGGCCCCAAGCCCATGAGGAAGGCATCCCCTGATGAAGAAACCCAAGATCAATGGGACTGCCCAGGGATGCGCCCTAAAAACAGGCATTCAAACTGGGGCTTCTCCATTGAGTGGTCCAGCCACAGAACCCAAAGCCAGTGCTCAGTGATATCCATGAAATGGAGGGGAAATCAGAAGAAATTGGGGGTGTAAGCATATTTCAAAATTGCTTAGCCGTGTAAATTAAATCCAAACCCAGCGATAAAATCTAAATCTGGGCTAACCAGACACTCTTTCAGCTCAAAACACTGAAGATCTGGACTGGAGTTCACGACACATTATAACCAAGCCCGCCTGCTAGAAGAAAAATGAGGTGTAGCCAGAGAAGGGAGGGTGATGGAAACGAACAAAAATAACCTAATTACATTTCAGCAAGGTCAGGCCCATTCTGAACAAATGCAACCCAGTGGCAAGAACTCAGGTTCCCTTAGGGGGTCGTGGCTGAAGGAGCCTGGGTTCTGGGCTGACTCACCTGCACTGCTGCTAGGGTGGGAGCACCTGCTCAGGACCAGCTGAGTACACAGGTGCTCTCCTGCAGGTGACTAGGTACTCTGCTTCCTTTGTGCAAGTGTGTGCAAGAAGCCAGCGACCGGAGCCCACTAAATCCCCCCATTCTAACTCTTAATCACATGTTGGGGGCGGGAAAACAACGGTGTCCACTATTTGTTTTACTTCCGGAACACCCTTCCCTAGCTAAGCATTTCTAGCGAGTTCCAGGACCCGCCTCCCCAATCTTCTTCCTCCACCCTTCCATAAGGGGGGCGTCCCTTCTTTTCTGAACGTAAGGCCAGTAGGAAGGTCCTTTGTGGCCCAGACACCTGGGAGCAACACGGACGCACTTATCCCTTAGCGGATTCAGGGGATTTCTCGCGGGAGACATAGGGTCCCAGAAATCCACTCAACGGCCTGAAGCGGGGTCTGGGACCCCACATTTGTAACAGATGATCCACAAACAACTGTGTTGCCCTTTGGGGAAGGGGTTCCGCGAAGTCTCTTCTGGCACCACCCACAGGGTGGGGGAGGCGACTCCAAAACCAAGCGGACAAACTGAGGAGGGGGGCTACCGGCGGCAGACTCGGGACGCTGCATTGTTAATAGCGGCCCCCCCAAGCAACCCGATCCACGCCGGGGGGAGGGGCAGAGAGCCGCGGCTCTGGGCCTTGAGGTCTGAACCCCGGACGCCGTCGGCCACTGGGCATAAACTGAGGCTCGGGAGGTAGGCAGTGTGCGACGCCCCAGGCCGCGGCCGGCAGGGCTCAGGCCGGGGGCCGGGCCTCCGGGGCTGGGCTCACGGGGCGGGTCATGGGTCGGGGATCCGGGCCAGACCGGACCCGGGCGGCGGCGCGCCGGGTTCACCTCGTCCTCCTTGTGGTTGCGGATGCCGCGCACCAGGTCCTGCAAGTTCTTGTCGAACATGCGGTCGATGCTGCCCTTGACCATCTTAAGGGCCATCGCGGCGGCTGCGGCCGGGCTGGAGCCCCAGGAGGCCCGCGGCCCGGCGCCGTGCGGGGGCCCAAGGGCCGCGCCTGCAGCCCGGGGAGCGCTGCGCTGTCGCCCGCCGCGGTACAGCAGGCTCCCAGGCCAGGTCGGTGGCGGGTCTGCGGGCGGCGGCAGCGGCGGCGGCGACCTGCCAGGAGGCCCCGCTCCCGCTACAGCTCCTGATCCGGCTCGCGCCGCGCCGTTCCGCTCGCAAATGGCGGACAAGATGGCGGCGGGTCAGCTGACGGTGGCGCCGAGGTCCGGCCGGCCAGTCCCCGGAAGCCCCGCCTCCAGATAGGCCCCGCCCCACCACCTCCGGGACACCACGTTTCCCTGACGACGTCGGGTCGCCCAATGAAAAAGAGGACACCGCCCCCTGCTCTCTTTCTGCCTCTCGGGCTCCGGCGCAGGGCTCTTCCTTCTCATTGGCCCGTGGCACCAAAAACTCCACCCATTTCCTCGTTCCGGGTTCTAACCACGCCCCATAGCCCCCGCCTCCCAGCCACGCCTCCGGCGGAGTGACAGCTGTGGGCGGGGCCTCTGTGGGCGGGGCGCCCACGTGGAACTTCTCCCGCAAGTTCCTGGGGGAGAAACCAGCTCCGCCTCTCTAATAGCTAAAAGCTTGATTCTTTCTGAAAACCTCTAAAGCAGATTTTGCGGTAAACGGATCCTGTTTATCCTGAACGTCTCAAGAATCCTATAATATGGACAGGGATTCACAGATCCACCTGAAGAAACTGACTCTCCTGCGCCCATTCATTCGACAACCACATGTTGAAGATCTATGTCCCAGGCATGGTGTGGGCGCTGGACACAGGACAGAGTGAAATGCACTGGTGCTTGCCATCCAGGTTACACCCTAAAGGGTAAAAAAGCACCGTACAAGCTAAAGTATTTGCAATATGTATATCTGACAAAGGATTGATAGTTGAGGAGAAAAAAACTCCTGCAAATGTCAAACACAAAGACAACAACTTAGTTAAGAATTAGTAAAAGGTGAACGTATATTATATTTCACAAGGAAGACATCCAAGTGACCTACGTGTATACAGAAAAAGTGCTAACTCATTAATCATCAGAGTAATACAAATTTAAAACAAGGAGATTTTCTCTGCATTGCAAAGAGAATGTGTAAAATTAGACTGTCAATTTCAAGTGTTGTAAATCTCCTTTCTTACACTTCAGGTGGGAATGAACTATACAATTACATTGGAAAATTGTCTGATGGTGTCTCTTAAAGACATCCAGCAGAGGAGCTTCCCTGGCAGCCCAGAAGTTAAAGATGGCTCTGGTCAGCTATCGACAACCACATGGCAGCATTTTGATCTCCAGCCCCCTGGGAACTAACCCACCTGGCACAGCAGACCTCTCCTGTCCTGCTCGCTGCTCCTCTCAGCAGTGGATTTCAGTAGATCCACCTGTTCTTCTCCCTGCTCTGTTTCTGGTGAATCCTTTCACTCCCATCCCCCCACCACCACCACCTCTGGCCTTCACCCTAGCACTTGTATGCATAAATAAATAAATCTTTAAAAAAGAAAAAGCTATTACATTTTGAGAGGGTTTCCCTTAAGAGTCTGCTTAAACAGCCAACTGTGTGCTTATATGGGGATTTGCTGGGAAAGGACAATCCCCAGAGCTCACGTGGTGGAGAGTTCCTGGAGAAACCACCAGCCACAGTGGAGAGAACATGAGTACACGTCCTCACATATGTCCATGGCTCTGGCTGTGTCTCTGGGAAGGAAGAATCAGTTTAATCAAAATGACGATCCTGCCTAAAATTACATATAAATTAAATGCAATCTCCATCAAAACCCCAGCATTATTTTTCAAAGAACTTGAACAAAAAAAATTGAAATGTCTATGGAAATACAAAAGGCTGGGAAAATTGGAAAGTCACCTGTAAAAGGTAAAATTGGATCACTTGCTAGCCCTATACATACAAATAATCAGCAAGTGGGTTAAAGATTAGATATGAGACCTGCAACAGGGCTTCCCTGGTGGTTAAAGTCGAAGCACCGTGAAGAAATCTGCAGCCATTACAGGCCACTGCAGCACAAGTTAGATCTCTGGCCAAGGAGCTGACCTACATGGGGTGGCACACCTCTCCTGACCTGCCCACTGCTCCCCTCAGCCATGTATTTCAGTAGATCCCCACTCTGTCTCTGGTGAATCATATCACCCACACACACCTCTGGCCGTACCCCAATTCTCATTTTTTAAAAAAGATTTATTTATGCATACACTGATGAAGACTGAAGAATGCTTTTGACCAGAACCAGTTTTTGCAATACCACAAGCGGCTGTGTTGACTGCAATCTCCAGAGTGGCCAGCAGAGGGCAGCGCTAGGCAGGACAAGGGGCCGGTCTCCTCTATGTGCTCTTGGTGGGGAGCCTTGACCATGGGACACAAGCCATCTGTCCTAGGTCCAGCCTTGAACCCGTGCCCCCACCACTCGTGGGGTAGGTAGGACTCTTCAACACTTCGAAGAACTTCAGGCTCATCTGGAAAAGTCTGCTGACACAAGGAGAGGTGAAGAATGAGGAAGAATGAACAGGGAATCCCATATGCCCTGGTCTCCTCACCTTCTAATTTTTCTGTTATGTGCGTCTAGGGGACAGTCGTCTTGCCTATGTGTCCACTATGTATCCACTAACACACTCATACACTCTGGCAGCAGATTTGTGGCTTTCAGTTTTCCCACACCAAGCAATTCTCTGTGACATGGGCTGGGAGTCATCCAATTCACCTCAGCGCTGTCACAGTCGTCCAGAAGATGGCCTGGGCCCATTAGACTGTCCCCACTGCAGGTGCCAATCAAGTCCAAGCTGTCACCTGAGCTTTTGACCCACGGCCTAGATATCAGAGTTTCCCATGATCCCCTTCTCACATTTGATAATTTGCTGGAATAGCTCACAGAACGCAGGAAAACTATAAAGCGGTTGGTTATAAATAAGGCACGATAAAGGATATAGCTGTGTTGATGAGCAGATGGAAGAGATGCTTAGGGTAAGGCACTTCTATAAGCTGCCCGAACATTCTGCTCCCTCAGTGTCAGTGGGCAGGAGGAGGGGACCCCTGGGGTCCCCAAATCTGCCTGCTATAAATGGGTTCTGCCATCTGCTACATAAAGACAAACATACTCTAGTGTGTGAGGCCTTTAATGGAAAGGCATCTGACTACAATTAGTGTACAAAAGGGAGAAGAAAAGAGAAAGGCTATATCTGCATCGTTTCCCCAAGAAATGCCCGTCTGTCTTGGGCAAATGCCCAACCAAACAGGATGGCCCAAAGCGGGGCAGCTGAGGCCTGACAGCTCACGGCAAGTCTGAGGCACCTTCTGGTGGGGACCCATCGGGCAGGGCCGGAGGGGTCAGGCACATCTGAAGGAAGGGAGCAAAGTCAACAGCAAGGAAAGGCTGCCGCGGTGCCCTCCCCTGGTCTCCCACCCGCGTTGGTTCAAGGTTCTCCTTCCACGTCTCCAAAGCAAATGCTGCTTCTTTTTCACGCCTCGTGCACCTCCTCCTTCCTCCTGGACCTTGGGGAATCTCTGCAGTGCTCAAGATTTCCCAGGTCCTTTTCCCAAGCTTTTTCTCACTGCTCAGCTCCACCCTTCTTTGGAACCAGGACTTTCCCTATCTATGGCCGTCACACCCTTGCATGGCACCACCGTGTGCTCACCCACGCAGGTGCTCCCGGAGTCCCCATAGTTTTGTTAATTTTCCTAGGCGGGGACTCCTCACATAGACATGATCACTTACTAACTCGATTTCCAGATTTCCCCTGGAAGGTGGAGTTGACAATTAAAAGTTCCAAATTTGGGCCCTCCCCGGTGGCTCAGCGGGTTAAATTGTAGCACTGTGTCGCTGTCTGCAGCCACCACAGCACGAGGGCCATCCCCGGCCAGGGAGGGACCCCCAGGGCGCAGCAGCCCTCTCCTGTCTCCCCGCTGCTCCCCTCAGCAGGGGGTTTCAGTAGATCTGCCTGTTCTGCTCCCCACTCTGTCTCTGGTGAAGCCTCTCACCACCCCTGTACCTCTCGGCTGCACCCCAGTTCTTGTGCATAAATAAACCTTGTACAACAACAACAAAAAAGACACTCCTATCACTCAGGAGACTCCAGAGGGTGTCAGAGCCCTGGCCAGGAACAGGAAAAGAAACCAATGTATATTCTATTATTTCACAAGCTATTATTTATGTACCATAAAATTTGTCCTTTTGAGTGTACAATTCAGTGGTTTTTAATATATTCCAACACGATGTGCAAACACCACTGCTATCTAATTTTAGAACAATTTCATCACCCAAAACAAAAAGCATATAACCACTGGCAGAACATTCCTTGCTGTCCTCCCCTGGTCTCTGGCAACCACGAGTCCACTCTCTGGCTCTGGCTATGCCCGTGATGGACGCTTCTCCTCAATGGACTCGCTGCATAGCCTCGTGTGTCTGGCTTCTCTCCCTGTTACAGGACAAGGGGAGGGGGGCACCAGGGAACCCCCATACCTGCCTGCTCTAAATAGGTTCTGCCATCCACCTCAAGACAAAACATATAAAACTTTAATGAAAAGGAACTTTAATACCGTGAGTATACAATGCAGAAGACAAAGAATAGAATTTCTAAATCAAACACCTGAAGTTACAACGCTGAGTGTTTCCGTGCACCTATTTGTTACAGGGCAGCCCCCGTGTGAGTTGCACTGGCTGACTGTGGGTCCTCACCTGAATGCTTAAAGGGACTTACACACAATAAGGTCAATAATGGGTCTATTTAGAGCTGGCAAAAAGCCAAGAGACAAGTGATGAGCCAAGAGGCCAAGAGCGCCCCAAAGCCCACACGTCTGGTTTTATATCCAACAACGCTGCTCATCTCCACCCTCAGGTCCCAGCAGGCCTGGCTTTGGTGATGCTGGGGTTTGCAGCGCTGGGGTTTGTGGGGGAGGAGCCCACAAGCCCTGCATCTGTAGAGCTTGTTCAGAACATCCTTTCCCCTTAACATATTGACCATTTCAATAGTTCCTTGGGAGCAATATCCATTTAGACCCTTTGCTGACATCTTACTTGGGTTATTAGTTTTTGCTTATATATTCTTTATGTCTTTGTTTACATAGTTTCATATATTCTAGATATTTAATCTGGTATACAAATATTCTTTCCCATTCTGTGAGTTCTATTTCCATGTTCTCAATGATACCTTTTTTTTTTTTAAAAAAAGATTGAGTTATTCATGCATACAAGAACTGGGGTACAGTCCAGAGGTGCAGGCACAAAAGGTTTGCACTCTGGTGATGCTTAATTTATTTACAATATGTAAAAAAATTCAGTTTTCCAAGGCACTGAATGAATTGACAATCCCAGCAGCAGTGACTTGTTCTGGTGCTCTCTCTTCTCTCACTTGGTTTTGTAGACAGTGGTTATTCCATAAATACACACGCATCAGGCAGTGCTGCCTGTCGGGCGGGTAAGAAAGCAGGATCTCAGAGGGAGGTGCTTCCCATGCCCACTCCTCTGGCTCAGAGTCAGAAACACGGTCTCCCTTGGCAAGGTAGACTCCTAAGGGAGGTGCCTGGTGCCCGGATGAGCAACTGGGCACCTTTAGGCCCAGATACATCAATTAGGTCTGCCTCGGGCCTCGGTGGTTGGGGAGGAGATTCCAGCAACGAATGTGCCATCTTGCATCACCTGTGGTCCTGGAAACCACCGTCTGCTGGGAGGATGCAGACGGTCTTACAGCTCCTGATGAGACAGCAGTGTGCTCTGGCTGCTGGGGAGGAAGCAGAGGGGCCTAGATGTCCCCAACACTGCACCAGGAGTTCGACTGCAGAGCATGACCCTGAGCCTTGGTTTCCCCAGTTATCAAGTTGGGTTATTATTCCCTGTTGGCCTGATATGGGAAAAAGGTCAGAGCTGTTAATCATATTCACTTTGACAATGATAATGGGGGGTGTCTTAACCCCTGTGGCACCAGGGGCTAAGACAGCACTACGAAGCCCTCTGCAGCCACTGTAGTGTGAGTGAGATCCCCCATCAGAGAGCTGACCCACAGGGCGCAGCAGACCTCTCCTGGCCCGCCCGCAGCTCCCCTCAGCAGTGTATTTCAGTGGATCCACCTGTACTGCTCCCCGCTCTGTCTCTGGTGGATCCTCTCACCCCTTACAAACTCTGGCCTGGGGCCCTCCCTGGTGGCTTAGTAGGTTAAAGCTAAAGTCACTTCCGAATGAGTTCGATCCCCGCCTGCCCCGGAAGAGATCCACAGGGCGCAGCAGACCTCTCCTGACCCGCCCGCTGCTCCCCTCAGCAGTGTACTTCATCTATCTGCCTGTTCTGCTCCCTGCTCTGTCTCTGGTGAATCCTCTCACCCTCCGCATCTCTGGCCTGTACCCCAGTTCTGTATGGATAAATAAATCTTTAAAAAAAAAAACAAAACAGGAAAAAGGGGGTGAACCATTCCTTCTCTGCCATTTGTTCTGTTTGATGTCGTTTTTTGGAGTTAGTAGGTTTGGAGAGTGGGCTCCTGGGGTTCACTCTGGGAAAAGTTTCCCCAGAACTTCCCTTCAAGTGGCACAGGATGTGTTCCCAGGCGAGTTTCTCCACAAGACAGAGATGTCACATTTAAAGAGTAGGATTATTATAGAAAGGGACAAAAGAGTGAAGGACACTTGCATAGGCACAAGCTGGCAGAGAGCGGCCCTTTGTGGGGCAGTGTTGGGTTTCATCATCCTCTTTCGGTAGGGAAGGGCTCATCTTTGTGGGTGGATGTGGTGTTCCTAATCTCAGTATCTTCACCTTGGGTCTGTGCTCCGACACTCGGGACGGACAGCAGGCTGATAGTTCGATAGCGGGTGAGTGGCTGTTAATCCCTCCCCCACCAGGGTGAATCTTGTGCAGTCCTTTTTCTATTTTTTCCTCCTTCATATCAGGCCCTCCCTTTGGGGAGTGGCTTCTGCTTTACTAAACTACTGATTCAGATGCTAATCTCATCCTCTGACTCCCTCCCAGGCACACCTAGGAATAATCTTGGGCCTGGGCACCCCCCAGCAAAATTTATCTTGACTCCCTCTTGGCACCCAGAAGAGATTTCTGAGCTCTGGACTGATGGAGGGAAAGAATAGAAAAAGACATCACAAGGTTAAAACCTGTGGGGTCAGAAGGAACTAACTTGACTATTCACCAGTCATGGACTCCTCTATCAGACAGCTGTAGGGAATATTGGAGCACAGACCTGAGGGTAAAGATACAGAGATTGGGCCATTGTGAGATTCCAGAGTTATCCAAAATCAGCAGCAAACAGGCCACAAGGAGTGAGCCCCTCCCAGAGAGAACTGTCTACTTCAGGGCAGTCTCTGCACCGGCCGGCCGGGGCAGCGGTCCTGCCACCTGTGCCTAGGCAGGTCCTTTCCACCCTCTCCCTCTGCGGACAGCGGCCTCCTTCCTGCCTGTGACCTGCACCTGCCGGAGCTGCTCTGCACTGACCTCCCTCAGCGGAGGCCGCTCTCCTAAGGCCGCCCGCAGCCGGGGAGGCCTCTCAACAAGCCTGTCCCTTTTGGGGCAGCTCTTCTGTTATAGGGCAGCAAATCTGTTATAGGGCACCTCAATTCAGAGAGAGGCACCCCTGAAACCCCAAAACCTGCCTGCTCTAAGTGGGTTCTGCCATCCGCCGCAACGAGACAAAACATATAAAGCTTTAATGAAAAGTGACTTTAATACAAAGTATATACAATATGGAATACAAAGAATGTAACTTCTAAATCAAACACCTGAAGTTACCCATCCCCTCGTGGGCAAAAGTCAACCCAAAAGGGATTGGCCCAAAGCAAGGCCTGAAAGCCTGCCACAAGACTAAAGCACCTTCTGGCTGGGACCCATGGAAAAGGGTCAGAAATGGCCAGACAAATCTGAGAGGAAAAGAGCAAAATCAAAATCAATATAAACACTGCCATAGTCACCTCCCTACAGGTATCTCACCCACATCTGCCTTAACCAGTCCAGTGTCAGGAAACAAGCCCGGTTTCTTCATCACATGTTTGCTGCTCCATGTGGCTTCCTTAGGTCTCCTTCTCCATCTGCCTCTCCATCTCTCTTCTTTTCTCTCTCCTTTTTCTCTGCTCAGCTCCACCCTCCTTCTGGGTGGGGCAGGGAACCTGGAACTTCCCTTCTCCTAGGGACCACCCACTTACACTTCCTGCCCGCTTGAGCTTATGCAAGAACCCTTTACTCCTCTTTTCCCCTAATAAACTGGCTCTTTAAATATAACTGAATCTCTGTCTCATTGAGAAACTTGCCTGGGGATCTCACTACATGTCGCTGAAAGGGGAGCTCTGGTGAAACCTTTCCCAGAGTGAATGCAAGAACCCCCCAATTCCAAAAAAGACATCAGGACCATGATGATAATCTTGTTTGTACTAAGTCCCCAGTAAGTGGGAACCTGTTTAGCAGTTGTAGGAAACTGATAGGCAAAGAAGGGGACCGTGAAAGTATCAAGTGAGGCTGTGTGGTGCCCAGGCCCTCAGTCCTACTCAGGACCCTTGACCCCTGGACACATAGATTTGAACTGGCTCCATATAGGAGGATTTTTAAAAAAGATTTATTTATTTATGCACACAAAGAACTGGGGTACAGGTCAGAGGCGCAGGGGTGAGAAGATTCACTAGAGACAGAGTGAGGAGCAAAACAGGCAGATCCGCTGAAACACACCACTGAGGGGAGTAGAAGAAAGACATGAAGGGTCTGCTGCGCCCTGGGGGTCACTCCCTGCCTGGGGAGGCTCAAGCTGCTGATAAGCTTCACTGAGACTTAACTCCTTGTGCCACCAGGGAGGCCGCAACTCTGTTATTTCTTTAAAATAAGCATTTCCAATGAAAATTTGGCATCCAAGTGTAATGAACCCTCAGTGGAAAATACACACCCAATCTGAAAGAAATAATAACTTCCCAATAACAACCTCTATAACTGATTACAGGCTTCAGTGATCAGATTCTGGATATATCAAGCTAAATTAGTATCTATTTTAAGTATACTGCTGAGAGGACCAGCAAGGAGACCAGATTGGTCTGCTGTGCCACATGGGTCAACTCCCTGGCTGGGCGGGGAACTTGGGCTGCAGTGGCTGACACAGCTCCATACTGCTGTGACTTAACCCCTTGCACCATCAGGGAGGCCCCTGGAGTATTTTTTATGTACATGTATATACACACAAAGATAGAGGTATACATAGAGTAGATACATCTATACAATACACACGTGTGTACAATATGCACCTATACACACCTATGCAAAGATATGGGCATTTGTAACACACACACACATAATACATACAACAAACACAGGTATACACACACGACACAAAACATACCTACACATGTACACATGCCTACAATATACACACTGTACACACACGTCTATCACACATGCACAAAATGGACATTAACAATTACATATGTGTAGATATAAATCTAGAACATGATATAACACACACCAAACAGTCATAGGTTATGTGCACACACATGTAGTTCCAACACACACACATACTATACACACACCTATATATAAAAATATATAGCCGTGTATATAACATATACAGCACACACACGTGTACTATGTAGCTATACGCTTGCAAATGTACACACGTGTAACACACATCATACACGACACAGACTATATAAATACATACATGCAATCTAAATATACAGGCGTATACACACAAGCACACATATAACTTCAAGTTGTCTATTTACACAGTACATACACACATAACAAACACATACACACTTGCATACACGTGCTTATTTTAGTGTATATATAATACATGCATGTTTCACATACATATAAAGAATTTTAAGGAATTGTCTCCTGGGGCTGTTCTGGCGGGTCAGCAATCTCCAGGGCAGGACCCTGGAATGGAGACCCGGCAGGGAGCTGAGGCTGCAGCTGGAGTCCGAAGGCCATGGCTGGCAGTGCCCTCCTTCCTGAGGGCTCTTTCCTCTCCTCTTACGACCGCCAACAGAATGACCGAGTCCGGCCCACATTTCGTGGGTGACGACGACCTCTTGCCCCGGTGGGGATGTCCACGTCATCTGAAAACTACTTTCCAGGGACCGCTGGAACAGTCTCGTGGAAACTGTGGCCCCGGTGAGCGGGCTCCTAAGGTTAACCACCCCCGCGGATCTATGCTTTCCCGGTGCCCACGCCCTGCCCCAACCCCGTGACTAAGTCGATGAAAACGAAAGCTCCCCACAGGTGTGGCACTGAGTTTCGAGCGCCCGGGGTCTGGCGCCCGGTTAGTCAGTAAACAGCATGCTGGCGGAGCACAGGGAGGCCTGCACGCTGGCTGGCACACCTGTGAGGCCTGCGATTGGCTCTTTCTGGCGGGGCGGCTGGCCCCAGCCCCCCAAGACCCGCGCCCGCAAGCCTCCACCACGCACCCCACGGGATCCCCGGGTCTCCGTCTCGGGTGGGCGGGGGCCGCCGAGGGCAGCCGAGGACGTGCGTGCCTGCGTACGCCCGTGCGGGCGAGTCCAAAGGGCGCGGCGGCGAAGGGGGTGGCGTGCGTGGCGC
>NW_004567126.1:29956673-29963355 GCF_000260355.1 Condylura cristata | reverse complement strand
CGCGCGCGCCGACATGGGGGAGAAGCTGGAGCTGAGGCTCAAGTCGCCCGTGGGGGCAGAACCCGCCGTCTACCCGTGGCCGCTGCCGGTCTATGTGAGTAGCTCCCCGTCCCTCCGTCTCTCGCCCCCGGCCGCCGCCCCCGGGATGAACGCGGGTCCCACCCGAGAAACGGGGCGCCTGGAATGTGAATCCCTCTTGGGGACCCCCTGCCCTCCGCCCCACCCAGGGGCCCCGCGGCAGTTCCCGGGCGCCCCCCAGCTCGTGTGGAAGGTGGGCGGCTGGCCGCCCGCCCTGGGGCACAGGCGCGGCCCGGGACGCCCTGGTTGCCGGGGCTGCGCTCGCCGCGCTGCCGTTGCCCTCGTTGGGCCGGGGACCGGGCAGCCCGGGCCGACACCCCGGCCGGCCTCCCCGCCGCAGCGCGCGTGTGACAGGCAGGGTTTGTGTCTCTTCTGACTCTTGTCACTGTCAGTGTGCTCAGGTCTCGGGTTTTTCAGGGCGCGCGTTCCTCCCGCCCGGTTTTTAAAGAAGCAGCCCTCGCGGGCCGGCGATTTTGAGCGGCAGGACCGACAGTACTTTTGGAAGTGAAGAATTCTTTCCCTTAAACTTGAGCGGGTGAGCTGGCCCAACCCTGGGCGGCCAGGCATTCTGCCCTCCAGTTTAAGTGGGTGGGCTGGCAGGACATTTGGACGTAATGGATTCTGCCTCCCAGTCCTGAGTGACCCTTGGAAAATGACAGGCTGGGCGGAAATTTACAAAGGCGCGCCCTGGCGATCCGGGGATGCTTGGGCGCCGGGGCCGGCGCCACGGCCTCTCGTCCGCGGGGTGGTGGCGTGGTGTGCTGTGGGTGGCCGTGACGCTGGGCCCGCGCTCGGGCCGGCGTGGAGAACGCAGCAGGTGCCGGGAGATGGGGCGCCCTTTCGCGCCCACGGTTTGCGGAGGGGACCGGTGGGGAAGCCCGCGCGCCCCGCCCCTCGAGCGCGCTCAGCGTGTCAGTTTTTGGAAACGTCGCGGTCGGGGGCGGGTTCGGGACGCTGGGACAGCCCGAGAGCCGGTGTTGGCTGCTGGCCCCGATTGTCAACGGTCAGCGGGGTTAGCTGCTTCCAGCCCCATAGGCTCAGGAGCTTTCTATTTTTGCTCTTCCTGTGCTGAAGGCGAGGTTGAGCCCTGGCTCTGGCTTTTCCGGTTGGGCAGCTCAGGGTGTGTGTCCGGGCCGGCATCCTGAACAGTGGGCAGGGCGGGAAGACAGCCCAGGCCTCAGAAACTGAAAAGTGGGGGGTCACCTTCCAAACTCCAAACAGCCTACAGGATGCCACCTAGTAGCCGGCCAGTGCATTTAAGAAAACGTGGTGTTTCTTTACCTTTAGTTGACTTTCAGTGTAATTCACTCTCGTGCCCAGGACACGAGTTTCTGACAGGCCCATTGCAGTTTGCAGTTAGATACCGAGGCCGGCCAGCCAGCCCTCCGCAGTTCCGCGGGCGCCCCGTGGTCAGCCTGCCTGCCACCACGGCCCTCCACCTTGTCTCTTTCCCTGAAAGTCGCACTATGGTAGGCGGCAGCTCTGCAGCGCTGCTCTATACTCAGCAGAGCTTGCCTGCGTGCCCCGGCGGGTACCGACGGTCACTCCTGGGCGCTGCTGTGTTGTATTCCACCGTTGGCTTGCTGCGCAGCCTGCCACCAGATCTGATAAGACTTGTGGGGTGTTTCTAGTGTTGAGAAGGGTTACAAAGAAAGCCCCTTCAAACCTCTGCAACCGGTTTTGATGTGAACTCAGGTTTTCACCTGGGAAGTCCTGAAGAGAAGGACTGCTGGCGCCTCTGCTGTCTGTATGTTTGCCATTTCTGCATCTTGGGAATATTAGAAGAGCTAGGAAATTCCTTTTGCCTCTACCCAGGGGAAGTTGCTGCGGCCCTCTCTTTGCTACTGAGAGGAAAATGCATAAGGACGTGGTTGCCTGACTGAATCTTTTATCTGGGGAAGAGCCAGGTCTTGCCAGGAGCGAGTAGGACCTGGCTCTTGGGAGGTGTGGCCAGCGCCTGACAGGCAATGAGTGGGGGCTGTGCTGCCACCCAGCTGCTGTGCGTCAGCAGGCCCTTTCCTGGTGTGCTTGTTCTTCCACCCGGCCATTGGGCAGGGGCTCAGCCTGCTAGGCTCTCTCCCTCTCCGTGCAGTTCTCGGGCTTTGGTGATAACTGCAGTGACATCTGTTACAGCCATTCTTGGCCCCACTAAAGAGTTCTGCCTTCCCTTGGGAAACCTGGGGGCAGCACTTTATGAGTTCGTGTTCTGCAGTGACTCTGTGGTGATCACAGTGAGAGAGTGGGCCGCTTCAGAACTTAATGGCAAGTGGTCACATCTCTGCTGTGATGCGTCTGTGGAAGGGCTGAGCCGACTCACTGGTTCATTTTGTTCATTCTGGGAGCACCTAGTTAGTATCCCACCGACCAGGGTGTGGAGGACAGTAGGCACAGCCTGTAGCTGAAGGAAGGAGGCTTATGGCCACCGTCAGCAGGAGAGAGGCCAGCTGAGGCCAAGAGGGAGGGGCCGCCAGCTTTGCCCCAGAGGTGCAGGGAGGAAGTGCAAACAGCCACAGCTCTACAGCCAGAAGTGTCCAGCCTGGGAGATGGGGGTTTGTGCTTTGACACGTGCAGAGGGGAGACGCCGAGTCTTCCCATGATGACTTGGAGTTTCCGGATACCCACCTGCACTTGACGGTGGCAGTTCTGAGCAGGGTGACCCTCTGTGTTGTGGGAACCGGGTCTCATTTCAGAAGGGACTAGTATTTTTGGTTCCTCCCCTTCCTCCATGACTTGTTGAGGCATGAGGTGGGGGAGCTGCCTCAGGGTGACTGTCTCCACCTTGCTTCCTCCCGGGGAGCCCACGATTCTCTGATGAATGCCCACTGAGCAGTTGTCCTGGCCTCGTGCTGCGGCGGTTGAGGTGGGCGGGTGAGCAATCCCTCTGACTCAGAGGGTATTTTCTGACGCTGATCCCTCTGTGAGGGACTGCCTGGCTTCCACAGGCGGAGGACACATGAATCCCTGTTGACTTGGTGTGACGAAGTAGATGCTTTAAAAGGGGACAGAACAGCAGGAAGAGTGTGGTGTGCCAGCCTTGGCTGGTAAGATTCGTGCCCTGGTTACGGAGACTCTGTGTGGCTCCTCACAGTTCTGTGGGGGCCACGGGAGTAGGAACTTGGGCTGTTCACTAGGGAGGTCTGCTAGCCCAGGCACCCTCTGGGAGCTCCACCCCTTTTTTAAAATTAAAACTTACTATTTTATGAGAATTATAGGGTCCCTCTAGTGGCGCAGGGGCTAAGTCTCAACGCTGTCATGTTATCGCCAGCCACTGGGGCATGAGTTGATCCCCGTCAGGGAGTGACCCCCAGGGCGCAGTAGACCTCTCCTGTCTCCCCGCTGCCTCCTCAGCAGTGGACTTCAGTCAGTCAGCTGTTCTGCTCCCCACTCTGTCTCTGGGGAATACTCTCACCCCCCCCCCCACTGTGGCCTATACCCCAGTTCTTGAATGCATAAGTAAATAAATCTTTTTTAAAAAAGGAAATAACAGAGATCTTGTGTTTTCTTCACCCATTTTCCCCAGTGGTGACATTTTACAAAGCTAAGAATGTGTAATGACATCGTTGACATTGGTGCTGCCCACTTGTAGGGCATCTGGGGTCCCTTAGAATGTGTAGGCCTCCTGCATTGGAATCTGGGTCCTGGGGCCCTTGTGAACCCCAGGGAACTTTTCTTCCTCACGTGTCCTCTTGCATTCTGGTGCCTCCTTCCCCCTTGCAGGTGGCGTGGTCTCCCCATTGGGGGAGACTATTCCTCTTTCTCAGGGTTGCGCACCAGAGACCTCTCTGTGCCTTCTCTGTCCTCTCAGGCTGCCCTTGCCCCTCCTACCAGCAGGGTCTCCTGTTGGCCCACTCCCTGGTGTTTCTTGTTCAGGGGTATTGCCGAGGACCTGACTCATTTCTACAGCTCACATCCCTGAGGCCCTGCTGTCCCCAGAAAGCCCCTGTGCCCGCAGGTGCTCCCCTCACTGACTGGCTTGCCTCTGCTCTGTGTCTTTGGTGACTTTTCTTTCTGACGAGCTTTTTCTCCACTGCCAGATGCTCTTCTCCCCTAGCCGGTCCACTGTCTGCTTCTTAGGTGTGGCTTCTGGCCGCGTGCAGACTTGAGTTCTCCCCATTCACAGCTGGCATCTGGGGTGCTGCAGCCCTCTCCCCCAATCGCAATTCCATAGTCATCACTCTCCAATCAGCAGCCTTTCCCAGCTCCTGGGGAGGGAGCCCACTCTGCACCTCACTGGATGTTCCTCGCCAGTGGACTCACTTCCCGTGGCCGCATGTGTCCCGGGAGTCGCTGCTGGCTAGTGAGTGTCAGATGCCTCCTCCTCCGTGACCAAGTGATGTTCCTCTGTGGGCCGGCCACCTCGCAGCCCAGGTGAAGTGTTGTTCGACTCGCTGGCATGGTGCTACCGGCAGCGCAGCGACTCCTCCTGGAGGTGGAACAGTCAGGGTTCCCAGAGGTACTGTCCCCCGGCGCCTGCTCCCTGGGTAGCCTGTGCTGCAGATGCTGGGCCCTCCAGAATGTGCCCCGGTGAGAGGAGTCCGTGGCCCTGTGCTCTCTCCTGGGGCTGTGTGTTTGGCGTGGACCTCGGTGTACACTGTCCTCGAGGAGGATGTCTGCCAGACCGCAGGATGAGCCAGCCCTGCTGTGGGCTAACTTTGAAGACTTGGGCAAGGACCCAGGCCCTCCTTAGACCACAGATTCAGGGTCACCCCTAAAAGTGCCATAATTTGTAAAGGTAGAGTTAGGTAGTTTGAGGTACCACTGGTGACGGAGCCACGTGTGGATCTCACTGTGGTGCTGTGTGTGTGTGCTCTTTGAAATCCCATGTGCGTCTTGTACTCACTGCACACCTCAGTCCAGGATGACCATAGTTCCAGTGCCCCCACTGTTTTGGGGGCCCATGGCTGCCATGGGGACTTTGTGGCCCTAGACTCCCACTTCCCATGGGGGTTTATTCCTCAAGACCTTTGGTCTTTCGGGGCCACAGAAGGCAGCGTGTCTACAGAGAGGGTGCCACCTACTGGCTAGAGATCCCGCCATCATTGTGGTGGAGTGCTTGGGTGGGGGCCGTAGCCCTCAGGAGAGGTCTGACGCAGCGCCCAGACCCTGCCTAAGGGGCCTCGTTGAGGCCCTCCCTGGTGGTGCAAGGGGTTAAGTCTCAGCACTATGAAGCTATCGTAGTCACTGCAGCATAAGTTCCATCCCTGGCCATGGAGTGACCCACATGGCGTGGCAGACCCTTCCTGTCTCCCCAGAGCTCCCCTCAACAGTGCACTTCAGTAGATCTTCTTCCTGTTGTGCTCCCCACTGTCTGTGGTGAATCCTCTCACCCTCTGCACCTCTACCTGTACCCCAGTTCTTGTATGCATAAATAAATCTTTTTTTTTTTTTTAAAGAGCCCTCTTTGGGGTTCTTTTTAGCAAGTCCCCTTCCACCTCTCTGGACCTGCTCCACTAGAATTCAGGGGATACCTGTGTCCTCCTCTGTTTCCATATTCAAGGGACTTTCTTGAATATCTCTCAAGTGCCTTTCTATGCACTTTGCTAAAGGTGCATTTTGATTTTGCCCAAGTGTGTATTGGGTGGGACTTTCTGGCCCATGGTACATGGTGTGCCCACAGACCTGGAAACTGCAGTTTTGGGCCAGCCTCCGTGGTCATGTGGCCTATGCTCATCAGAAAGGGGAGGACTATCTGCCCTGTGAGGAGAGGTGTCCTGGGGGTGGTGTTAGGAAACCTCCTTCTTGGTGAGTCACTGTGGCTCGGTCTTTATCTGAGAACATTCCCTGACTCATGGGTATACAGAATGGAAAGGCCAGGTGACATGGGGCTGACTCAGCACCCTCCTCCCTGGGGACACATCATCTGGAACCGCATCAGCTGCCCCCATCATACCCTTTTGCAGCGTGACGCTATTTGGGGGCTGTGTAAGCCCAGCTGTTAAAACTAGTAGAGCTCACAGGTGGTGACTGCATGATCCTGACTTCTGCAGCTCCTGGGGGTGGGTACCTTTTCTCTCCCTGCCACTGCTCTGGCATGAATCAGCGCAGTCCCTGGCATTGCCATAGTCAAGTGCGGGTCTTCAGCATTGGTGGACATGTTGTGCCTCGTTGTCCTCCTGTCCCGGGGAGAGCAGACCTGGAGCCTGTGGCAGCCATTGCGTGGTCTGCAGCCACGACCACGGCTAGGGCTTGTCTTGCTGCGGAGCACTGTCTGTGCCCAGTGAGCCCTGCCAGGAGAGCAGAGTGGGAGAAGGCCAGGACACATGGGCCTGGTAGTGTGGGCCAGTCCGTAGGCAGTTTATGGGTGAGGGGCTGTGCCGGGCACTGAGGCCGGGTTGCGGAAGCAGTGCAGCTGGACCCAGATTTGGCCCCTTTCCGACTGAGAGCCCCGCACGGGAGGGCGAGCTTGGTGCCGCCTGGAAGCCCTCGCCAGCGATGAACTCGTTCCTCCTGGCTCACGCCCCACCAAGCTGTGGGTACCTTTGGCGCCTGTGCCCAGCCCTGCCGCAGCCTGCCTGGACTCCTGCCCTTCGGCCTGACCTGTTTCCACTTTGCCCTGAGGTTCTATTTGTTGTCCTCGCCCTTACTGCTGCTGCCTTTCCTTCCT
>NW_004567126.1:29943745-29956468 GCF_000260355.1 Condylura cristata | reverse complement strand
TCTCTCTCTCTCTCTCTCTCTCTCTCTCTCTCTCTCTCTCTCTCTCTCTTTCTTTTTTAAAAAGATTACTTATTTATGTAAAGAACTGGGGTGCAGGCCAAAGGTGTGGTGGGTGCGAGGGTTCACCAGAGCCAGAGTGAGGAGCAGAACAGGCAGATCCACTGCAGTCCACTGAGGGCAGCAGAGGGCAGGTCAGGGAGGTCTGCTGCGCCATGTGGGTCACTCTCTGCCTGGCCTCAGCTCGGCAGTGCCGAGACTTTACAGTTCTTTCAGCTGCAGAGTTAGATTGTTAAGTTGAGATTTTTTCCCTTTCTTTTAACGTGGGCCCGTATTGCTGTGAACTTCCCACGCAGCACCGTTTTTTAATGCAGCCCCATAGGGCCTGGAGGTATCTCTCCATTTTCATTTCTCTCTGGACAGCTTTTGAGTTCTTCATTGACCCAGGAGCTGTTCAGAAGCATTTTGTTCAGCCTTCACCTTTTGGTTTGTTCCAGGATTCTTTCTTTAATTTTAGCTTTATAGCATTGTGGTCTCTGAAGATGCTTGCTCTAATTTCTATTTTTGTACATTGTCTGAGACATGTTTTATGGAATGTTCCATGTGCACTGGAGAAGAAATTGTATTCATTTCTTTTGGGATGGAAAGCTTTATAATTGTCCAGTAAATTCATTTGTTCTAACACTTCATTTTAGGTCTTTATTTCTTCATTAATTTTCTGTCTGGTTGGACCGACCCTTTGTGTCAGTGGTGTGTTGAGGTCACCATTGACTTATTTTGATGACTGTTTATTTACTTTAAAAAACTTAGGTATATGTACAAGAGCTGGGGTGTAGGCCTGAGGTGGGGGTTGATGAGCGGATTCACCAGAGACAAGCGGATTACAGGCTGAAATCCACTGCTGAGGGGAGCCGCAGCAGACAGGAGAGGTCTGCTCTGCCGTGTGGGTCACTCCCTGGCTGGGGGTTGAACTTGTGCTGCAGATACCTTCCTAGTGCTGAGACTTAACCCCTGGTGCCACCAGGGAGGCCCTGAATGTGCTGTGCTAGGTGTTACCAGCTGCTTTATCTACCTGGGTGCTCTCCTCCAGGGGTTGTGTACATATTCACATCAGTTAACGTCTTGCTGTAAATTGGACCCTGAACAATGTCCATCTTTGACCCTGACCCCCTTTAGTGAACAGTCCAGTTTATCTAATCGTAACTGCAGCCTGCTTTAGTCTTTGAGTTATTAGCATGTATGACCTTATTTCACTCTGTTATTTTTAGTTTGTTTTTGTCTTTAGGTTTCAAATGGGTCTCTTGTAAACAAACAATAGATGGCTGAAACTTTCCACCCACGTTGTTAGGCTGTGCCTTTTAATTGATGAGTTCAGATACTCACATTGTTGATATGAACTGCTTATTTGCATTTTTAATTTTTGTTATTTTTCTGTTGTTTTCCTTTTTTCCACTTGTTTCTTTCTGGATTACTTTCCTTAGCATTTCTGTCAACTTCTTTGTTTCTTCATGTGTGGGTCTCTATTCTGGATTTTTGGTTAGTGGTTACCATGGGATTTTACCTAAATTCCTGTTTTAAGTCCTTTATGAGCTGGTGTCTGCTCTCTGGCATTCAGCAGGAAGGTTCTGTCCGTTTCTCCCTCACCCTTAGCTACTGACTAGTGATATTCTTGCCCACATTCTGGTGGTACATCGCTCCTGTCATTTTGCTCAGGAATTTGTTTTACTTTTTTCTTTGCTCCTAGAACTTTCAACATTTTTTAAAGGCCAGGTCCAATGAACTCCATCACCTTCTGTTCTGGGAACACCCTTCTTTACTTTCATTTTTGAATGATAACCTTGCAGGGTAGAGGATTCTTGCTTGGCGCTTCTTGTCTTAGGATTTGCGAACCCTTCTTTCCACTCTCTTGCCTGGAGAGTCTCAGGGCTGAAGTCTGGGTCGTCTTAACTTGGGAGCCTTTGTGAGTTATTTTGTTTTCCTTGCTTCCTGACATTTTTTCTTTCTCTCTGAATTTTGATTGACAATGATGTGTCTAGATGTAGCTCTATTTCCATTTAAACATTTAGTGGTTCTGTCTCCTGAACATTCATATTTAATTCATTCTTTAGCTTTGCGAAATTCTCTCTTTTTTTTTTTTGAATAGGGCTTCTGCTCCTATTTATTTATTTTTTTCTTCTGGGATCCCAATTATTTATAAGTTTCCTCTTCAGAGTCTGATATTTCTTGCAGTGCTTTCTCATTTTTCCTTTGTTTTCATTCTCTTCTAAATGAGCAATTTGTTCACTTGCGTTTTCTACATCTGACATTCTTCTGTCAGTTTAATTCTATTAAAGTGCTTTCTAAATTTGTCTACATTTCATTTAGGGTCTTTTGTGATCTTTTTAGTTAGTCTTGTAGGTGAAGAACTCTCTTAGGTCCTGGATCTTCTGAGATCTGGCTCCTGCCTCTCCGCCTCTGACTGACCTAGCAGTTCGTTTTCAGCATTTTTACATTGTTCTTTTGAAGTCTCTGTGTGGTAGTTCCTCGGTTTCTTTCTCCTTTATATTGGCGGTAGGACTTAGTTCTCGTCTTGCTTCCACCTTTGTTCACATGTTCCTTGCTCCTGGGCCTGTGATGCCTTATTTGCTGTCTGTGCATTTGCGTGGGGGCAGTGGTGGCTGCGGCTGCAGTTTGTTTAGTTTTGTTTCTCAGTGTACTCGGTGTAAGGTGGGGGCAGGAGGGGTGTCTAGGTCTCAGTGTGAGGAGCTAAGGTGACCCCTCCACCTCCTCTTCCTCCACAGCTGGCTGTGGTGTGTGCCTGGCCACCCGGCTCCCCACCTCTCCCCTTGCAGCTCCCTGCTCCCTTGCAGCTCCCTGCTGTGGAGGCTTGGGATCTCTGAGCTTGAGTCTCCCAGGGGGAGGAGCTGGCCTGGGCTGCCAGACTGCAGCTCTGGGACTGATTTGCCCTGGCGGCACTTCTCCTGAGGTGGCGGCCCCGTGCGACTCTGCCCGTGGTCGTGGTCAACGTCGGTCGCGGGCTGCTGCTGTTTCTGCGGGCCTGCAACCCCTGCTTGTGGTGTGCACTTTCCAGGGTCTGTGAGAGCCCTTCTCTCTGCTGGCGGGCTTTTTATGGAGTCCAGGCTGGCTCAGTCTGGTGGCTTTGGCTGTTTCTGGGAGGGGAGAGAGGAGGAGTCAGTCTTCTGGTGCCCCCGTGAACCTGAGTTCCTAGTTTCCTGCAGGGTCCCCACTGGCCCAGGTCAGGTCTGCACCCACTTTGTCAGCAAAGCTCCTGGAGGGTTTCAGTGTCCCTGGTTGCCCCTGTCAGGACCAGAGTGCTGGACCCACCCACACTCCTCTCCCTTCCCTTCCCTTCCCCTCAGCTGTCACCCACCCTAGCTCAAAGTCTCTGTGGGGAAAACCTGGGACTCGCTAGCTAGGTCAGAGCACCTGGATATTCCTGTGAGCAAACGCTATTTTTTATGGTGGTTTTATGGGAGGGGAACCCACCCTCTGTCCTGCCACATGGCAGCGGGTGTCTCTTAAATATCAAGAGGGGACCATAGAGTCGCTGCCTTTACCTGATAGCTTATCCGTGAGCATGGACTGGCTTGGCGCTCCCTGGTTTAAAGTCATCAGGAGTGTGGCCCTCCCTGGTGGCGCAGCGGGTTAAAGCGCAGCACTGAGAAGCTAGAGCCACTTCTGCATGAATTTGATCCCTGTCTACCCCGGAGGTGACCACATGGCGCAGAGACCTCTCCTGGCCTGCCCGCTGCTCCTCTCAGCAGTGTACTTTGTCGGCTGGCCTGTTCTGCTCCCCACTCTGTCCCGGGTGAATCCTCTCACCCTCTGCATCTCTGGCCTGTACCCCAGTTCTGTATGAATAAATAAATAAATCTTTACAAATAAAAGTCATCAGGAGTGAAAGTTAAGTTTTTTCACAGGGCCACATCATAAGGTCTGTGAAAAGGAATCTTCTGGCAGGAATCTCCGGTGATGATTCAGAGAGCAAAGTGATCGTTGGGTTTGAGGTGTTTAAGTTGATTTATACTTGATGTGGATGCTCACGTTGTGCATTGCCTAATTCATCAGTACTCAGAAATGAAAGATTTTAGTTACAAATCCATGGAATTCTTATCTTCAAAAGATTTTAGGTATGCCATGTGTATCTTCTTCATTTTCCTCTCAAGTGAAGAGGGGAAGAAATTTTTCCACCATTTGGTGACTAGGAGAATCTTCTCGAGAGTGGGCTGAGGGATGTGCTTTAGCCAAGCCTAAAAGCTACAGAGCAGCAGCCTGTCTGGGGGAGGCGGGGGGCCGGGGTGGGGAGGAGGGCTGTGGGACAAAGGTCCAGACTGGCCTTACTCCTCTCCCAGTGTTCACAGCCAGTTACCTCACCTCACGGGGGCCTTTCTCCCGCTGCCGCCGAGCCACCGACTTCTCTGAGGATAGCTCTGAGTGCCAGGCGGTGTGCTGTGCCGCAGCTTGTGAACACAGAACATAGCCGCTGCTCCTTCAGGATGGCCGTTCTCAGTGTCCCCTGGGCCCGGCTCTGTATCACCTGGGGACCTGCTAGAGAGGGCTTCCCAGCCTGACCCAGAACGACTGATCCCGGAACGTCGGGTGGCCGGGACTCTGTGCCCTGCGGCTGGCGGGCCAGGGCATTCTGCCCGACGACTGTTGTAGTGTGAGAACCCTGCCCAGAGGAATACTGGGGCTCTGCCCTCGACCCAGATGATTCCTGATGTGTTTCACTGTCCTTGTTGCAGATGGAGCGAGACTAGCATTTCAGGCGCTTGGCGCAGAGTGCCTGTGGGGCCTTCCTGTGTGCACGGAGGCCCCGCCTCAGGTTTTGGCATCAGTGTTTGTTTTCACATCGTCCTCTGTGAAGGAGGCAGCTGTCACTGCTAGTGTGACATTGGGGCTCCCCACATGCCCTCTGGTCTCTATGCATGTGTCCCCATACCGTCCCTGCCAGGCAGGGCGAGGATCGGCATCTGTGACTGTAGAAGTACCAGAATAGACCCAACCCGAGCCCGGAGTAACCAGCCTCCCCATCCGTGTGCACTGGCCTGGCCGTAGCGTTTACTAAGGACATTTGCACAAGACCCCTACCTTAGCGTCCAGGACCCCCTCCCCATGCAGCCTCCCAATTCAGCACTCCAACAGATTTCATGTGGAGACTATCAGCTGCCACTGTGGGTGCTGGGATGCAATTAGTGGGGAGAGACCGGGTTCCTCCAGTCTGAGCACACAGGAGTCCCTCGTGGGTGGCAGTATGGCCAGTGGAGGAGGAGTTGAGGGGTCCCGGTGTGAAGAGACAGAGCTGCTCATAACCAGGCTTCCTGGGGCCTGCTCTCACCCCAGCCTCTCCAGCTAGTGCCGCTCCTCCGAGCCCAAGAGCCGCACCGAAAGGCTGCGGTCCAGCGGATGCAGCCTGGCCGAGCCCGGGCGCCTTCTGCATCATTGATGGTGTCGAGTGTCTTAGGTTACTCCTCTCAGGATGGTGATGGAAACTGGCCAGTCCCTGAGGGCCATTCTGAGATCTTAGGAGCTGCAACTGTAGTTCTTCCCTTGTATTCTGGTTCTAAAGCTTAGGAAACACGGTTCACCCCCTCGTGGCAGAGAGCAAGTCCCACAGCTTTGCCTCCTGGGTCTGCCAGAGTTCCTAGGGTGCCGGAGCAAGGCTGTGCCTGGGGCAGGCTCCTGCGGCCTGCCTGCCCTAGGTGGCTCCCTGCCGCAGGCCGGC
Source organism: Condylura cristata (assembly GCF_000260355.1). NCBI lineage: Eukaryota > Metazoa > Chordata > Mammalia > Eulipotyphla > Talpidae > Condylura > Condylura cristata. The sequence continues at coordinate 29,950,746 of NW_004567126.1, read as the reverse complement.
TGGGTGTGTCACCAGCACTGCATTTTGTGAGGGTGGGGCCATCCCGGCCCGCAGCGCCTTGACAGTCTCCAGACCACAGGCGCGCTCCGTGTTGTCCACAGGGTGTGCCCGCCACTCACAAGCTGTGTGCCCCGTTGGGCCCTCTGGTGGTAACTTGAACCAGAAACCTCTGGTGAGGGGCTTTTCTTGTCAGTTCAAGGCTTCCTGTTGCTGTCGGTCCCTCTCACTGGGCTGTGCTCTCGCGCAGTTGGTCAGCGCTTTCGCCACCTCACGATCATGCATTGGCAGCAGCTGGCGGCCGCACACACCGATTGTCTCCCAGTCGTGGTGGTCGTGACCCTGGAGCAGACTTGCGGGGTGTCCGGGTGGGGGTCTCACAAGGTGCTGCCTCCAGAGGCCTGACTGGGCTGGAGGTGGTGGCAGCTCCCTCCCTCCCTTGGAAGCCCCTCTGTACCTCTGTTCGTGGGGTGCAGCTGGCTTCCCTAGGGTGAGGAAGGCAGGCTTCCCCTGCCTGCTCCCCTCAGGTCCTGTAAGTACCAGTCCTCGGCTTATGTGTTGGGGAGCCTCTTCTGCACACCTGTGACACAGCAGTGTCCCCTCTGCTGCTGTGGGGTCAGCGGGAGCCATAGCACTTCCGCTGGCGCGCTCGGCTGTGTGCAGGACTTGTAACCTCACTGTCTTCCTGTTTGGGCCGGGGACGAGTTGAGGGCTGGCTTTAATGATAAGTGGTGTTTTCTAGTGGGCATTGTTGTTAACAACTCCTTTGAGGTATAGTTTCTCACATTATACTAATTTATTTATTTTTAAAGCTCTGTTTATTTATGCACACAAGAGCTGAGGTACAGGCCAGAGGAGCGGGGGTGGTGAGAGGAGGCGGTGAGAGGATTTGCAAGGGCCAGAGTGGGGAGCAGAACAGGTGGATCTGCTGAAATCCGCTGCTGAGGGGAGCAACAGGTGAGGCAGGCGAGGTCTGCTGGGCCGCGTGGGTCACTCCCTGGCCGGGGATCGATCTCCTGCCGCAGTGGCTGCAGATCACTTCATAGTGCTGAGACTTAACACCTGCGCCCCCAGGGAGGCCCTGGACTACTCACTTAAAGTGTGGTTTGTGCACTCACATGTATAACCATCATCTCAAAGCCCAGATTATCCCTTCACCCGAAAAAGAAGCCCTGCTCGTACAGTCACTCCTACCCTCTCCCCAGCCCCTGGCACCAGGAACCCACTTTCTGGCTGTGCCTGTCCTGGATGTTTCTCGTCGTAGACTCACTCCACGTGGCCTTCTGTGTCTGGTTTGTTCTCTGAGTGGCCTGTGCTCAGGGTCCCTTCCCGTCGTCTGAGTGTCAGAGCTGCCCCCCTTTTCATGGCCTAATGAATCTCCAGTACGTGAATGGACCCTTGGGCTGTGGTCACTTCTTGGCGATCCTGAGTTCACTGTGTGAACGCGCACGTGCAGGCTTTTGTGTGGACGTGTGTTCCTCCTCTTGGGCAGGTGGGAGGAGTGGGATTGCCGTGCCATGTGACGACTCCATGTTTACATCCTGCCTGCTGTGTGTGCCACGCCCTGGCCATGCCTGCCACCCTCCTGTTTGGATGGGTGTCCTTTGCACCTCAGATGGGCATCTTCTCATGTTGCTACTGGCCATCAAGTATCTTCTTTGTGCCAAGGTCAATTCAAATACAGTTATTTTTTCCTTTTACTTTTGAGTTAGAGTTTTTTCATATATAATTGATACAAACCCTTTTCCATTTTTTCTTCTCATGTGACTTTTTATTTAACACTTATTTATGCACACAGAACTGGGGTACAGGCCAGAGGTACAAGGGCGGTGAGAGGATTCACCAGAACAGTGGGTTGAAGAACAGGCCGACTGACGAAGTACCCTGCTGAGGGGAGCAGTGGGTGGGTCAGGAGAGGTCTGCTGCGCCCTGGGGGTCACCTCCAGGACTGGGAATCGAACTGGTGCTGCAGTGGCTGCGCTTTAACCTGTCGTGTCACCAGGGAAGTCCCCATTTCATCTTCTCACTGATGTCTTTGAAGTATAAAGTCTTTAAGAAATCAGACTTAACTGTTTTTTTCTAACCCTAAAGTTTGAAGTGATTATCATGTGGTGGGCATGTAGCCACAGACAGAGGCCCCGAGTGTCCCCCACATGCCTCGCACCTCACGAGGCAGCAGTGCGTGGTGCTCCTGGGCTTGCCTCAGGGCCCAGGCCCCTGGCGGCTATGGCTCTTCGCCCAAGCCTGTGCTCCTGCTCCATCTGCAAAATGGGCTTGAGCTTTGGAGCACCGTGGCCACGCGAGCAAGTCAGCACCGTCTGCACTCAGACTTGCCCCCTGTCCTCGGGGTGCTGTCATGCGCCCGAGCACTGGTCTGGTCTCGGCCCTCAGCCCCCTCCGTGCCCTGACGGTGGGTGGACTGAGAGAGACAGGCCAGAGTTGACCAGCCAGCTCCTGACGAGGACAGTGCTGCAGAGGTTGGGGCGGGGGTGGCATTGGTGCTTATCGCTTCTGGTTCCTGGACTTCAGCCACCAGAGGGCAGGAGTTGTGCTTTCTGGCTTGGTCACTAAATACTGTGGCTGCTGGGACATTGTCACTTGTCTTACCCCACCTTTTCTTTTTTTTTTTAACGATTTATTTATGCATACAGGAACTGGGGTCCAAGGGGTGTGGGGGTGAGAGGATTCACCAGAGAGAGAATGGGGAGCAGAACAGGTGGCTCTACTGAGATTCACTGCTGAGGGTAGCAGCGGGGAGACAGGAGCGGTCTGCTGCGCCATGGGGGTCACTCCCCGGCTGGGATAGAACTTGTGCTTCAGTGGCTGCCAATAGCTTGATAGGGCTGTCTTTACCCCCTGCACCACCTTTCTTAACGGTAAATTTGCTGAGATGCAGCAGTGTACTTCGACGATCCGCCTGTTCTGCTCCCCACTTTGTCTCTGGTGAAGCCTCTCACCCTCCGCATCTCTGGCCTGTACCTCAGTTCTGTATGAATAAATAAATAAATCTAAAAAAAAAAATAAAAAAAATAAAAAAAATAAAAAAATAAAATTTGCTGAGATGTCAGGAGATCCCCTGAGGAATTTGTGGGCTCCCAGGCTGTGGTCTGGATCATTAGGTGCTCAGGTGCTGATGAACCTGCAGGTATAAGGGGGGCAAGACAAGCAACAGGTGTTCCTGTCGCGTAGCCAGTGTGTTGGAGGGGTGGCCTGTGTTCTGTCCACACGGGACCCTGAGTGTCAGGCAGCTGTAATGTCTCACAGGCAGAGCTGGGGTCCTATGTCACAGGGTCCCATCCACAAGGGGGCAGTCGTGCTGGAGTTGGGACGTCTGTCTTTGCTGTCTGCACTGCCTCTCTCATTGTGCCAATTCCTGCATTTTATTTGTGACCTTTTGAAGTGAGGTGAACTGCTGCTCTGTTGTCCATTCTCTGGACCCACCCCCAGCTCAGGCTACCATCCAGCCATCTTAGAACCTTCACAGGGTGCCAAGAGACCGAGTCAGAGAATCAGGACGTTAAATTCCAGTCCTTGTCTTGTCCTGTTAGTACATAACCAAGGGGCACTCAGGGACCCCAAACTGTTAAGGGGTGCCTGCTCTAACGGGAGTCCAGCCATCTGCCATACAAAGGCAAAGGAAGCAGACCCTTAGTGTGAAAGCATTTCAGTGTCGTGTGCATACAAGAGAAGGATAGTCTTTTTTTTTTTTTTTTTTAAATGTTTATTCTTTGGGCCTCCCTGGTGGTGCAGCAGGTTAAAGCGCAGCACTGTGAAGCCAGCCACAGCCGTTCCAGTGCGAGTTCAATCCCCGGGCAGGGAGTGACCCACAGGGTGCAGCAGACCTCTCCTGTCTCCCCGCTGCTCCCTCACCAGTGTACTTAGTCTGTCTGCCTGTTCTGCTCCCACTCTGTCTCTGGTGAAGCCTCTCATATCCTTGCACTTCTGGCCTGTACCCTAGTTCCTAAACATTTATGATTTACTTATTCATACAGAACTGGGGTATAGGCCAGAGGTATGGAAGCTTGAGAGATTCACTTGAAATCAGTCCTGTGCCTGTGGGTAACAGGAACCTCAGGAGTTGTCCCTGCGGCACCCCCTGGCACTGATTGGGAGGGCAGAGGCCCAAGTCCCTTCTCTGCCACATGCTAAGGAGGGAGCAGGGCAGGGACAGCCCCTTCCCAAGGTCAGCATGTTGCCTGTGGCAGGGACCCTGGGACAGCATCCTATGCACAGAAGGGCCCCTGAGCTCCCTGAGGGGATACATCCATGAGTGGAGAAATGAAGTGCCTGGAAGGGCAAGCCTTGGCGTGGTGGCCCTGTCCCCTGTCCCTGGAAAGCCAGCTGACCTGCCAGCTCTGAACCCTGCCCTTTTTGTCTTTCAGGACAAACACCATGATGCTGCTCACGAAATCATCGAGACCATCCGGTGAGCATAGCACCTATGGGGTGGGCCTGGGGGCGGCCTCTGGGTGGCTAGGTGTTTCTGGGCTGCATTTAGGTGAAAGGGTGGGGGTGTGGGTGGGGTTAGTGGGGTGGCAGGGCGGGGCTTACAGGCAGGACCTCTGCTGGTCCTTATGGAAGGGTGAGTCCTGGGGGTTGTGGGAGTGGGCATTGAGAAAGTGGAGATGTGTTTCTGTGGGGTGGGGGGTATTGGGGTAGGGTCTGGTGGGTGGCTACCCTGGGGTGGTCTATGGACCTTTCCTTGCGCCTGAGCTTCCCTGGCTCTGGGCTTCTTGTCCCTGCTCCTGAATGCGATTTCCGTTTGGCACATTTTAATGTTTGCATTCAAGATTGTTAACACCTTCTGATTTTCCAGGAGAGGTGAGCTTTCCATCCTCGCTGGATCCGCCTGCCCGATTACTGAGCCACGGGAATGAGGCTCTGAATAAACGAGTCTCTTCCCTTGGTGTGGGCTGGCATCTTTGCGAGTGGACGGACGCGCTGGGCGTCAGTCTGGGCCAAGGGCGCCGGCAGACCAGTGCAGTGTGGGACGGTCAGCACTTCCAGTGGTGCCCCAGGGTTTTCTGGGGGGAGGGTGCTAGGGCAGGAAGGAGTTGAGACTAGCTTCTGTGTAGCTGTTGTGACTCAGGTGTTCAGGTCTGCAGGGAGAAGCACCTGCCCTTGGGGGATGGCCAGCTGGGGTCCGGAAGGCCCTGTGCACTGTCTAGACCACCTAGTCTTGGTGTGGTCTTCTGTGAAGCCAAGCAGTCTGAGCCACTGCGCCTTGGGTGTGCACGGGCCTAGCTTTTGGGGGGAGATCCCAGTTTTCAGTGGGCTCTCTCACAGGGAATCTGGAGTCCAGGCCCCTGTCTGGCTGGCTGGGCAGAAGGCCTGGTTTCGAGGTGCAGTGCCCAACCTGGGGGTGTGGGTAGAGAGCTCCTGGAATGGAATCGCCTGCCTGGAGGTTCTGTTGGCTGTTTGACCAGTGTCAAAGCAAAGTTCTCCAAGTTTTTTTCACTTTCTCATTCAGAAATAGTGCTTTGCTTTTTACAGACAGCACGCATGCCGCACCCTTCAGCAGCCAGTGTCCACCAGTCTCTGCTCTGGGCAGAGATGTTGGGATGTTTTCCGAGGGGACTTCTCGTGGTTTCATTTGGGGGCCACCTTCTCCAGCCAGGCTGTTCTGTCTGGGGTCGGGGGGGTGGCTCAGTGGGGTGGTGATGCTTCAGGTTCCAGGAGATCACTGCTACTGGGGCCTGCTCCCTGCTGTGTTTGCGTGGGGGAGCGGAATGAGTTCCAGAGCACCAGTAGGAGGCTCAGAAGGTTTTAGCTAGCAGGTGGCCTCGGGTGGGGTTTGTGTGGCTTCTTTGCTGTGCTGCTGGACACTGGTGGTGTTGGAGTAGTTCCCCTGCTAACAGGTTGAATTTTAAAGTAAACTTAAAAGTCAAAACATTTAAAAAAATTAAAAATAAAATTTGGGTATCATCATGTAATAGAAGACCTTCTTCCTACCTCACCCATGAAAAGAAATACCCCACACTTTCCTTTACGCTCGCTCATGAGGACATCTGTTTTAAATAACTTGGACATCCTGTTTGTTTTGATTTCTGTGGGCGAACGTGTGCAGCTGCTTGGCCAGCCCTTGATTTGAAACCCTGTTGGCCTGGTCATCTCCCAGGCTGGCCTGGCTGCTGATTGACAGACTTCTCTCTCCTTGCCCTGGAGACAGTTTGTCAACTGGACTTTGCCCTTTCTCTGTTTTTCGTGTTACAGTGGAGACATTCCAGCAGGCACAGAGGGAGACTGGGCATGACAAGTCCCATGCTTCTGTCGTCCAGTCTCTTACCAGTGCAAAGCCACCTTGACCTCACTGTGCTTCCACCACCCACTTCCCACTCTGAACCTCGGGCGAGGTGCAAGAGAGCACACGCATGGCGTGTGCATTCTGAGTTGCGTGGGCACACCTAGGCCGTGCGCATACACGCAGCACGGTGACAGCCATGTCCAGCACCCAGCTCCATGGCTGTGTCCCCCATTGCTATCCCAGGCAGAGCCCCGCTCTGCTCTCTGACCTCTCCCTGTGCATTTTGTAGAATTTTATGTAAGTGGACAGGATCTTTATACTTTGCCTAACGGCTTTCCTCGGCACGAGTTGGAGCGTCTTTGTGGCTGTGTCGTTTGTCTTTCCTTTCGTGACTGAGGAGTGCTGGTTCTCTCTCCTTTCCTAACCTTGATGGGGAAGTGTCCAGTCTTTCATCACGGGGCTGATGGCTAGCCACGAGTTCTTCCTAGATGCCCTGTGTGAGTTAGCGGAAATTCCCCATTATTCTTAAAGTCAGTTTCCTGGATGAGACCGTGGCGTTAATAGCTGGGCTGACAGCAAGCCCTTACCTTTTTTTTTTTGTTTGTTCTTGTTTTTGTTTTAAATTTTTAAAATTTATTTATTACAAAGTTTATTTTTACATCATTTTGCACATTTTTTTTCCATCTCGATTGTAATCCCCACAGGTTTCCCATCACCAAATCACCCCTGTGCCACCACCTTAGTCCCGTGCACTACCCCC
>NW_004567126.1:29903166-29942615 GCF_000260355.1 Condylura cristata | reverse complement strand
GTGTCCATAAACTCGTGGGTTTATATCTGGGTTTTCTATTCGAATCCACTGGTCTGTATGTCTATTCTTATTCCAGTACCATGCAGTTTTGATTATTTGCGTCCCTGTGACTCTTCCCCATCCATCTTGGGGCGCATAGTTCTACCTCCTGGAACTGTAAGATGCTCCTCTAGAATCAGCTAGGGGCTCTGGGTCTCCTGGTGAATGTGGTTGCTCCCTTTGTGAGCGGGCTGTCTGCCTTCTGCCGAGTTGGAGTTCGTGGCCACTGCTGGCTGTGCAGCCGCCCCCCGTGAGAGGCAGCGTTACCCCGCATCCAGGCAAGGGGTCTTCTCTCCAGTTCTTTCTTCGATGGCGTCAGTGTTAAGAAACTTTTGCTTTCTTGAGTCACAAAAAAACTTTGTGGTTTTAGTTTTCACATTCAGGTTAATTAATTAACGCAGTGAATTAATTTTTACCTGTATCAGGTAGGGGTTTAAGTGTATGGGGGGCCACGACTCACTCCCCACTTGATGTTCATTTGTTCTACCATGATCGGTGGAAAATACTTTCTTTCTCCATCGAACTGCCTTGATGCTTTTGTCAAAGCCCCATTGTTTAAGTGGTAGTTGGTCTATTTCTGGATTCTGTGCACCTACCATTGCAATATTATTGCTCTTTTTAAAAGGTTACTTTGGCTCTTTCAGGTCCTCTGCCTTGATATGTCACTGCTAAAATCATGTTGTCATTTCCTCACAGAAAGCTGACTAGGCTTTAAATAGGAATTGCATTCAGTTTGCCATTTAGTTTGGGGACAAGGTTTAACAATATTGAGTCTTCTATTCCATGAACATGGGATGTATTTTAAAAATTTATATTGTCTTTATTTTTTCTTAGCTATGTTTTATAATTTTTGATGTAGCAGTCTCAATCTTTTTAATAAAAATTATCACTTTTTGTGCTGGAATGTTACTTTTAAACGGCATTTACGTTTCTTTTAAAATCCTTTGTTGCTAGTGTTATAATTTTTTTAAAAAGCTTTATTTATTTACACATACAAGAACTGGGGTACACTCCAGAGGTGCGGGGGCTGAGAGGATTCACCAGAGACAGTGCATAACAGAACAGGCAGATTGACCAAGGCTCACTCCTGAGGGGGGGCAGAGGGGAGATAGGAGAGGTCTGCTGCACCATGTGGGTCACCTCCCTGACCGGGGATTGAATTCATAGTGCAGCGGCTGTGGGTTGCTTCATAGTGCTGCGCTTTAATCCCCAGTACCACCAGAGAGACCCCTAAATACAGGCTATTTTTGCAAGTTAACCTTGTGTCCTGCAATCTTGTTCAAGTCATGTAAGTCCTAGAAACTTCTATATATGTTCCTTTGGACAGACTATACATTGGATCTGGTGTGGCTGGAGATGTGTCTTCTTTCTAGTTTTTATAGACAGTTCATTGGCACTTTTTGCTTTGTGGAGCTAGCCTGACACCTCAGGTAGTGCTGAGAAGAGGTGGCGGCCCCAGTCGCCTGGCCTGCCCGCATCCGCTGGGAGTGTTCAGTCCTCCTCCCCAGCTTGGTGTTAGCTGCAGGGCTCACGTGTGTCTTGAGTCTGTCTCCTGACAGACACGTGTGTGCTGCTGAACAGAGAGCTTACCAGAAAGCACTCCCCAGGCTTAAAGCTCTGTCAGGGAAGGCAGTGAGGTGGTGATCATCACAGACACCCTTGGGGCTGAGGATGAGGGAGAGGTGACCTTGGGATGTGGGGAGAGACACTGGGGACTTGAGTATGGATGGAAATTACAGACCTCTGAGCCATGGGTGCTGGCTGTTTGGGACCATAGAGGTGAATGTTGGATGAAGAAAATTGCCAGCTGGGGTTGCAGCTGTCAGTGGAAGTAGCTGCTTCCTGCTGGAAGGAGGCCTCTTGGGGTGACACAGCGCAGCAGACACCCTGCTCTGTCTCAGTCTCCTCTGCCTCCAGGCAGACCCACAGGGCGCCGCAGGCAGGGCCAGGAGGGTGCTGTACTGCTGAGAGCGCAGCTCTCAGGGAGGCCTGGCTCGGTCCTGGTCTGGGTTCCTGGGATTTTGCCTGACTAAGGACTGCCTTTTGTCAGGTGCATTTTCAGCATTTGTTGAAATTATCCGGCTGCCTCTTTCCCTTTACTCTGTTCACAGTGAATGGCGGTGATTGCTATTAGAAGATGAAGCAACTTGCCATTCCTGGGATACCTCCACTAGGTTGAGATGTACTGCAAAATTTATTTTAATAGCATATTAAAGTATTTTGTGTCTCTGTAATGGGTTGGTTTGTAGATCTCCTTTCTTGTAGTGACTGTCTTTGTAAGGCCTTGTGTTTGCAGGTTTTGGTATCTTGGTAATCCTAGTTACCGTTTCTCTCATAAAATGGACAAAGTTTTGGTAGTGTTGAATTCCCTGGGAGGGCCGTATCATTTTGGTGGGGTTCAGTTTGGTAGGATAGAATACCCAGGAAAATCTCTCGCATCGGCTGTTTTCTCTGTGGGAAAGAGTTTTGCTTGGATGTGAGGTCTTCTGTGGCCCACAGAAGTTCATCCTTGTGTGTCCCAGTAATTTGTGTCTCCAAAGAGCACGTTTATGACCTCTGAGTTGTCGGCCATGTTGGCACACTATCTTTCCTGTATGCCCTGGCTTCCTCTTCGCCTCTGTGGGCCCTGTGGTGTAAAGGATGATGCTCCCCGTCACTATTCTTCTCAGACTGTAACAGTGCCCGTGAGGCCTTCAGCGGGGTGGTTGATGTTTGTTTCTGTCTCTCATCTGTGAGTTACTGTTCCACATTTTTATCTTGTAGCATTTGTTGAAGAAGCCCATGTTTGTTTTGGGATTAGTTAATCTGTCAAGTAATCGTTTCTTTAGTTTCGTTGGATAAGTAACTTTCCAGGCTTCTCACTTGAGCCAGTTATTTACTCTGGCCCTGTCACTTGTAATTCCTTTCAGCCCCAAAGAATCAACTGTGCTCAAACTTGAGGCAGCATGAAATATGTAGCATTCACCACAGCTTCGGCATAGCTTTACAGCACTTGTTTTGATGGAATGCTCTTTTCCATGTTTCTCATTGAGTGATGAGGATGTTTTGATTTTATACTTGAGAGTAAACAGTGGTTAAGAAAGTGGAGAGTGAAAAATGGAGAATTAGTCATAATCTTCATTGCTTTTGCTGCTTTTGTATTTCAGATGGGTCTGTGAAGAAATCCCAGATCTCAAGCTTGCGATGGAGAATTATGTTTTAATCGACTACGATACCAAAAGGTGAGTGGAACCCTGTCTGCTCCCATAGCGCCACCAGGGACAGGCTCAGTTCTTTGTGGGAACACAACCTGTAAGTGGTGCTTCTTTGAGGGCACATGCTGATCTGGAATTCCCTTTATAGTGGGCCATAGCCTCTGTGTAGTTATTTTTGTAGGAACTGTTTATCCAGCATTGGCAGAGGCTGTCAGGGTGAGGACAGGGCTGGAAGTGCCCGCTGCAGAGACTGGAATGAGTGTGTGTGAAGCTGGTAGCTGCTGTTGTCATGGTGGGCAGCTGCCAGGGCCTTCTCGTCCTGCCTGGAACTGCTGGGCTGGCCAGACCTGTCCTGCAAGCCTCGGACTCTGGCTTGGATTTCAGCTCAGTTGGGAAGTAACTGTGTCTAACCCTTTGGCTGCTCCTAGCAGTTTCCTGCAGGCGTAGCCGGGGCTTGAGAGGAGAGTCCGTGGGTGGAGTAGGGGAGGCCATTTCTGGAATGCCTGCCTGGGAGTTTTGTTTTTCTGGAGAATGAGAGTTGACATTCCCTGCTTATGCCTGTTTTGGCTCTTGGCAGACTTCCCTGAGGGCTGTGATATCTGTGGGCTGGCTGACTTGTTCTTGACAGGCATGCCACACCAGGCGCCTGGCCTACATAGTACCAGGCCCAGTCCTGGACTTGGTGTCGCTGTTGCATTTGCAACACCGCTGATTGGTTGGCAACTCTAGCTTTGCCAGCCCCGATCCTGCCCTATTCCCCTTTAATAATCATTCCCTGGGGCCTGAAAGAGAAGGGAGCCATGGTCACTTTCGTCAGAAGTTGGCACCCTGGAGTGTCAGGTGGCCCTCCCTTGTGGGTGCTTGTAGTCACCGACCCTCCACGTGGTCTGTGAAGCCACCACACTTTCGGTTGTTGTGCCTGCCCTAGAGAGCCAGTGTTCTCAAGGTGCTTTTGCTACAAGGCTCTTACAGGTGGGTGTTTGATGTTCTCCTCCATGGTCGGTCAGTCAGCTTAGAAAAGACAGGAAGGAGGTTGGAGGAGGGAAATGTCAGTTTGGTGGTGTCCACCATGGGGTGGTGTGATCTGGGGTCGGGGGTGTACAGAGTGTCCTTACTTTGTCCTAGACAAGGTGGGGCAGGGCCACCTGTTATGGCTGGAATCCCGGCAGGCAAGGGTGTCGGGATGGACGTTGGGCAGCCCAGGTTCTGAGCTTCTGGTCTGCTGATCCTCGTTGGGAAAGTCTCTCCTGGAGGCATCCAGAGACCTTGAGTGTTCCTAGTCACTGAGGTGAAAGAGAGATGGAAAGTCGAAGGCAAGGACATAAAATTGCTGGTCACTTCATGGATCAGGAGATCAGGCTGCAGCAGAGCTCAGCAGGCCCGGGCGAGGGCTCCTGCCCGCTGCCTGCAGGTCTCTATGGGGGTTAGTTGGTCTGGCACGAGGTACAGCTCATGTCCATGCCGTAGTCACTAGCGCGCTCTGGTGTGGGTTGTCTGGTTGTCGTGAGCACCACCCCTCCCCCGTGACCTACCTGTGTCAGCATTCACCAGGTGGGGCGCCCCTCTCAGCTTCGCTTGCTTTTTTCAGCTGCCTCTCCCGCAGCTGCTGGTGTGGCTGGTCTTGGCGGAGTTCCTTCTGTTGCTAAGGGAAAGTGTGCAGTGGCACGTGCACAGCTCTCCGGGGACTCAGGCCGTGGACGGGGATGGGCGGGTCTGGATCCTCACGGGGGTCTCGCCGGCCAGCCAGTGTCCTCAGGTGTCTCCTGGGGTCTTGCTGAGGGGAGGGCCCGGCTGCCGTGCACGTTGGTGGTGTGGAAAGAGCCCAGTGCCGCTCCTTTCCGTGTAGGGCCCCGGGGCTGCCCTTTCCCGCAGCCAGGGCTTCTCCCTAATTCGCCTTCCAGCACTGCTAACGTCAGGACCAGGTCATTCTCTGGGGGTCCATCCTGGCCACTGTGGGGTGTGAAGAGCAATCTTGCTCCCACTGACTTGAGGCCAGGAGCACTTCCACAAATGTTGCCCACTGTCCTCTTGAGGGGGAACCCCACTGAGGAGTGATACCTCAGTCACAATGATCACATCTGGAGAACCGCATTTCACTAAGACTTTACCTGCTGCAACCCCCGCCGCCCGCCCCTGCTAGCCACTCGGCACGTAGCTCTGTGTCCTCGGAAGCTTGGTGAGCAGAAGGGACAGACGTGAATGAGACCCCTTTCCCCGAGTCACCTGGAGCCTTCCCACGGCTCCCGACAGGTGGGCCTTCCGCCGGCGGGGCTCTCTGGACTCGCGGACCCAAGTGTCACGGCGTCCTCCGGAGGTGCTCCCGGCGGTGGAAGGGGGTAGATTCCAGACGACTGCGCACTGCGTTCACCCTGGCGTGTGTGTGGGGTGGGTGACGCAGCAGCCTGGGCCCGCTTTGTGACGGCCAGGGGCCCGTGCTGCCTGCGCCTGAACCCCCAGCCGGCTCGTGCCCTGCGACGGCTGCCTTCTCCTGGTGCCTCCCCACCGCAGGGGCCTGTCTGACTGGCAACGACAGTGCCTTCCTTGCCTTTCAGCTTTGAAAGCATGCAGAGGCTCTGCGACAAGTACAACCGGGCCATCGACAGCATCCACCAGCTGGTAGGTGGCCCTTGTCCTCCACTTGGTTCTCCGAGGCTGGCCCCCACCGGGGTGGTGACCTCTGTTGCGCTCTGTCACCTGGGTGGTGTCAGTGTGCTGCTTCCAGACCCTCTGGGAACCCGGGACCCAGATAGCGCCCCAGACACGGGATGTGCAAATGGGGCTGGGAACAGACCCCCAGTGGAGCGCTCAGTGGCCCGTGACCTGGTGGTGAGGGCGCATCCTGGCAGGCCCTGTGCTCGCTGTACCTTTCTGGAGGGCCTTGACTGGCTGACCTGGTTCACCCTAGGGTGACTTGGGGCCCTCATGTCTACCTTCAGTGGGTGCCCTTTCCCTGGGCGGAGGCAAGTAGCAGTTAGACCTTTGGGAGCTTTTGCCTTTCAGCCAGTCGCCCTGGGAGGGTCCTTCAGTCTGTGTGGGCACCCTGAGTATGCAGTGGCCCTCTGGCCGTGGCACAGTGGGCTGAGAGTGGAGATAGCACTCTGTAGACAGGGCAGGACCCTGGTGAGAGGCTGGGCGGGTGGGTGAGCCCTCTGCATGGAGCCCTGGAACGTGCTGGCCGGGCTGCACAGCGCCGTTCATGGTCATTCCTTATGGCCAAGAAGAGGCCACTGCGCAGTAAGGAGTCGGGCTTCTGTGTCGGGCACGGCCGGGAGGGTCCGCCGGCGTCAGCTGCGGCACCCAGTCCTCCGCCTTGCCTAGGGCTCTTCCTCGGGGCCGCCACTGCTGTCACAGGCTGCAGGAGCTGCAGTGCAGGAGGGGAGGGTGTGGGCGACCGGTCTCCTGGGTCCAGCACAGGCTGCAGGGGCGCCCAGCTCGCGACCCTTGCTGGGTCGTAGCAGCGTGGTGTGCAGGTCTGGGAGGACGGCACCTGTGTGACGTGTCCCGATGCTTTCTTCACACCAGTGGAAGGGAACCACCCAGCCCATGAAGCTCAACACGCGGCCGTCCAACGGGCTGCTGCGGCACATCCTGCAGCAGGTCTACAACCACTCGGTGACAGACCCCGAGAAGCTCAACAACTACGAGCCCTTCTCCCCCGAGGTGTACGGGGAGACTTCTTTCGACCTCGTGGCACAGATGATTGATGAGATCAAGATGACTGAGGACGACCTGTTTGTGGACCTGGGCAGTGGTGAGTGGGGCCACGTGTGCACTCGCGCCAGCCTCTTTCTCACGGTTGTCCCTGTCGTGGATGCCTCTGCGCTTCCTTGGAGAAGAGTCCAAGGGAAGATGGTGAGGTTGCCAGAGCACTCAACAGCTGGCTCTGGTGGTGCCCCTGCCCTCGCCTGTACCCTGGCTCTCCTGTTGTGCCAGCCCATGACAAGACTGCTGGCCTACCTGGGCTCAGTCCTAGAGCTTGCTACTCCCCAGCCTGCCGGCCACTCCTCAGCCTGCCGGCCACTCCCCAGCCTGCCGGCCACCCCACCATGCCCTGAAGCCTCACAGGTGCTGTCAGAGCTGCTCCCTCTGTTCAGAAGGCCCTGTGCCCTGCTCCCAGAGACCCCGCTCCCTCAGTGCTTGGGATGAGTCCCTTGCTCTTGCAGAGGTAGTTCCGGGAGCTACCACTCTCCCACCCTCCTGCTCTCGGCAGTGCAGTCAGCCAGCTCCCTGAGTGACTAAGGCACCCTGTACCAGAGCGAGGCCCCTGAAGGCTGGGCCCGCCCCTAGCCAGGCCTCAAAGCTGGCAGGGGCACCTGCAGGAAGAACAGCAGGAGCGCACTAGCTCGCTGGCTCTGTGTCGCAGTCAGGGTGAGGGCCGATGGTGCAGGCGGCTGCCAGGCTGCCCACTGCCTTTGGAGCCTGAGCGGAAACCCCGCTTGCCTGGCTTTCTACCCTGTGCAGAACTTGTCCTGGCGCAGGAGCCTTGTGCTTACAGGTCTGGAAATGCTGTCTCAACACCTGTTCCCAAAATGGGCCCTGTGGGTAGAGAGGAAGATTGCATGGTGATGCTGTCCACTTTTCTGAAGCTTTTTATGCATGCAGCCCACTTTTCAATGAGGGTGCATATAATTCAAAAGTCAGTTACGTAGAAAGCTATGTGACTTTTATCTCTGTATTAACAAAGGCTTAACGTTCAAGTGCTAGCGTTAACCTCTCGTCCCACGTTGACCTCTGTGTTTTAAAGTAAGCTTTTAAAAATTATCTGACTGCATTTTATTCAAGATAAAGAATCAGATGTCTCATACCATGTTACCTGACGTACAAGGAGAGCTTCCTGGTGCCTCAGCGTCTGATGTGTGTGTGCCAGGTGCTGCCTCTGGTTTCTGAGCTTGAGGACCTGCTGGTCAGGTGCCACGTGACCATGGCACATGGTGCCTGTCACCAGATGACCATGCTCTGAAGGGTTTCCCGCTCCCTCTCAGGTGCCACAGTAGGCCCCAGGTGTCAGGCAGTGTTGTTGAGGCACTTTCAGATTGGGCCAGCTCACCGTAGACAGTGACCTCCCAGTGACCTGAGTCTCACGGCGTCATGTCTACATGTGAGCAGTTAGACTCCCTAGCACTGCAGTCCTTTGACCAGGAATGGACTCTGTTGTCAGGAGCATGGAGTGGGCCAAGGATACTGAAGTGCCCTGGTGTGGGCCCAGCTCACGATCTGGGTCGTTTATGTAGCTGCCTGTTGACCCCTGTGGCCACTGTGTTCCTGGTCCAGGCCTCAGCACTGGTGTGGGCCTCCCCTTCTGTCACATTGTCTGAGGCACCCTCTCCCTCTCTCTCAAGGTGTGGGCCAGGTTGTGCTACAGGTTGCCGCGGCCACCAACTGCAAACATCACTATGGCGTCGAGAAAGCTGACATCCCAGCCAAGTACGCGGAGGTGAGTGTGCCAGGGTGCTGGGATGTGTGTGCACGCATGCAGCGCGGCAGAAAGGAGAGTCCGGTGCTGTTCTGTTTCCAGAAGGCCAGCATGCTTAGTGGTCCTGCCGACAAAGGGCGGCTCAGTCTCCCCCATGGTAGCATGGAAGTCCAAGGGGCTTTTTGGGGTGATGGGCTGTGGGTGGAGGAGGGGCCACTGGGGTGGGGGTGAGGACTGCAGGGGCATTCGGAAGGCCCCTCCCTTGCCTCCTGGCTGCCTAGCTTTCTGACCGGCTGTCCGGCTTCTTCTCCTTGCAGACCATGGACCGAGAGTTCAGGAAGTGGATGAAATGGTATGGAAAAAAGCATGCAGAATACACAGTGAGTGCCATCGCTCCATGCCCCTGTGGCTAATGTTCGCCAGCCCCAGTCCCCTGCACCCCTCTGACCCGCCGTGCTTCTCCCATGGGCCCTTTCCCCTAGGGCCTGTCCCTGTGGAACAACGTGTATGGCACACAGGCCATGCATGAGCCTGGCCCCAGCCGGGAGTGCGGCATGGGGTGGACGAAGGCCACTCAGCCCCTGCAGGGGCGCTGTGCTGGAAGCTCCCTTCCTTCCCTTGCACCTCTTGCCCGCGGTCATGTTCCCTCTCCTCTCAGGGGCTCTCCCGGGGAGTCCAGCTCCTGCTGCCCTTCGCTCTTGAGGGACACTTGCGTTGGGCACTTTTCCTTTTCTGGTACACCCGGTTGATGCTTGCGCAGTGCCCACCACAGGTGGGCCACATTTGGGGCTCTCGAGGCGGTGTTCCCCTAGCCTTGGGCACAAGTGGTAGCTGGAGTGGAGGAGGCAGGAAGTGGCAGGAGCGACCTCTGACGCCTCTGTGGGCCAGGGCGGACAGAAAGGGGAAGCTTTCAGGAAGCCGCAGGTTAACCTAGGCAACTTCCAAAAGTAGTGCAGCTCTGCAGTCTTCCAGACTCCTTCCTGCTCTAGGCCACTTCTTTAACACCACGGCCCGCTGTTGTGCAGACCTGAGCTGGTGGTCCCCTGAGTAGGGCACTCTTGTTCATGTGGACTCGAGCTGGTGGCCACCTCCCCATGCCTGTGACGGTGTTGGCCACTTGCATTTCCTTGCCTCCTGTGCTTAAAAACAACCAGAAACCTTGGTGTCTTGACACTTTGGAGGTTCCACGGCCCTGGCATGGCCTCATGCCCCAGCCCTGGCAGTAACACTCATTTAAACACAGGTCTGCTCTGGCAGCTGGAGGACTGCCGCCTCCCGTGGGCCTCAGCCTTTGTCTACTGCCTTCGTCGTCAGGAGGAGCGCGCGTGCGGACAGGGAGCTTGTGAAGGGACGTCGTTGGGGCTGCGGGCCTGACGGGCTGCTCCCTCCCTGTGGGCGCCTTAGTCTGTGTCCTCGTTTGTGGGACTTGAGGGGCTGCTCCTGCGGGAGCTCCCGTGTGCTCCCCAGGACTGCGTGCACCTCCTGCGTGGCCTGAGCTGCCCCTCAGGTGGCCTGCCTTCCTGGGGCCAGCCCGTGACAGTTCCTTTTCTGGCCAGACGCGGGCTTGGGGCCAGCGCCCCTGGCTCCCGCTTGCCATGCAGCCTCACTCGCTCGGCCTCGGCTTTCCGCTGAGGCTCTTGGGCTGCAGTCCTGGACTCTCCACTCCTGCGTTTCCTCTTCCTCCCTGGGGTTCTGCACCCACGTCTCACATGCACTTCCATGTTTGGAGGCCTTTGTTGACCTCTGCCCGTTTCTTGGATTGCCTGGAAACACAGCTGCTGCGCTTTCTCCACCCGCCAGACGACTGCTCGTGACCAGAGCGCTATCTAGACACCCTTGGCCTTTCTTTCTCATCTCCATCCATTAGGTGCCGCCACCTGGCAGGCCAGGCCGACCTGCGCTTTGTCCTGCAGAATTCTTGACACCTGGTCACCATGCAAGAACGCCATCCTGCGGGACATGGACTGTCCATCTGGAACTGATGTTCTCTGTGGTGTGAGGGAGATAGGCTAAGTCAGGTAGTTGTAGGCTGCGGATGGATTTCTAGAGAGGAAAGAAAAGGTTTCTGTTGATTGGAGCACCCCAATAATTTCTTTTGTGGATGGTGCTTTTGGTGTTGTATTTTTTTTTTAAAGATGTATTTATTCATGCAGACAGAGGTGCAGGGGGTAAGAGGCTTCCCCAGAGACAGAGTGGGGAGCAGAACAGGCAGATCAATGAAGCACACTGAGGGGAGCAGCAGGCGGGTCAGGAGAGGTCTGCCACGCCATGTGGTCACCTCCGGGGCAGGCGGGGATCGAACTCCTGCGGAAGTGGCTTCAGCTTCTTAGTGCTGCGCGTTAACCCGCTGCACCACCAGGGAGGGCTCCTGGTGACCTAAGTTTGCTTCATAATATCTTTTGGGAGTTTTATAACTTGACATTTTTCATTTAGGCCTGAAATCGGTTTAAAGTTAGTTTTGTGACAGGTATTAGTCTGTGTCCATAATCTTTCTTTCCCTGTGGGTGTCCAGGTGTCCAGTTGTCCCCGCGCAGTCCGCAGCAGAGGCTGCCTCTGCCTTGACTTGCCTCCGCGCCTTGTGGAAGGCCAGCTGGCGGTGTTTGCGTGGCCGCTGGAGGCGCTCTGTCCCTTTGGCTTGTCTTTCCTCTGCCAGCACTATACACCTGGACTCTCGTTTCCCAGGCAGCTTTGGCGTCGGGTAGTGTCCGTCCTCTGCTTTGTTTTCCTGCACGTCGTCTGGGTCTTTCTCCCGTGACTGCAGTCAGCTTGCTGATATCTATGAAACTGCTTGCTGACAGCAGGTTTAGCTGGATTCAATTCGCCCCTTATGGTGACAATCACTTACATTTTGATAGTGTCAAGGCTTCCTGTCCATGAGCGTGAAACCTCCCTCCAGCTGCTCCTGTCTTGTCACCTTTCTTTGAGATGTTCCTCACATACGTGGTGCACATGCTTTGTGAGTTTTACACCTACGTGTTTCATCTTTGCATGCTAGCAGAAACGGTATAATTTAATTTCAAACTCTGCTTGTTCATTGCTGATCTATAGAAAAACAGTGTTCCATGTGTGCATCCTGTCTCATTTCATAGTGATACCTTTATCCTGTGACTTCCTTTGGTTGCTTAATAGGCCGATTCAGATTTTGACACAGATGCTTGTGTCGTCATGAGCAGCAAGCGTTCCTTCTTCCTTCCCGGTCTGCACACCTGCCTCATCCCTCCGTGTAAAAATGACCCCAGTGACTGTGCCAGCACCTGGTGGGATGTGCCCTCTGGGTTTGTGGCATTACTGTGACGTTCCCACAGCGATGCACCACGCGTCGGTGTGTTTCCAGGCACATTCGTGTTTGCGAGACTTGCATTTCCTCGCCTTGTCTCGGCACAGCGGCGGGCCTCCCGGCCTGGTTCGCTCTTCGTGGGGGGCCCTGTGTTTCACTGGGGAGCACGATGCCGGCTGTAGCATTGTGCGTGTTCTTTTTTTGTTTTGTTTTGTTTTGTTTAGAAAATTAATTCATTATTTTCCCTTGACGTTGTTGGCTTTCCTTTCTCAGCTGCAGCCCCGTAGAATTGCGTGTTCTCTCCTAGGCTGCAGCGTCCCTTCTGGTCTAGCTTGCTAGGTTTTGCTGAGTGCTTGTTTCTTACGTTGGGGCGGGCACCAGTCTGCTCCTCCTGGCTTCCTGATGTCAGGGTGTGTCTGTGGCATTGGCTTCTGCAGTGGGGTGAGTCCATTTAGATGTTCCTTTAGTTTGTTTCACAGTGTTGGATCTTAGTGGGGTCTGGCTTTGTCCAGGGTCTACCCCTGTGTCTGTCAGGGCTACTGGTCTGTGCTTCCTTTCTCGGGATTGCCCAGTTTTGGTGCCAGGTGCAGCTGGCTTTGCAGAGTGAGGGACAGGACTTGCATGTCCTGGGTGTTCACCGCTCTGTCCCTTTTCTTGGTGGAACTTCTTACGTAATTCCCTGTCTCTTCCTCTTGTCCTCTACACCCGAAGTTCTTGGAGTTTGTCACTCAGGCCACACCCACACGTGGAGTCAGTCCATTTGGGCTTTGCTTCCAGGGCACTCCTTCCCACCAGTGGTCCGTGCCCCTGGCGCAGCTGACAGTCCAGGAAGGTCTGTCTTTTCAAAACTGAGACCTCTTAACTTCCTCAAACACTTACTTCTCAGTGAAGAATACTTCCAGTTATGGGTTGGCGAGTGAAGCAGTTCCAGGCACGTGCTATTGAAGTGCTTGTGGCCTGGCTGCTAGAGTAGCCCCACTGGGTTCCCATTGGCCTCACGTGCTTATTGGGGCACAGATTTAACATCTGGTGCCAGCCTCTTGGAGGCTGGTGTAGTCTCCATCCTGGGTTGATCATTTCTCCTGGTCACCACCAGGGGGTCAGTGATACCTATGACTTGGCCATGGGAAGGGCTCCTTGCTTGGGAACCAGCTCGTTCATTTTTAAAAAAATATCCATACAGAACTGGGGTACAGGCCAGAGGTGCAGGGGGTGTAGAGAGGATCCACCAGAGACGGGGGAGCAGAACAGGCAGATTGGCGAAGTGCACTGCTGAGGGGAGCAGCAGGGAGACAGGAGAGGTCTGCTGCGCCCTGTGGGTCTCCTCCCTGGCCGGCGACTGGACTCATGCTGAAGCGGCTGCGGCCAGCCCCACAGTGCTGTGCTTTAGCTCATCATGCTATCAGGGAGGATCCAGGAAACCGGCTCACTCTTTGGGCCTTCTGTACTTTAGGGTCTCATGGCCCGGCCCTTCCACAGTGGCTGGGAACAGCTCTCAGGTAAAGGGGCTCTGCTGGCTTCAGCCTTGGCTGTGACAGGTGTCTGAACCCAGCTGGCCTGGGACGCCTCATACTTGATCTCAGCTCTTGGGTTCTGTTAGTCATCGCCCTGCACCAGGAGGGGGAGCTGGAGTCTGGGCCTGGCTGCTTGATGCCCAGACTGGCAGGAATGTGTATCCTAGTTCCTGCCTGTGGTTTGACGAGGTGCCTGATGGCAAGCTGAATCCTGCCTCCTGTTACTCAAGAACTGAAGAGGAACCCTAGCCAACAATTGCCTAAAAATAGCCAGCTGTACTTTTCCAGGTCCCAGAGCCTGCTTGTAGAGACCAAGAGCCCCCCACGCCCACCCCGGTGCCCACCAGGTCCCCTGCCCTACCCCCTGGAGGCTCCTTTGTTCCTTTTCTCCCCACACCCAGCCTCATGGCTTTAGCCTCACAGGCGCTCCTGACCAGCCTCGGCTGCTTCTTCCCAGGCCTGTGCCACCTGCCCCGGGGGCCGGGCTCTTCCCGCTGCCCTGCCCCTGCCCCGCCACTGCCCCTCGCCTGTGCCTTGTTCCTCAGGTGCCCCTCTACCCTGAGCTGCGCCGCCTGCTCCCCTGTAGCGGTCAGGGCTCCCTGCGCCTTCACAGCGTGCAGCCTTCCTGCTCAGGGCACACTTGTCTGTTGTGGCTTCTGCTCGCTCGGCACAAAGCGGGTCTTACCTGGCAGGTCTCAGACGCTGGAGGTCACGCCAAGGTGGCCTTGGTGCCAGGCAGGGAAGGTGCTGGTGCCGCTGTGGCCCTGCCTCCATAGGACACTTTCCCTTTTCCCACCTTCTTGGCTGCTTGTGGGCTACAAGCTGCCCCCAGAGGCTGGCCACACCCCCGTGGCCTAGCACTGCCCACTGGTTGTGGGGAAGGCGCATGGTGCCCATGTGGGGCCTTCTGAGGACTGGCACTTAACATGCTCTGGGCTCAGCCCCTGCTGCGGGCTTATATCAGTCAGCATATGGTTTGTGGTGCTCACGGTCCAGTGCAGGGCAGCAGAAGTCCAGGCTCAGGAGCCTTGGCTCCTCTCAGGGCTTCTCAGCAGCTTTTGCCTACCAGGTGGTGGTTCCAGCTCCTTGACTGGTTCGAGATGAGCCGGCTTCAGTCTCCCCGATGAGGGCTTGCTTCCTGGAGAGCTCCCTCTCCCCTCCGTCTGGAGGACATGTGGCCTGGGGGCAGGGGCAGGGGTCATCCAGGAAATACCTGATGAGGCAGGGCCATGGGGACAGCTGTGCTGTTGGCCCAAGACCAGAGTGTCTCATGGCCTCCCTGTGGAGTGGCTGACCTCAGGCCCGCATCCTGTGTCTTCCCTCCTTTCCCCTCAGGCAGTTCTCCACAGGTAGGGTCTTGTTCTGCTGGGTCCAGTCATGGGTCCTGGGCAGGGAGTCGGGACTAGAAGGCCAGGCTAACGCTGGTGCACCGTTGACTCGCATGTAGGCTGGCTTCAACCGCCACGCTCCTGGGCTGGCTTCTTGGCCTGCCTGTGCTGAGAACAGCCGTGGTGAGCAAGGAGGCGAGTTTCAGGACAGGGGCCGTTTCCTTGCCTCCACGAAGCCAAAGCCAGGCAGTGGCGCAGTGGCCTGAAGCAGAATGACTTCGACAGGAAACTTGGAAGGCAAGAGAGAGGCCAGTCACATCGGGGAGGACCTCTTCTGGGGTCATCAGGACCTTACCCCAGCTGCAGAAGACTTGGAGAACCCCCCAGAACTGAGTGGATGGCCAGCCTCGCCACTCTGACTTTTTTTTTTTTTTTTTAAAGATTTATTTATTTTTGCATACAGAACTGGGGTACAGGCCAGAGGCTCAGGGGCGGTGAGAGGCTTCACCAGAGACAGAGTGGGGAGCAGAACAGGCAGATCGAGGAAGTACACTGCTGAGGGGAGCAGCGGGCGGGTCAGGAGAGGTCTGCCACGCCATGTGGTCACCTCCGGAGCAGGCGGGAATCGAACTCATGCGGAAGCGGCTTTAGATTCTCAGTGCTGTGCTTTAACCCGCTGCGCCACCAGGGAGGGCCACTCTGGCTTTTTTTAGGGAAAGGACGGGGCAACACGAGCAAAGGGGAAAGCGTGCAGGTGTGTCTGGTGCCCAGCGTGGGCTTCCAGAGCTCTTCCCCCGGGGCTGCGCATTGCTTCCTCCCGCAATGAGCCAACACGGCCTGTAGGCAGGCTGGTCTCCGGAGGCTCACAGGGGTTCAGTGCCTAGGGTGCTCACTGGGGGCGGCCATGTAGGCGTCTCTGCCTGGTGGGGCCCAGATCCAGAGCAGGTGCTGGGTGTGGACCATGTGTTTGCACAGATGGGTTAGGGCCGGGAGCCCTGTTAATGAGGTGGCAGGAAGCCCTCAAAACCCAATAGCCAGACAATAGTCGAGGGGCTGCCTGGCTGCCAGCCTTCCCGAAGATACCACACCTGTGGTGGTTCCCCTGCTTCCACAGTTGCTTGGTGGCAGGCCGGAGGCTTCAGTACCGTGGGACAGGCTCCTCTTCCTTTGCATCCTGAGAGGTGCTCTGAGCAGGCTCTGGGCCCCGCTTGCGCTGTGAGGAGGTGGGGGGGTTACTCCTGGTGTCCGAGCACCACTTCCCCGCCCTGGCTGTGCCTGTGCTGGGCCGTTCTCATCAGGGGATACTCGCGCAGTGTGGCCTCGTGTGTCTGACTGGTCTCCCCGAGCATCACGTGTTCAAGGCTCCTCCCTGGTAGCAAGTGTTGGAGCGGCCCCCTTTCGTGTGTGAATGACACCCCGGCGTACATCGTTTGTCCATTTATTCATTCATGACACTCGAGCTGTATGCGCTGTCTCGTGGTTGGGAGTTGTGCTGTTGCGGACGTGTATTTTCCGTTCTCTCGGCCAGACGTCGAGGAGTGGTGCTGATGGCCTTTGTGAAGAATTATAAAACCAGACTTCTGTTTGTGTATATTATGCTCTGGGCAAGCGGCTTAATAAGAACTATGTCCCTTGAACAGATTTGACCCTGAGGAGAATGCCATTCGTCTGTTACTAACATAACCGAGTAGGTGCTGGGGTTGCTGGGGCAGCGTTGTTCTTAGGAAATGAGGCAGGGGAACCCGAGGTCAGGCGGCCACTGTCGAGAGCCCTCCTGTCCTGCGGCGTTGTGCTGCCGGAGGCGACCACGTGGTGTGTCGCCTGGGCGGTGTGTGCTCCCAGTGCTGCTGCAGGCCTGAGGGGCCTCCCCATCTTCACCTGCTGCTCCAGAGCAGCCTCCTGGCTGGGTGCTGACCACACCTTGGGGGCGCCCTGCTGGCCGCCACTGGTCATCTGTGTGGATGTGGTGCCATGTCCTTCTGGAGGCTTCTCCAGTGTGGCTCAAGTGCTCTTAGCCCTCTTTGCTCCCTGGTCCCTGTGTCTTGCCCCCAGGATGACTCTGGAGCTCCGGGCCTCTCCCAGCAGAGAAGTGGCCACAGGTGTGGTGTGGGAGCTTCTGATCTGTTGTTCCAGTTGGTCCCCCACCGTCCCTTCCTCCCCGTAGAGCTGCCATGGTGTTACCTTGTCCTTCCCACCTCAGCAACTTTGCTCATTTCATCTTTTTGCCGGGTGGGGCAGGGTGGAGGGCAGAGATGCCCAGTGAGACCCGCTGAATAAGCGCTGTACACATTGTCTTCTTGCAGCTGGAAAGAGGCGATTTTCTCTCAGAAGAGTGGAGAGAGCGGATCGCAAACACAAGGTATGTCTAGGGCGAGTGGGCACGTGGGTGGGGGCAGCACAGCACAGGAGGAAGGTTGCCAGAGGACCCTGAGGGGGCCTTGGTGGTCAGCCTGGCTTCTTTGCAGCACAGAGCTGGAGGCAGTGGAGGGTCCTGCTTTCCCCCGGGTCCCTCAGGGAGTCTCTGGGCCTGCTGCCCGGGGGACATGGTGTGGGCCAGGCTCCTGTGACCAGTGAGTGACAAGGTGCTCTCTCCATGCTGTGGCCCCTCCCCCCGCTCGGTCTGGCACCTGGGTGGTTCTCCTGGTGCCCTGTGGTAGCCTCTCCTCTCGCTCACGCCCTGCGCTGGCTGGCCACTGAGCTCCCCCACAGCAGTGGCCGTCTCTACCCTTGAGGCCAGGCCCCCCACCTGGACTGTCCATTGAGCCTGGAGTGTGCTACAGGGCCCTTCCCTGCTCACTTGGGGGTGTTCACAGAGTAGGGGTGCTCATATGGGGTGGGGTGCCTGCATAGGGGGTATTCACACTGGGGTTCTCCCATGGGCTAGAGGTACCCTCAAGTTTTGGGACCCCTATGCAGGAGTGCTTGCACAGGGGTGCTCACACAGGTGCTCATGTGAGGTGGCGATGCTCCTGTTGCTTACGTGGGGGTGCCCTCATGGTGCTCACATCGGGTAAGGTTCTTCTTATGGGACACTTACCATCGACCCTCCTGAGGCTGGGGGCACCCACACTTGGGGGTACCTCAGCGGGTGGGGCTCCCGCAGCGCGGTGCTCATGGGTGAGTGCCTCTGCAGGCCTCCCTGCTCTGCGTTCACCTTGCGCGCGGCTGCGTGCTCTGTCTGCACGGGATTCTCGGGGCAGGAAAAGAGCGAGCGCCCAGCGTCTAGGTGTGTTCCGTCTGCTGCTGCCCTAGGATGTCTTGGCCTCGTCTTTCTTCTCTTGCCAGGAGCACGTCCCCTGCGAATTTCTCACCCAGTCAGACCCACTGTGCCCTTTGACCAGGTCTTCCCCTTCCCTTGAGAGGACTCCTCTCACCCCATCGAGGGGGCCCCGGGTGGCGCCTCTGCCGTGGGCGGCCAGGCCGCGGGCAGCCAGTCGCCACCCTGGCCAGCGGCACGCAGGGTGTGCACGTGCCCTTGCCCGTGGGCTCTCCTTGACCACTGTCTGCCTGACTGCAAGTTGCCCAGGCCCCACCCTGTGCACTGAGGGCCCTCTTCTGGGGTCGCCATGGCCAGGCCTGGGAGACGGGAGGGCGGCCCAGCTGCTCTGTTTGCTTTGCTTCACCTGCCTCAGGTTGCCTCTGACGCTGCGTGCCTCAGAGCCTCCTGCTCCAGCCAGTCTTGGGGCTTTTCCTGGCTCACACCTTCTCACGGCCACTGTCCCCCGAGACTCTGGGCCCACTCAAGGTGTCATGTGGGTGCGGGCTGCCCTGGGACCTGGCCAGGTGAGCTCGGTGGACTGCAGGAGAGTGCCAGTCCTCTTCAGCGCGTCTGTCCCGGGGGCCTTGCTTCGTCCTGTCTGTTGCACTGTCAGGCCTCTTCCGCCCCCTGTGCCTGCTGCTGTGAGAGCTTCCGGTCACAGTCAGAAGAGGCAGTGACCGTCGCTCTGCAGACCTGCCCTCCAGGCTCAGCTCTGCCCCTCAGAGGTCTAGACACTTGGGAGGGACCTGAGCCCCACGGCACGATGCCCAGGGTAGCCTGGCTCCTCTTAGTGTCACATGCACCGGCTGCATGGTTGTTTCCCGAGGCTAGCCCTCAGAGAATTCGTTTCAGTTGGCAAGAACCAGGCCAGGATGGGTGGGGGTGAGGGAGCAGGAAGTGGGTGGGCAGTGGTGGCTCCATGGTGCAGAGCAGTAGCCCCTGACTACCCTGGCAAGCCGCAGTCGACGAGGTGCCTGACGCAGTTTGGTGGCAGACGTGGAAAGGGAGAGAAAACCGTCCAGGCGCTTGGCTGTGGCCAGTGGTGGTCTCTGCTCACACGTGGCTCTCCCCAGGCACCGTGCCTTCCCGCCCGGGTGTCTGGCCGTCGCTACTTCAGGATATCCAAGGGCAGATGGGCGCCGCCAGCCCGTCGATGCAGGAAGTGGGGTGGGGAGGGGCAGCAGGACCTGGGGCCACCTTGGCCAGCACATGGCCATCTTGGCTCTTTGTAGTTGCCATGAGAAATTTCTGAATTGTTGAGGCGGCAGCAGGCTGGGCAGCCTGTCATGCTCTGCGGGGCCAGGGACTGTCCCAGGTGGGCAGAGGTGGGAGCAGCAGAGCCGCGGCGACGGCCGGGGGGGGCGGCGGTGTGGGCGCAGGTGGCAAGTGGCAGCTAGGCCTGCCGGCACCGTGCTGGCAGAGGCGCGCGGGCGTGTGTGTGTTGCAACTCGGTGTGCTGCACTGGCACTTCACTTACTGAACTGGAATATTGTTTTGCAGTGTTATATTTGTGAATAACTTTGCCTTTGGTCCTGAGGTGGATCACCAGCTGAAGGAGCGATTCGCAAACATGAAGGAAGGTAATGTGCCCTCTGTCATCCGCCCGCGCGGCGTGGCTGCGTGCTTCTCGGGAGCGCTGGCACCATCGGTGGTGTATCTGATGAGGCGGCCCCAGGCAGGGGCTCCTTCTCACGCGGCGGGGCGACCCTCCACACTAACTGGGGCTGGTGGAGCCAGGTTGCACCCATCTGCTCAGGCACCTGGGTGGGGTGGCCGGATGAACAGGTGAGTACCTGTGGCCCAGGAGGGTACTCACTGTCCAGGCCGGCCCCTGGGCGCATGGTCTTTCTGGTTGGGACGCCCACTGCCCTCTTCCTTCTGCCTCAGCACCAGTGTGGCCTGGATGGGCATCGGGCCAGGCCAGGGGTGGGACCGCCTTCCTGTGTGGAGTCTCAGCCATGGCCCTGGTTACCCAGCTGCCCGGCCCCTGGTGCGACTTGCAAGCCACAGTTCTCGTTGTCCCCTACAGACTTCTTATGGCTAGGGAGGCTTTGTTTCGTTGCCGTGAAAGCCCTCCGTTTGGAATTGAGCTGCTGCTTATCGTGACACGGGTCCTTCTGTTGGGATTTGGCCCGAACCTTGGGGGCGGGTAGGGGATGGGGGGTGCTTAGTATTGAAAATCCTGCCACTGCCCAGCCAGGCCGGGCAGGCAGAGGGCTCAGGGTTGAGCTCCTTCGTGTGACCTTGAACCACCCCAGCCCAACTTTCCTCTCTGAGAACCCCATGGTCCCCTGTTGGGTCAGCCTCCGAGCCCCTCAGAGCCTGGGGGCGGGGGGGGGGTGCTGCTCTGTTACCTTCCCTAAAGACAGGGTGGAAGCCATGAAGCTCAGGGTGCTCGGGGTGAAGCGGCTCTAGGCCCAGTGACGTGTGAGCTCACTCCTTGTTCTGTCCTGGACCCACTGCATCCCACGCACTCAGAAAGCCAGACAGACACGAGCACATTGCTAGAATGTTCTAGTTCTACTTGAACACCCATCCCAGATTTTGTAACCACCGTTGGGTCCCCTGTGTGGGGTTGTGACTCAGTTCCGGGAAAGGGAAGCCCCAAGAGCTGACCTCTCCTAGCACAGGCTGCTGGACCCTGTTTCGGGTGCTGCGGGCAGACCCCAAACCTCACGTGTCTGTTCCCGTGTTGCTCAGCAGTGCTCTCCACTCCCCCGCCTGTCTTCCCCCTTCTCCCTGGGGAAGGTCAGGATCTCCCAGAGGGCAGTAAGGCCTGGGGTCACCAGACCCACTCCGCTGAGATCTGGGCCTTCACCGAACATGAAGCCCTGGTCAGGAACGTGGAAACGAGTCTACTGCTGTGCATTCCAGCTGCCAGCCAAGGGCTGGGCCCACGGTGCCCGCTGCCTGGGCTGTGTGCTCGCCTCCACTGCGTGGCTGGGTGCTGCCTGGAGTGGACAACACTCCAGAGGATGGTGACGTCAAGGGGGCATCAAAGCTGAAGGACTTCTCAGATCAGCCCTGAGCAAATGAGGGCCCAAAAACAACGTGTAGAGGCTGCAGAAAGAAGTGTCCTCACAGCTCATACCTGACGCCTGCCTGCCTCTGGTGTGCAGGGGATGGGCCCTGTGTCCCTCAGCGTGGCCTTGGCCCGTGTATACCCTGGGGTCAGCGCCCCATGCCTGGGTGCTCTGGTTCCTGCATGTTCAGGGGAGCCCACAGGTGTCTGCCTACTTCCTGAGTATGTCCCCTGGCATAGGGGGGTCACCTCCCTTTAGCAGGCTCCAGAACATGTCCTTCCTCCCCGTTAGAGTGGCTTCCAGAGCCTACTGCTGTCATTCTAAATTTCAGGCAAGCCTAAACCTACATCTGCCCCAGGGGCTCCTGGGTGGGGAAGGCCTCTCTGCCTGGTCCCAGCTTTTGAACATACTTCAAGTAAGTGCCAGAGTTGAAGTCGCATGCAGCGCAGACCCAGGGAGTTTCCAGCTGTCGCAGCGCGAGTGTGAGCACTGGGAGCGGAGCGCACATGCGTGCCGCTGGGGGCGCGTCCTCCCTGTTTCAGGAGAAGGTGTCGCGCGCTCCGCCCTGACCGTGTCCCATCTCTAGGGTCAGGCCCCCGGAATGCTGCCTTTGGCTACTTCTTTCTGCAGCCTCTACACGTTGTTTTTGGGCCCTCAGTTGCTCAGGGCTGATCTGAGAAGTCCTTCAGCTTTGATGCCCCCTTGACGTCACCATCCCCTGGAGTGTTGTCCACTCTGGCTGCACCTCCACAGCGAGCTGACCTTCCCCTTCCATGTCCTGCTGGGGAGCCGGCTGGGTGGAACCGTCTGCCTGGCCTGTGGTCGCTCACTGTGTGGCCCTTCAGTGGCGCCCTAGTGGTGCAGACATGGCGGGTGGTGGTCGGGTCAGAGCACGCAGTGAGCCTGAGGGTTCTGTGCCTGCCACGACGCCTGGAGCCCTCCAGCTGCGGCCCTGCCTGCTCTGGCCCCAGCAGCCCAGCCGGGGGCCCTCTCCCTCCCCCAGTGGGGATGGCGAAGGAGCCAGCGTGGATGCTGGGGCCCGGGGGCATTCCCAGCGCAGGGGTTCTCATGGGCGTGTGTGTGCCACCGAGGTGGCTTCACCCAGTTCTTCCAATTTAAATGTAATCTCTGTCGGTTCTTAGATTTGGTCTTTTTCTCCTTACCCGGAGAGGTTTGGCTCCTACCAGCGTTCATCTTTTGCTGCCCCAGTGCTTTCTTGCGCGCACACGACACAGTCCTGCCACGTGCCAAGCTGCGCTGCCAGCAGACTCGGCGTGCAGGAAGAGCGCTCTCAGTTGCGTGCTGAGGGGCTATCTGGCTTTGGCTGGGGGTGCGGCTCCTCCCTTTCAGGCGGCGCCCTGAGTGCTGCTTGTGTCTGTCAGCACCAGCATCGACGGGGGCCGGCTGCCCCCGCCTCTGCCTGGCACTGCTGCCCGGGCAGCCAGCCGTGTCTGGGCGTAGGGAGCCCGCGGCGGGCATGCTGCGTCGCCTCACGGCCATGGGCGGCGGCGCCTTGGGTGTGTGGCAGAGGAGAGCGACGTGCAGTTGTCCCGAGTTTTGCTTCTACTTGAGGAAACACAGGACCCAGAAGTCCTGCACTCCTCTGCGCGCTGTGCGCTCGTTTCTGTTTCTGTAGCTTTTCCTTTCTTCCATTCAAATTGCATTTTCATTTTGTGGCCACAGATACTTCCCCGTGAGTGGTGATAATCGGGTTTTCTGTTTCAGGTGGCAGAATTGTGTCCTCAAAGCCCTTTGCCCCGCTAAACTTCAGAATCAACAGCAGGAACTTGAGTGGTAAGAAACTGGCATTGCTGTTACTGCGGTGTAGCTTGGAGCGTCGGGCGCGAGTGGTGCAGAGTCCCCCCTTTACACCCCTGAGGGCGCCGGGAGCATCGCTGCCCCGACCTAGTGCTAAGAGAAGAACGTCCTGGTGTGACACGGCTGTCCCAGATGTTGCCTAGTGCCCCAGGGTAGGAGTGTGACACCTCCGCCACCTACCCGGTGGCAGGTTGTAAAGACAGAGGAGTTTTCACAAAGCTGCTCCCACACCGCTTGGCCTGAGTGGGCAGCGGCCGGTGGTGCAGAGAGGGGGAGCGGCCCTCCTGGGGGCCGAGGTGATGTCTTCCACGAAGGCAGGGGGGAGGCAGGGTCTGTCGTGTGGGGTGCAGCATTCACGGTCTCCCGTGCCAGCTGTCCACCCACCCATTGGCCCGTCGTGACCCGGGATGAGCACCTTGGGTCGACGGGACTGCTGTCGGGCGTGCGCTGCGCCTGGCCGGTGCCTCCTGGCCTGAGCCCAGGCGCCGTGTAGGGGCTGCGCTGCGTCCCCAGCCTGCCTGCCAGCAGCAGCGTGTCGGCCCCTCCTGAGGATGCCCTGATAGGACGCCACAGGAAGCGGCCCTCGCGAGCCTCCCGCTGGCGAAGGCCCGGCCTGACCCCAGCCTCTCTGTGCAGACATCGGCACCATCATGCGCGTGGTGGAGCTGTCGCCGCTGAAGGGCTCCGTGTCCTGGACGGGGAAGCCGGTCTCCTACTACCTGCACACCATTGACCGCACCATAGTGAGTGTCCCTGCCGCGCCCCACTGCGGATGCAAGCTGGGCGGGTGAGGGGCAGGCAGGCGCGGGCTGTTCGCCTGGCTCCCGTTGTGCGCCCGGATCTTGTGTAGGCACACGCGCCCCAGGTGGCACAGCGCCTGTCTTTCTTTTTTCTCAGCAACCATAGAAACGGCTAGTTAGCACTAAGTTCAGGAGGTCGCCGTCCAGCTCGGGGGAAGTTGATAATGTTGGTGCAAGTTTTCTCAGAATATTTATGCAGACAGAACTGGGGTACAGGCCGGAGGTGCAGGGGTGGTGAGAGGCTTCACCATAGTCCAAGTGGGGAGCAGAACAGGAAGACTGACTGAAATCCACTGCTGAGGGCAAGACTGGAGAGGTCTGCTGCGCCTCGTGGGTCACCTCCCAGGCGGGGATCAAACTCGCACCCAAGCTGGCCTGGGCCAGCTTCGCAGGGCTGTACTTTAATCCGCTGCACCACAGGGAGGCCCAGAATACTGTTGCCATTTTGCAGTCAGTAACCTGGAATGCTTGGCATAGGGCAGCTTCACCTTCCTCTACTTCATGTTGCTTAATCTCTTTATACATTTAAGTTTAGTAAGGAGCAAAGGTTCTGAGTGGAAGTTGGCTTTGTCAGAAATGCTTTGAAGTATTTATTCTAAAGTTCTGTGGCACAAAGACACAGACTTGCACACGTAAATGCCCTCAGACCTTGGGGACCTTCTCAGTCAGTACTGGCTTAAAAAAAAAACAAACGTAAGTGCTTCTAGTTGTCTGTATGTCAGGTCCTGAGAGACAGGTTTACAATGTTAGAGCCTTCACTCCAGCAGTCCTCTGGAATCCGGCTAAATAATCAAAATTCTCTACTTGGTGCTAAAAGGGATTTCAAAAAACCAAACTTCATTCTGTATAATCTCTGCCCACTGTGATCTCACTTAAAATGTTATCTTGTTTATTTAAAGTATTTATTTTTAAGATTTCTTGGGTACAGGCCAGGTGTGGGGGATGAGAGGATTCATTCCCCAGAGACAGAGTGGGGAGCAGAACAGGTGGATCTACTGAAATACAATGCTGAGGGGAGCAACAGGGAGACAGGGGAGGTCTGCTGCGCCCTGTGGTTCAGCTCCCTGGCTGGGGATCGAACTTGCGCTGCAGTGGCTGCAGACAGCTTCACAGTGCTACACTTTAACCTGTTGCGCCACCAGAAAGGGCCCTCACTTACAAATTTATTGAAAAGAAAGCACAAAAGCAAATATATCCTAAGGCTAGATGAAATAAGTAAAAATAGAACAAAGAGTTAGCACAGAGTGGTGGGATACATTTAAAAAGGAAATTAGGAAGACAGTTTTGCCAATCATTAGTTCACTCTGTGACTTGGTTTCCAAATCAATAAAAAACGGGCAAGGTAAGACCTACCCTGTAGCGTGGCTGCGACCATACAGGTCATAGAGAACACAGATGGCCTCAAAGGAGAAGGAGAGTTGCATTCCTGTATACTTGTCCACCTGGAAGACGTGAGCTGCCCGTGGCCCACGGGGTCTGGTGAATGGAGGACCAGATGGCCGCTGTGTGTGTCATCAAGTGTTGTATCCAGGACCGACTGCTAATGCGAAGTTTTCTTTTTCCATTTTTAGCTTGAAAACTATTTTTCTAGCCTGAAAAATCCAAAACTCAGGGTAAGAGCGTTTTGCCTTCACTTTATACCATGGGTGCGCTGCTTCATGGACGCTTAGTAGGGTTCCATATGGCGTGCGGGGGTGAGGGCATGGGTGCTGCGGCCCCCTTGGGCCTGCTGTGCTCCTGGCCGGGCCTTGCTTCTTGTGAGCAACATTTGGGAAATAGGTCTCCAGAAATCCTCCGGTGACTGGGCAGTGTGTTTGATGCCTAGGACCGTGGCCTGTGCGTGTTGGGCTGCGCTGCTGCGGCGGCAGCCGCGGGTCACAGGGCTCGGTGGCCGGCTCCTGGCCCTGCAGGGCTCCCTCTCAGGCCGAGCTTCTCCGCGCCTCGGCCTCCTGTTGTCTCGCCCCCGAGGCTGAGAGGATGTCTGTCCAGTGCTTTTCTTTTTGGACACTCAGGCTGGCGTCTCTCACTCTTAAGAATGTAAACATAGACTGTGTGCACAAAACGTGCCATGGTGGGTGCCCAGGCCCCTTGGGACCCTGTACCCTGTCTGATTTTATCTCCTGGTGCATGGTGAGAGGGCTGCTTGGGCTCTTGCTGCAAGATCCGGGGCGTCTGTGCTCACACACAGCAGACACGCACATAGCTCTTTGGGACCCACACGAGGCCCCCTTTCCAGGAGGAACAAGAGGCAGCTCGGCGACGGCAGCAGCGAGAAAGCAAGAGTAACACGACCACGCCCACCAAGGTGCCCGAAAGCAAGGCGGCCATACCCGCGGACACCCCTCTGGTGAGTGCACCCCGCACCCTGCCCGGCCGGCGGGGGTGACGACAGGAGTGTGCGGGGGTCAGTGTGCCAGGCAGGTTCCCTGCTGCCAGTGTGGGTGGGTCCTTCCCAGGACGGGTCACGTGTCACTGTCCCTCTGCCCACTAGGACTCTGGTGGCGAGGAGGAGAAAGCTGGGACGACGTCTGTCAAAAAGCCATCTCCCTCCAAAGCTCGGAAGAAGAAGCTAAACAAGAAAGGCCGGAAGATGGCTGGCCGGAAGCGCGGGCGCCCCAAGAAGATGAGCGCCGCTAACCCTGAGCGCAAGCCCAGGAAGAACCAACCTGCACTGGGCCTCCCGCACGCGCAGGCGGCGCCCCAGACGGCGTCGCCCTCGCCGCAGGGTGAGCCCGCCGCAGCCCGCTTGCTCTCCCGAGCCCCGCCCTCGCTCTGCACTGGGGCTCTCCGACACCCTTGCTCTTCCGTCTATCCCGTGTGACTCACTGGGGTGGCGCTGCAGAGGGCGGAAGCCATGGTGATGCTGTCACTGGCTGCCTGTTGGAGCCTGGGTTCTGCCCTGCTCTGGTCGAGGTGCCCAGGGTTTTCACTCCCGTCTTCTTGAGAGGAGAGTGGGTCCCGGGTCAGCTCCCCTGCACCGCGCGCCTGCCTGGCTCAATAACAAAAGCAGGATACACTGGGCGGGTGACTTGGGGTTAGAACCGCCGGGGGCGGTGTTGGGACGATCCAAGCTGTAAGGAGTCTCACCTTGAAAGTGGTGGGAGTCTTGTGGTACTCTCTGGCACACTGTGGGTCAGTGCGACCGGAATGCTGCTGTCTCCACAGATGCGTACAAGTCACCTCACAGCCCATTTTATCAGCTACCTCCCAGTGTGCAGCGGCATCCTCCTGACCAGCTGCTGCTGGCCCCCACTCCCCCCGCACTGCAGAAGCTGCTAGGTGAGTGGGCTCGGGGGCCTCAGGTCCAGAGGGGTGGGCGTGCTGCACGAGCTGTGACGAGGAGGTAGTGCATCGGAAGCCATGGCTCCAGCCCCCGGGGATGCTGTGCCAGGTCTGAGGGCTTCTGTGTGTGGTCCTAGGGCGGGCAGTCTCCTAGGATAGAGTGGGGGGCCAGGGCTGCTGCCACACACCCCACAATGCCTGGAAGCCTGCAGCCCCCTCCGGAGAGCAGCCTGGCCGAGTGCCCACACTGCATGAAAGGAGTCTGTCAAGAAGGGCTCGGTACCCCTCGGGAGCAGGACTGTCTTGCCTAAGCCAGGCTTTTGCTCACACTGCAGAGGTTGGTTGACACGGTTCTTAGCACTTTAAAACTTCTCTTCAAATTCTGGAAAAATTCATTTTTCAAGTAAACATGGATTATATATATATATTGAGGAAATGTAGCCTACTTGACACTCAACCCAGAACCTTGAAGGGCACCAGGCCTGCCCTCCTGCTGGACAGTTGAGGTCCCATTGTTTCTCTCAAGTGGGGAAATAGCTGGGGACAGAGTCCCTCAGATCTTGACAGCAGTGAAGACTCATTTCATTGACATCTGACTGTGGCAGTCAGATTTCAGTAAAGATGGGGTCCCCCACTTACATTTACGATGTGCTCCCTTGATGACCTAATTTGGACCATTGCTGCATTAAAACCATGTTCCTTGGCTTTCCCAGAATCCTTCAAGATTCAGTACTTACAGTTCTTGGCATACACAAAGACGCCTCAGTACAGAGCCACCCTGCAGCAGCTGCTGGACCAGGAGAAGGTGAGCCCGGCAGTCGCAGTCCCCAGGAGGGGTTCCACTTTACTCCCTCGTGGCTTGAGACTTCAGCATTCTCTGGAAGGGCTGAGAGGAGTGTGCCTGAGGGCTCTCCCTGGCCCCACGGGCTGGCCACCACTGACCCCCGTCCCTGTCATCTTGCTGCTTGACAGTGGGCTGGCCTGGCTTCTGCTGTTTCTGCACAGGGCCCCTTTGTTCCTTGCTCGGGGTCCTCCCAGACCTGTCCACCCCGAAAAGAGACACCGTCACCTGCAGGATGAGAGAAGCTCCGAGGTGTCTCCGAGTCACGTGCAGTCTCACTGCTGCAGCTGGTGCTGTGGGCAGTAGCTGTCCGTGGCCAGGCCAGGGGCAGAGAGCGTGTCCTCTCTGGCTTCCAAGGGTGGAAGTTGATCTCTGAGGCCCCTTGTATGTTCATCACTTACACTGCATCCCTGGCACCACCTTGGGTACATCCAGACAGGCTGGCTGTCGCCGGCAGCATAGCAGGCGGCAAGGCCTCGCTTGCTGGAGTGCAGCTTTCTTCATCAGCCAGACCGGTTCTGCACCACTCAGACGTGCAGAATGGCCTGCATTTGAGGTGTTGGGGTGAGAGGCGGCCTGGGTGCCCCCCGCCCCCACGGTGCCACCTCGGTCTCTGTAGGAAAAGAATGCCCGGCTGCTGGGTGCAGCGCAGCAGCTCTTCGGCCACTGCCAGGCCCAGAAGGAGGAGATCAAGAGACTCTTCCAGCAGAAGCTGGACGAGGTGAGACCTTCCACAGCCAGGCTTGCCATGAAAGCGGTGGTCCCAGAGTGGGATGGCCGGGTGGTGGAGGGGTGGGTTTCCTCTCCAGCGCTCCTGCCTTGAGAGGCTCCTGCTGGGTTGGCCCAGGCCTGGGGTTGCGGGTAGGGGCTGTTTTCGGTCAGTTGGGTGGCATCCCTTCTGTCCCAGGTGTGTCCAGGCACAAGAAAGCTGGGCTCTAGGCCACTGGGGCCTGGCCCACTGGCCCTCGTTGGCAAAAGCTCACCCGCTGTTCTGTGTCCTCAGTTGGGAGTGAAGGCCCTGACCTACAACGACCTGATCCAAGCACAGAAGGAGATCTCAGCTCACAACCAGCAGCTGAGGGAGCAGACAGAGCAGCTGGAGAAGGACAACCGGGCACTGCGGGGCCAGAGCCTGCAGCTGGTGTGTGCCAGGGTGGGCACTGGAGGGGGAGGGGTGAGCCCATCTCCCCCAGAACCATCTCGGGGAGGAAGCAGGCCCTGCTGCCGGGCAGTTCAGGGCCCCCCGGCCCTCCTTCAGTGGCTTGGGGCTCATGGCTTTGTTGTCTCATGCCCACAGCTCAAGGCTCGGTGTGAGGAGTTGAAGCTCGACTGGTCCACGCTGTCCCTGGAGAATCTGCTGAAGGAGAAGCAGGCGCTGAAGAGCCAGATCTCCGAGAAGCAGAGGCACTGCCTGGAGCTGCAGGTAGGGCCAGGCGGACCGGTGGTGTCAGGATGAGACATGTGTCGCAGACTCACCGGAGTGTCTTCCTGAAGGTGGTGTTAGTTGTAGGGGTCGCCACCACGGCCTAGGTGTGTGCACAGCAGCGCTGGAAGAGGAGGCGCTGAGGACGTGACCACGCTCACCCTCCCCAGGTTCCCAGACCCCTGGTCTCCTGAACACTGCTAGGGAGCCCGCGCCCAGACAGCCGCTGAGACTTGTATTGCACTTAGAGTAGCGGCTCCCTTTAGCTGGAAAGAAAGTGTATTCCTGGAGGTCGCCTAGGAGAGTGAGGAGGGAGAGAGCCTAACATCCCCAGTGTGCTTGGCTTCCCTGTGTGTAGCTTTTAAGTTACACAAAATGGGGGGCCATGCCTTCTGTTCCATTTTCTGTCTCCTCGCCCCCCAAAACCAGTGCTCCTTCAGGCACTGACTGGACGCAGTGCCGAGCAGTGAGGCTCTCTGTGCCCAGGCCCCCATGCCCAGGGCCGCGCTGAGTGCTTACAGGTTCGAACACAGTCCAGGTTGTTTTCTGATGGGTGGTGACTAGAGGTCTCCCGCCCACTTCTTCCTTCCCTGTGCTGTTTCAGAAAAAAGGAGCTTGCTGGCCTTACTCCCATGTTTGCCTGTGGGATCAGTCCCACATGGCCAAAAGCAGCTTCTGACCCTTCTGTGTGAGGAAGCAAGAATCCATGTTCACTGCTGGAAACGCCCGTGTGAAACACAGAAGCGCAGAGCAAAAGATGCTCTTTTCCTGCCCCCAGAGGGAAATGCTTTTCCAAGACCCCACTGTTTGGGGCCCACAGGCCTCCTTTACCAGAAGCCCCACACCCTTGGAACCCCGTTTTCCTGGAGGAGTTCTCTCCATGGCGGGCAGCGCCCATTCGGCAGTGTTCTCATGTCGGCCGCGGGGTGCCTGCTGCTCGGGTTCTCTGTCGCGTGCAGCCGCGCTGGAATGCCTGCCAGCCCAGACAGGCCCTTCCAGTGGGTGATGAGCTGTAGTGGGACTGGGCCTTCGGTGGCGATGAGCGTCCTCCCGAAAGCACCCAATGCGCCCCTGTTGCAGATCAGCATTGTAGAGCTGGAGAAGAGCCAGCGGCAGCAGGAGCTTCTTCAGCTCAAGTCCTGCGTGCCACCTGACGACGGCCTGTCCGTGCACCTGCGAGGGAAGGGTGCCCTGGGCCGGGAGCTAGAGACAGAGCCTGGGCGGCTGCACCTCGAGCTCGACTGCTCCAAGTTCTCCCTGCCTCCTTTCAACAGCATGAGCCCCGAACTCTCCATGAATGGCCATGCCGCCGGCTACGACCTCTGTGGCTCGCTGAGCCGGCCCTCATCCAAGCAAAACACCCCCCAGTACCTGGCCTCCCCCTTAGACCAGGAGGTCGTGCCCTGCACACCCAGCCACAGTGTTCGGCCAAGGCTTGAAAAGCTGTCCGGCCTGGCCTTGCCTGACTACACCCGGCTGTCCCCGGCCAAGCTGGTGCTGCGGCGACACCTGAGCCAGGACCACACGGCCGGCGGCAAGGTCACCACGGGCGACGTGCATCCTCGGTGAGTCTGCATCTGGTCCCCAGGTCTGTTCAGTGGGAGTGCATCTGTTTGGAGAGACTGGGACAGTCTCCTAGGCCAGGCCCCCGAACTTCGAAAGCCAAACTACTCCGTGGGGTGCTGCCCCGACAATGACCAAGAAATGCAATTCATTCTAGAGCTGAGCACGCCAAGGAGAACGGTCTCCCATACCAGAGCCCTGGCGTGGCGACCGGCATCAAACTGAGTCCGCAGGATCCGCGGCCCTCCTCCCCAGTGTCCTTGCAGATGGCCGGAGAGAAGGGCAGTGAGAAGGTGAGCAGGGCTCCTGACGCGTCGTCTCCCTAGTCAGAACTGAGCAATCGCGTTAGGAACCGGTGGCCAGGGGTCCAGTGTAGCCTGGAGGGGACGCGGGGCCGAGGTGGGAGGAGCCACCAAGACTGGTGGAAGGTGCAGGATTCTGTGTCCTGGGGAGAGTAGGAGAGCGGCTGTGAGTTCTGAGCCCAGATGGTAGACCACTGAGTGTAAGGATGGACGGGAGAGGGAGGGAGGTGAGGTGAGGGCCTAGTGATTCAGCGGGGTCAGGGGCTGGGGCACGTTGTTTGGGATGCGGACCCGGAGCAGGTGTCTGGGGACTGCAGGTAAGTGGCCATCTGGTGTCTCCTTAGGGGCTGAAGGAGCGTACCTATGGCAGCAGTGGGGAGGCCATCACCAGCCTCCCTGTCAGCATCCCGCTCAGCACCGTGCAGCCCAGCAAGCTGCCCGTCAGCATTCCCCTGGCCAGCGTGGTGCTGCCTAGCAGAGTCGAAAAAGTGGTAAGTGTGTGCCCAGAGCTAGCGTGTCCCAGAGCCACATGGAGGCCAGGAGAATTGTCTTGTCTCTTCCCCTACCCTGGCAGGCCTAGTTCTATTTTATTGGGGTGTTTTGCCTCCCTGCATATCCTTTATGTTTCCCACTCCCTGTAACCTTGGAAGTTTCACGTCATTCATAGCGCTTGCTAGTTACCAGGGACGTTTGGCTTTCTCCTGTCTCTTTACGTCAGCGTCTGTCACTGGCTGTCCTGATGCGCTTTGCTAGGCATAAGCCCCAGTTCCTGCCATTTCACTAAGTGGCAGCGTCCGGCCTGCTTTGTGGCTGAGTAGTGTTCCGGGTGCCGCCCTCCCACACCTGCCAGCCCTGCCCTCAGAAGAACACTGCAGTGGCTGGTGGATAGAGGCCCAAGGGAGGTTGCTGGATTATACAGATTTGTTTTTCCAGATTGCGTTCGTTCCAAAAAGGCTGCCTCAGTTGAAGTCCCTCCAACAGTGTGATAGGGTTGCTCTCTACATCCTCTCCAGCTTGTTATCTCGGGAGTCTTGTTAGTATGCGCCATTCTCATGGGTGTTTTGTGATCATTATGGTTTCTTATCTGTGTAGAAGAACTGGGTACAGGCAGAGGGTGAGAGAAATCACCAGAGATGAGTGGGGAGCAGAACAGACAAACTGACTGAAATATACTGCTGAGGGGAGCAGCAGAGACAGGAGAGGTCTGTGCCTGTGGGTCACTCCCTGGCTGGAGATCCAACTCAGGCCGCCACAGTGAGAGTGCTGAGACTTAACCCCTAGACCTCCAGGGAGGCCCATCATTATGGTTTGACCTTATAAAATCAATGATGGGCATTTTTCCACATGTCTGTTGACCTTCTAGATACCTTCTTTTGTGAATTGTTGCCCACTTATTAATTGGGCGTCTGTTGTATGCTAGTCTGGCAGGATAAGTTCTCCGGGTTGGAAAACTTCTGTGAGTACTTCAGTTAACACTTGCCTGTAAAGTTTACATTGAAAAAATATGTAGACAGTCTGATGCTGTTCCATACAGGTGACTCTTCTTTATCTCTGTGCTTTCATTTATTTATTAATTTAAAGATTTATTTATTTACACATTTAACAACTGGGATGTAGGCCAGAGGTTTAGTTGGGTAAGAGGATTCACCAGAGACAGTGAGGAGCAGAACAGGCAAGATCTGAAATCCACTGCTGAGGGGAGCAGTGGGTGGGACAGGAGGAGTCTACTGTGCCCTGCGGGTCACCTCTCCGGCCAGCCTGCTGGACTTGAACTTGTGCTGCAGTGGCGATAGTTTGATAGCTGTTTCACCCCCTGCACCACCAGGGAGGCCCCTATTTCTGTGCTTTTAATACTTTGTTCTTGTCTTGGCTTACAACCATATATGATGTATCTTGGAACATGTCTGTCTGGTATTATTTTGTTTGGAATTCTTTGGGTTTCTTGTATCAGGAGCTCTGATTAGTTTCCCAAAATGAGGTGTTTCTCAGTAATTATTTCTTTAAATTTTCTGTACCTGTCTCTTATTTGTCTCCTGCGATCACCAGGCTATATATATTGTTTCTGTTTTGCTTACCTCAAAGAGTCTTTAAATTGTTTACATTTTAAAATTCCTTTTTCTTTGTGGTCTGTGTGCTCTAGCACTGCAATTCCAGTCGCTGATATTCCCTGTTATATGAATCGTCTGTTGAGGCTCTCTGTCGTATTTTTAATTCTGTTAATAGTGTTTGTTCGATCCACTAGTAATTTAGCCATTTCCTATTTTCCTCTATTGTATTTCTGTCTTTTATCATCTGTTGTTTTCCTTAATTTACCAGCATGGTTGCAATTTACCTCAAATGCCTTATGAGGTAAAATTGTGCAGTTCTGCTGCATTGACACTTCTCTTGGCATGATAGCCAACATTTTTGCTCCAAAAATATTTTTCTGTCTCTTCGTTTGTAGCTGTTACGGGTACCAGTAGGGTCTTCCCCGTTTGTCATGATAAATTGGCTGTATACCCCAGGTTTTTAGCGTGTGATCTTTGGCACCTGTTACTTCGTAGACTGATGTACCTGTTCAGACGGCTGGACCCTGCCCATGGGAAAGGGTAGCATGCTTCGCTTGCCACACATTTCAAACGTGTGTCGTGCAGCGGTGCCCCGGGGGCCAGCGTCTAACCGAAACGAAGCAGCCTCCATCTCAGCTGTGGCTGGACAGCAGCCATCGCTCTGGGTGAGGATTATAGTTGAGCCAAGGTCACAAGCTGAGAATTGGTCTGTGTTTTTGTTTTGTTTTCCAAGTATCCTGGGATGCGCCATCTTGAAGATCCAGGGCCTGTCACATTGACTGGGGCCCAGGTGCTGGTGGGGCAGGGCCACAGCCCCAGGCGCCCGTTCAAGCCCCGCCCGTTCCTCGGAGCCGCTGCTGGCGTGCACAGCCACCTCGTGCGCCCGCCGCGGATCGTTCCGCAGTGGCGCACCTCTGTTCTCCCATCCTCGGGGTGTGCCCCAGCTTTAGCAGCAGGGCGGGAGCTGCACGCAGGAGCCGCCCCTCCTCCGAGCTGTGCTGGCCACGGAGCGCTCCGAACTGCAGTTAGTTTTTCCTGACCTTTCTTGACCTTTCGGTAGTCTCGATTTGCTGTTATTTTGGCTTTGGTGTAAATTGGTGGTAAATATGTGGAAGAGGCAAGCCTAACCCCTTTCCTCCGCTGCCAACTTGCTGGATTCCCCAGTAATTGTGTTTGCTATTGAATGTGTGCAGGGCCTCCCTGGTGGCGCAGGGGGTTCAATCTCAGTGCTCTGGAGCTGTCCGCAGTCACTGCAGTGCGAGTTCCATCCCCGGCCATGGACGGAGTGACCCACAGGGCAGCAGACCCCACCTGTCACCCCCCGCTCCCCTCAGCAGTGTTTCAGTCAGTCCGCCTGTTCTGCTCCCGACTGTCTCTGGACCCTGCTCTCCTCCCCACACCTCTAGTCTCTACTCCAGTTCTTGCATGCATAAATAAATCTTATTTTTAAAATGCGTGC
The DNA here is from genome assembly GCF_000260355.1 of Condylura cristata. Classification (NCBI taxonomy): domain Eukaryota; kingdom Metazoa; phylum Chordata; class Mammalia; order Eulipotyphla; family Talpidae; genus Condylura; species Condylura cristata. The sequence continues at coordinate 29,908,032 of NW_004567126.1, read as the reverse complement.
ATAGCTCGTGGCCAGAGGCTAGAACATTCCAAACCTGGTTGGTGTAACATTTTGTCCTTTTTATTTCAAGTCTGATTTTGTAAAAGGCGGTTTGTGTAGGTGGTAGGGAGATAAAACTTCTGTGTTCAGTAGAATTTGTTCCTGAAGCCCATCTTCCTCCCCCTGACACCTGTGGATTTCTGAGTAGTCTCGTATCGTGCAGGCATTTTTACGCCATGCCCCACCCCGTGAAGGGTGGGCGGCAGTGGCCCAGCACTTGCACGCGGCGCCGCCCTTACCTCTGTGTAGCTCCAGACTCTTCGGCCACCCAGTTGGAAGCTGTCAGGCCTATCCGCAGTCAGCCCAGCCCCGGTACCACAGCCTACTTACTGTTTCTCTGGACGTGCCTTTCTGGGCGTTTCTCGTCAGTGGACCGCACCACATGGCCTCCTGTGTTCAGGCCCCTCCCCGTGGTAGCGAATGTCAGAGCTGCCGCCTTTGGGTGACTGAACCATGGTCCAGTACGGGTGGACAAGTTACGTCCTTCCGTTCTCCCAGTTTCCCAGCCCGGACGCTTGAGCTGTCTCCCTTTGGCTGGTGTGCGTTGTGCCACCATATCACGTGTGGGCGCTGTGTGGAAGTGGGGTTTTCTCCAGTGTAGGGTGGGCTCGCTGCGTACGTCATAGACCCGACTGCTCATTGCTGTCCGCCCTGCACCCTGACCCGTCTCTGCCTGAGCGCTTAGGCCCCACACCTGCTCCTCCCCGTTCAGCTCCTCGGGGCGGCACCTGGACAGTCCCCCCCGCCCGCACTCTGCCCTGTGGAGCATGGCCCTCGCCCGCCCGCTGTCTCCTCACCCTGCACTCCCCTTTGTGTCCCGGCGCCCCTAGCCTGCGCTGACGGCCGCCTCCCTGTGTTTTCCCACTGCAGAGGAGCACCCCCAGCCCTGTGCCGCAGACCCGGGAGGCCTCCGCGCTAGACAAGCCGATGAGTGCCAATGCCCATGGGGCTGGGAGCAAGACCTTGGCCTCTGCTCCTTCAGGTAACATTCTCATTCCCAGGGTCAGCCTTCCCACTGGCCCTCGGGGCTCAGAAGCGACCTCACCTCACTGACTCGTGTCTGGGCTGAGCCAGGGCCCTCTGTCAGCTGGCTGTCAGCAGCAGGACAGCCGGCCCTGGGGTGGGGCATGGGCCGGGCCTCAGTGGGTCTCCTGAAGTTGCTGGTACCCTGCTGGCTGTGTTTCACCACGAGGCTGCTGTGGCCTTAATGCTCACTCAGTAGTGGACTTCTGGGGCCCAGCATTCAGTGGGACTAACATTTGGTTTCTGGCATATCCTAGCACTGCAATCCTCAACATACCCACATCTGCTAACACAGGGCCTGCAGCCACTCTCTGCAGGGCCAGGGTCACTAGTGGCTCTGAAGTCACTGGGGTGGGCCTCCGCTGAATTGCTTGGTCCTGCCCTGTGGCAGCATCAGTGCAAGTCCCAGAGCAGGTAGGCACAGCCGATCCCCTAAAACTTCACATTTGTGCCATGCCACCCAACGCAGGGCTGTGCCATAGTTTGTAGGCCCTGTGTGGTGCACAGCCGGTTTGGGCAGCTGTTTCTCCAGGAACAGAGGCTAAGCACAGGCTGTGACCGTCACCTCCACACGCCCTTCTGTCTGGCACCAGGGCAGACTCCCAGCCGCGGTGTTGGGGTCTCGCTCTGTGCCAAAGGCTTGTATCTCTTCAGGTTTCTCGCTGGGTTTGAAAAGCTTCCGGGGTGGGGGAGTGAGGGGGACATGAAGGGGAGTGCAGAGAACTGGGCAAGATCCAAGGCTGTGGTGATCCCATATGGGGGGAGGCATGCTGCATGGGGCCTGCCTCTCCGTCCTCAGTGCCCACCCTTGTCCTGTGGGGAGGTGGGCAGCTGTCATCCAGCAAGGTTGCCAATGACCCTGTGAGTTCTTCGGTGTATGGAAGTCTGGGAGCCAACCATCTGATGAGGGCAGGACTCCCAGCCCTGTCTCTGTTCAGCCCGTTCCCCTCTGGCTCCCAACCAGAAAGCACGGCTGCACTAAGATTCCGCACCAGTCTCACCTTCCCCTCTGAGCACCTGTGTCTTCCCTGCAGGCTTCTCCTATGCTGGCTCGGTGGCCATCAGCGGGGCCCTGGCAGGCAGCCCAGCACCACTGGCATCAGGACCTGAGCCTGCCACCTTTGACGAGTCCTCAAGCTCGGGAAGCCTTTTTGCCACAATGGGGTCCCGCAGCTCCACCCCACAGCACCCTCCGCTGCTGGTGCAGTCCCGCAACTCCGGCTCAGGCTCGCCTGCCCACCAGCTATGCGCTAGTCCTCGGCTCAATGGCACTGCCCAGGGCCTGCTGCCCGAGGCTAGTAAGGGGGACCTTCCCCCAGACGCAGGCTACTCAGACGCAGAGAGTGAAGCCAAGAGGAGGATCATCTTCACCATCTCGGCCGTTCCCAGCAGTGCCAAGCAGTCGCCTTCCAGCAAGCACAGCCCCCTACCATCGGGCGCACGTGCAGACAGTGCACAGAGCCACGGGCAGGACAGCCGCAAGCGAGGCCGGAGGAAGCGGGCCTCGACCGGGACCCCCAGCCTGAGCTCGGGTGTGTCCCCAAAGCGTCGGGCGCTACCATCTGTTGCTGGCCTCTTCACGCAGTCGTCAGGGTCGCCCCTCAACCTCAACTCTATGGTAAGGAGAAGACGGGGTTGGGTGGCATCTGCAGCCCTGGCTGCTCGCTGGGCCCTTGCTTGAGGGGACTGTGGTGCAATCAGGTGTCTGGCTGCAGGCTGCCTCCTGACCACTTTCTCTCAGGGCCAAGGCCCAGCCCTTGAGCACTGGTATCTCAGGACCTTGACAGGGTCATGTGTCTGTGCTGGTCCCGCAGGTCAACAATATCAACCAGCCCTTGGAGATCACAGCCATCTCGTCCCCTGAGAGCTCCCTCAAGAGCTCCCCAGTCCCTTACCAGGACAATGACCAGCCGCCCGTGCTCAAGAAGGAGAAGCCCCTGAGCCAGACCAACGGGGCGCACTACTCCCCACTGACCTCCGATGAGGAGCAGGGCTCTGAGGACGAGCCGAGCAGCTCCCGGTGAGCGGGGTGGGCGCTCGCGTGTGGGCGGCCCTCGTGTCAGGCCGCACCCCAGGGTGGGGACACGCGGCTTCCACCTGTTCGGGATGAGCCCTGACCCACGGTCCACGTGAGCTGCAGGGGGAGTCCTTGAGCAGACAGTGCTCCTGGCCCGCGGGGGCCTCTGCCGGTGTTGTTCCCGTCCCCAGTGCCCCTGCGGCCCCAGTTTAGAAGAGACGGAGGGAGGATTAACATCCGCCAGAGAGGGGCTCAGAAGGTGCTTTCCAGGCTCTTGCCGGCGCTTCACGCCTGGCGTATTTGCTTATGACACGTTCTGTTTGGTTTTTTGATAACGGCTTTGTTAGGAAGAATTCACACGGTGCCTTCCGCTGACTTGGCCGACTGCGGTCGGGATAGGCACAGGGCCGTGGAAGCGGCACCACTGTGATGCCCAAGCATCGTGGCCCCCGAGGAGAAACCCCTGCCCTCACCCATCACTCCCCCTCCCTCCCGGGCTCCAGTGCCTGCCATCTGCCTCCTGTCGCTCTGGATGTGACTCCTCTGGGGCCCTCCTGTGTTGGGGTCACACAGGACTTGTGCTCTGCCTGGCTTACGGCAGTGCGCCCCAAGTCCTCAAGGCCCACCCTGGCTTGGCGTGTTAGCACTGACTTGGAAGGCTGCGCCCTGTGCTGGTGTGGACGGGCCTGTGGGCAGCTGTTCACTGTCCGGGGGTCCTCGGTGTTTGACACTTCCCGCTCTGGGGAATCGCACTGCTGTGTGTGGCCATAAATGTTTTGTTTGGAAATAGGTTTTCAGTGCACACAGCACTGAGGGCTGGAGGAGGCTGGGTCGCACACGACCCGGAGTAGCCTTTTGCAGAACCCCTGGCATGTTTCCACAGTGCTTACCCGTTTCCCATTCTTGCAGCCATGCGTGCACCAGGCCTCCGGCCACTCACATCTTCAATGAAACTTGCCACGTTCTGATTTTTGTTTTAAGGCAGTAGTCATTCTGAAGGGGGTGTTGTTGCGGGTTTGTGTTCCTTCTGATGATTTTCTTCTCATGCGCTGGGCGCCAGTGTGGTATCTTTTTTTTTTTTTTTTTCCCCTTTAAGATTATTTATGCACACAAGAACTAGGGTAAGAGGACTCACCTGAGGCAGAGTGGGGAAAAGAACAGGCAGACGGACAATGTACGCTGCTGAGGGGAGCAGCGGGGAGACAGGAGAGGTCTGCTGTGCTCTGGGGGTCCCTCCCTGGCCGGGGGTCGAACTGGTGTGGCAGTGGCTGTGGAGAGCGTCACAGTGCTGTGCCCTAACCTGCTGCACCACCAGGGCGGGCCCCATGTGGTGTCTTCTTTGGAGAAATGTCCACTCAGGGGTCTTTGTGCATTGCTGAATTGGGTGGGCTTTTGTTGCTAAATTGTAAGAATTGTCTATACAATCTAGTACAAGACTCTTGTCAGACACTTGCAAATACTTTTCATGCCGTCGTTTTCTTTGTGGCATCATCAGAATTTTTAAATTCTGATGAAGTCCTGTGTTTCCATTGTTGCTGTGCAGTGGGGTCATGTCTGGTATCGGTTCCTCTTTCATATTGATACATTATGTTTAAGAGTTTTGCACATGGGTGCTGTTCTTTTGAGTCGGAAATGCCAGCTTAGCACTTCCTGCGTTCTCTTAGGAGTTACTCTGTGTTGCTGGAGGGCAGTGTTCTTTGGGATAGCCACAAAATAGTTTCATAAACTGGTACCTCTGCAGATCCAGGCACTGTCTGCTGTGGGACTGGGAACCACATTGCTGCGGA
>NW_004567126.1:29893283-29902838 GCF_000260355.1 Condylura cristata | reverse complement strand
TGGGGATGAGCGGAGGGTGGGGATGAGCGGAGGGTGGGGATGAGCCGGGAGGATGGGGATGAGCCAGAGGGTGGGGATGAGCGGAGGGTGGGGATGAGCCAGAGGGTGGGGATGAGCCAGAGGGTGGGGATGAGCGGAGGATGGGGATGAGCGGAGGATGGGGATGAGCGGAGGATGGGGATGAGCGGAGGATGGGGATGAGCGTGTGTGCTCTGCATCCTGGCGTGGCTTGCTGCGCCTCTTCCCGGCCTGCTCTCCCCCTGCAACCCTCTCCCCGTCCCTGCCCTCCCCCTCCCTGGGCTCCTCCTCCACAGAGGGCGCCTTCTGTGGGAAGCAGTGTCCACCACTTCCCAGGCCCTTGCAGTTCCTTGTTAGTATTCACACAGCAGTTTGTGTGCATGTGAGTATTAACCTTTTTTTTTTTTCTTGATAGAATTGAGAGAAAAATTGCAACAATCTCCTTAGAAAGTAAATCTCCTCCAAAAACTTTAGAAAATGGTAAGTGCCATGTTCCTTGTCACTTCTCTCCCCGGGGTGGGGTGGGGTGGCCTGATCCCCAACCTGGGAGTAAATAAGGCTGGACTTCCAGAATGGTCTCCTGTGATGGTGCTACCTGGGCCACGCTGCCCATTCTGCCCTCACAGGCCTCCCTGGGGAAGACATGGGGCTGCAATGTGCCACGTGCCTTCCCCTGCACTTCACTGACGCTGGATAGCTCTTGTTTCCCAAAGAACCACATGTGGGCAGGCCTGATCCTGCCCTATGGGGGTCTCAATTAGCTCCACCCCAGACCTCCTCAGGGACCCTACTGCTGTTGCTCAGACCTTCCTGGGCCCCAGCTTCTGCCTTTCTTCCTCAGGTGGCAGCGTCGCGGGCAGGAAGCTGCTGCCTGCCAGTGAACCCGTCAACAGCAGCAAGTGGAAGTCCACCTTCTCGCCCATCTCTGACATTGGACTGGCCAAGGCTGCAGACAGCCCACTGCAAGCTGGCTCCACACTGAGCCAGGGCTCCCTGTTTGCTTTCCGGCCCACCCTGGAGGAACCCAGCTCGACTGACACCAAGCTCGCCAGTCACCCCAGGAAAAGCTTTTCTGGCCCCCTGTCGGCTGGTGGGCTCAGCCCAAGCAACAACCCTCCCAACGGTTTTGCCTTCAGTGGGGGCCTGGCCGCTGACCTCAGTTTACACAGCTTCAACGATGGTGCTTCTCTCTCCCACAAGGGCCCCGAGGCAGCCAGCCTGAGTGCCCCTCTGAGCTTCCCCACCCCTCGCGGCAAGGAGGGCAGCACCTCGGAGTCCGGCCCCTTCCTGAACAAGAGGCAGCTGGATGGACTGGGGGTCCCGAAAGGCGAGGGGGTCAAGGGCAAGGAAGCGGCTGAGGCGGGCCTGCCGCCGTGCGGGCCCCCGGAGAAGGCCCCTCTGGCGCACGGTGTCAAGGCTGGCCGGGGCCGGGACCGAGAACCTGAGTTCAAGAGTGGGCACAACCTTTTCATCTCTGCAGCTGCCGTGCCCCCTGGGGGCCTCCTCAGCGGCCCTGGTCTCACCACGGTGGCATCCTCGGTGGGCACCGCGGCGCCCTCTGCCCAGACACATCGCTCCTTCCTGGGCACCTTTGCCCCCAGCCCGCAGTTCACTCTGGGCCCCATGTCCCTGCAGGCCAACCTGGGCTCATCAGTGCTACAGTCCTTGTTCAGCTCCGTGCCGGCCGCGGCTGGCCTGGTGCACGTCTCATCCGCTGCAACCAGACTGACCAACTCGCACGCCATGGGCAGCTTCTCCTCCGGGGTGGCCGGTGGCGCAGTTGGAGGTAGGCAGGGGCGAGTCTCTTACGTGACTCGCAGGTCTCCGGTCCCCGAGGCCTGTGCTGGGGTCTGGGGCGTGGCGCCACGAGCCACAGCCGCCCTCCTGGACGCCGGGTTAATCACGACTGCCTTTCAGGTTCCCTTTTGGAGCCCCACAGGCCAGGCTGTGCTCACACGTCCTGTGTCCACTTTGCACCCACCTTGTTCCTCTTCACAAGGCGCAGTCGTAGCTCGTGTGGCAGAGAGCTCGTGCTTGGGTCACCTTTGGGAGCTCTCTGGTTGTGATGGTGTCTGTCTCACCCTCAGAAGAGCCCACCCTGACCATGGCCTGCCTTCCTCCCGTGGAGGTCACCTGTCGGAGACCAGCCGTGGGCTCCTGGGCAGGCTGTGGGGCTGAGCCGGGGGAGCGAGGGGCTCAGACGCCCACTACAAGTGCCGGCTCTGGTAGCACGGGGCAGAGTCCCGGGCCAGCCTGGCCGGGCGCTGCAGGGTCCCTGACCTCTGCAGCCAGCAGCTGGCTGGACGTGGGCAGTGAGGGCCATGCTGGCAGCCAGGAGCCTGGCAGGCGTGCCTCGGGTGGGGGTTGTGGCGCCGGAGCCATCCCACAGGTGAGTGTTAACCTGGCTGCCTGAGCTCCCGCTGCTTGCTGCTTTGTTCTCGCACCTGCCACGCACGCGGAGCTTCGGCTGCTGTCTGCTTCCCCCGTGTGTGAGTGTGCGCGTGCTTCTTGTCACTTGCTGGAGAATGCCCACCTGTTGAAGCTGAGTTTTTCTCTCCTGTTTGCAGGTGTCTTTAACCACGCGGTGCCTGCCGCCTCCTCTCATCTGTTTGGAGCCAGTCTCGGCAGCGGGGCTGCATGTCGCAGCGCCACGCTGAGCTTAACCCCGCTGCAGGCGGTGGCCGGCACCCCCGCCTCTTCCTTTCAGGGCCCGTCCTCTGCAGAGACGAGGCCGCCCCCCCCCCCGCCTGCTCAGCACCTGGCCCGACACCCTCCGGGGCAGCCCCCCCTCCACGCACCCCCCCCTCCTAACGCTGCCTTGCCTCCTCCCCCCGCGCTGCTCGCGTCTAACTCTGAGCCCGTGCTTCTGCAGAGCCTAGCGTCCATCCCGGCTAACAAAACTTTCTTACCCCCCTCTTCTGCCGCCTCTCTCCAGCCTGCTAACGCCTCTTTGTCCATCAAGCTCGCCTCCCTCCCGCACAAGGTGTCCCACCCTTCCTTCACGGTGCACCACCAACCACTGCCCGGGCTAACCCTGGCGCAGGCTGCGCCCGTGATCCCGCAGGCCAGCTCCACGGGGCCATCCGCTGTGTGGGTTTCCCTTGGCATGCCGCCTCCGTATGCCACGCGCCTTGCGGGGGTTAAGCCACGATAAAGACCTTGCTTAGCTAGCAGTTCGTATTCTGTAAGGTAAGGCTAGAGGCGAACCAGGGGTCCCTGCAAGAACTGAACTGCCTTCCTTTGCAGAGGACAGATGGGCACAGGACTCCTCGAGGGCAGGGGTCAAGCATATGGGGTAGGAGGATGGCAGAGGCAGCTGGCACTGAGATGTAGAGTGAACAAGCACAAGGCGGCGGGGAGCCCTGGACTGCCGTGGGCAGGGCTGCTGCCATGCACCCGCAGTGTCCTGAGAGGGCGGCCAGCCTCCTGCTGCCTGGACCTCACACCATGTCTCCAGGGACATGCACACCTGCTCTGTGGGTGCTGCTGGCCACCTTAAGCACCAGGGACAGACCAGGAGATGCTGTTGAGGCCAGCTTGTGGCCACCCTCTGGCTGTGTCCATGGTGGTGGTGACCTGGACACCTGGCGTGGAGCCATCTGGGACAGCCTGTGTTGTGGTTAGTCTGCTCAGGTGTTTCTCAGTCTCTGGTCAAATGCACCTCCACGGTTGTAGATTATTTTCTATTGGCTAAGGCGCTGGGTTCACTGTCCATCTTTGGGTTCCTTAGCTAGAGGTCCCACCTGCCAGCCCCAACCCACACACACCAGGAGCTGACTGCAGAGCAAGGGGCTGCCTGACCGACAGGTGCTTGCTTCGTCGTCATGGCCTCAGGTCAGCTCCTCTGGCCTGCAAGGAATGGAGTACTCCATCCAGTCTCCCTGAGAAACGTACACACAGCTCATAGCTGCTGCCATCACTGCCAGTGAAGAGCAGTGGAGGTGCTCACTTGTGGGAACAGTCCACGGAAGTGACCGTGAAGCCTTCAGGGAGGGCCTGTCTCAGGGAGGGCCTGTCTGCACCTCCCCTGGCCAGAGACTGCCTCAGAGGGCCAGCGTTGCCTTTCCTCAGCCCGGGGTGGGGCTGGCAAGTAGGCACTACCTGCCTACTCTACCCTTCCAATACGGTACCCCAGAGGCAAAGAGCCTTCCTGGGCATGCCCATGGCCCACAAGGCAAGGACCCGAAGGCCAGAAGGTGGGCCTGTGCTAATGGACACGAGCCAGGTGTGGGGTCACCCTGCTCTGTTGACCATCTGCCGGGTATTGTGGCATAAGAAAGATGGGAGGCTGCTTGAGCTCAAACAGCCTCCTGTTGGGTGCTGTTGCGAGCCAGCCATGCTGGTGGAAGTGTCCACAGTGGACACCCTTCTGTCCTGTCTGGGCCCACCAAGGAAGCTAGGTTGCTGTTGGACAGCACTGGCCCGTCCACCATGAGCAGTTCTGGCAGGTGGTGACTTGAGAGCCAAGGTCCTGTCCCTCACGCCAGCCAGGGCCGCTGGGTTGGGCTTCCTGCTCTGGCTGGGCTCGGAATACACCAGGTCGGCCAGGAGAGGGTCCTTTGACCGTTTCGTCTGTGTCTCCGGCGTGTCTGTAGAGCACTTTGTTCCCTGGCCTGGGGAAATGTTGGGTGTCTCCAAGTGAAACCCTGACACTTGCTGTCTCCCCTCCTGCACTGTCTCCGCAGGTAACTAGGACTTCTACCTCAACCACGAGACCTATGCAAGGATGGGGCTCGCCGCTGGACGGGGACAGACAGGACAGAAGACGAGGTTCTACTGTGAATCAGCGCTGGCAGACCTGCGGTGCTGGGGCTCGGCTCCAGCTCCTGCTGTCGATAGTTTTAGATAAAGTATTTATCGTTTTTAAAAAAGTATAAACAACTTGACTTATTTTATTCCACTGAAGTTGTAAAAGGCAACTATTGAGAAATGTACATACCTATATCTGAGAGGATCTATATACAGATGTCTATGGGAAGGACTGGCCCGCGAGACGCCGACGCTGGTCCTGGTGCTATCTGGCCGCCCGCCTGCCCGCCCGCCCGCCCGCCTCCACGTCCTCCTGGTGCTGACTCCCCAGGTGACCAACGCCAAATCCCGTCCTCGGCAGCGCCTGCCCTGCTTACCCCGTCGCTCCTCCTACACCAAAGGCTCCCTGCTCCAGGTGGGGGGCAGTCTGCTGTCTCGCGAAGGGGTACTCCCCCAAGAAGGCCCTCCCCTCACTGAGACCGGGGCCCAGGACCGGGTCTTTGGCCTCGGAGCTGACGGGCGGGTGGGAGCGGGGGACAGTCAGCCTTCCAGTCCATGGGGCAGGGCCGCAGGTGTGTTCCAAGGGGGACCGTTCCCAGTGGTGCTTGTGGAAGACGTGGCTGGCCGTGTATAAGTGCATTTACTTTGTGCGTCCGCTCGTGAGGGCCTCCTTCCGAGCCCGCGTGGCATGTCCGGTGATGGGGCAGGTCAGCCTGGTGCCTGGTGTGTCTGTACAGAAGTCATGCTGAGGGCGACAGTATTTTATAGAGATGTGATGAAAATTTATAAATTTCATAGACTTGACTTCATTTATTTTTAGATGGTATAATGCACAGTAAACTAAAAAAAAAGGAAGAAAAAAGTAAAGGGGGACCTTTTTATTTATTTAATGCACAGTGGCAGTGGCTCAGGCCAGCCGCAGCCCCCACCCCAGCGGGTGATGTCTGCAGGCAGCCCCGCATGCAGAGACCCAGTGCACTGGCAGTGGGGGCTGGCGGCCAGGGCTCGACTTGCAGTGCTGTTCCAGATGCTTCTAGAGGTGACTAGCAGGGTTCTCGGGGCCCTTTGGGGCGGCCATCTGGGATGGCTCCTGGGCTCCAAGTTTTCAAGGACATGTCCAGAAGCCCTCAGCCCCCCGAAACAGGCCCTTGTTGGCTAGGTACCAGCCCCAAGGTGGCAGGGTGCAGCTGGAGCCCCACTCTTAGGTGCTGGCCCCCTTGGCACCACCAAGGAGCACTCGAAGTGTGAAGCTGGTCTACACGGCCCCACCCCAAGCGATGCCGGTGCTCTTGCCAGGCCCCTGCCTTCCCACCACTGCAGAGCAGGCCTCCCCTGGCTGGGATCAGTAGGTTTGCTGGCACGCTAATTCCCTTTGGGCAAGAGGCTTTCCCTGTGATGGCATGCTGTGCCCCAACCAGAGCAATACTGGAGGCTGAAGATGGTGCTTAGGACGAGTTTCTAGACCTGGCCCGTCCTCTTGTAAGCAGCTGCCCTGCTCCCTTCTGTCCTGGGCGGTGCTGTTGGCAGCGCCAAGGTGCTGTGCCCACCCTATGAACCTTGTGCCCTTCCCCAGCCCTTGGGCCCCTCTTTGGCACCGGAAGCCAGGGCTCTAGAAAGCTACAGGGCTCACTGTAGAGAAGTTAGGAGTTGTCCCTGATCTAGAACAAAGCAGCCCTTTATACAACATTGTATCACGTCTGGTTGCCCCCCAAGGGATGAGGCAGGGGTGACAGGGTGATCGCGTGGGGCTTCTACTGACTGTGCCATAACTATCCCCACACGACTGTCTGCACGTGTGCCTGAGCCTTGGGACTCGGGACAGCGCTTCATTCGGGCTGTGCCCAACTACAAGCTGAGCTGGGTCCGCAGCTGTCAGCATCGGGGCGTCCTGTGGCGCGGGGTCTGGGAGCAGTATGGGTCACACTGGAGTGGACCCTCTAGTCCTCTGGGGGCCCTAGGCCTGACCAGCATAGTAAGCTAAGGCCTGTTGTCAGTCCATCTGTGGGAGGGATGGTAAGGTGCCCGCTCCCTCTGGCAGCTGCAGGTGGTGCTGTTGGCCGTGGGCATTTCAGGGAAGTCTAGCAGGCCTGGGATTACTTTGCTCAGGAAAACTGTGACAACAAAGTGGCCCACTGGGAGGTGGGCTTGAGGGCCCTCCTGGCCAGGAGGGGTCAGCCTTCCTTCTAAGTTAGGAATCGTGACTTATTGAGACACCCTCGCCTTTACCTCTCTGCGCTGCCCATCATAGGCGTGTCCACTTCTCACCTTCCTCCCTACCACCCGTCCGTGTCCCGCGCCCCCCCTCCAACTCCCCCCCCCCACCGTGTCCGTTCACTCAAGCTTGGCCTGTTTCTCTTATCTCCACCGTGATGTAACCTGAGGCTTGGCTGTCTGTGTGGTAAACGTTCAGCTCAGCTGAGGGCACTGGCATGCCCATCTCTAGGCTGCTGGCATGACCCTCACTCCCAAAGGGTATCCCACTGCATTCTGCATTTCCACCTTTAGACTCTGTAATAAAATGTTTTCACTTGAACCTTGTCTGGACATGGTATTTCCTTAATGAGGGGCCCTCTCAGCAGGGTCTTGAGAGGCCCACGGAGCACTAGGTTGCACTCACCATCCCCTGGGTGGGGGGCCGGCAGTCACTCAGGCGGTAGCTGTGAACACGGAGCCCCAGGCCCTCTGCCAGAGCTGGACCAGGTGAGAACCCCAGAAGGGCCAACTGAGCTGCGCTGTTCCAATTCTGTCTTCCACTCAGGGAGGCCCAAAAGCGAAGGTGGGTCCATGAGGTCATCTTGGGAGCTGGCCACACTGGTCACAGCCACACTGGCCTTCAAGGCCTGGGTCCTACGCCCCGGGGCTTTCTGGCTTACAGCCCTCAGCCCTGCCCCTGCTCCTCTGCTGGTGGCCCAGCCCCTTCTACCCAGGTACTGACCCTGGAGAGAAACTTTGTCCCGTCACCCTCACTGCCCCCTGGGGCCTGCAAAGGACGACACCTGTCCTTCCTGCATCCAGTGTACCATTCCATGTGGAAAAGAGGTACCTTTATTTGAACAGAGTAAGAAGCCAGCCCAAAGCACCTGGCCAGGACCTGCCCATCAGCAGAGTTCACAGTGGCCTGACGAGAGAGGCCCCCACTTTCACAGCATCGTTTAGCTTCATACATTCAGTCTGTGCACTGCCCAGGGCGGGCCCTGGGTGGGCTGCCCGAGGGCGTGGGTGCTTGTCCCCCTGGCAGCAGCACATGGCCAGTGAGGCCAGTCCAGTGGGCCCCCCTATCAGGGCAGGGATGCTTGCTGGGTACTTCACCCAGTCCTGAGCTTTTGGCTTTAGTCTTTTAAGTCAAAACAACTGCAAATCCAAGCTTGACCAGAAAAAACCCAGGGCCTGGCAGGAACGGGCCAGGCTGGTTCCAGCCCCTGGAAGAAAAGGACTCAGGCTTTCAACCCATTCAGCTGGAACCTGGCCTCTTCAGATATGCCGAACTGCTCCAGGGGGTCCTGTGTGGGTAGACAGAGGGTGAGCCCCAGCCCCAGAGGCCCACACCACCCCCTCTCGGTACCCATGTGCACCTTGCCGGTCATCTTCTGGATCTCACTCCTGTAGAAGATGAGGCTCCTCCGCATGAACTCATAGCTGGGGACAAGAGCAACCTTTGGTCACAGACCCTGCTCTATCCCTACTCACAGCCCCAAGGGTCACCCTGGCCCACCTGGCTTGCCGCAGGGCCCCTATCCACTCCTGACATTGCTCCTCATTGCAGCATTCAAAGTGGTACTTCCTGTCAGGGTCCTCCATGAAGCCTGAAGAAGGAGTGTCCATTGGTCCCCATGCTCCCATCCCACAAGCCACAGGTCTGTTTCCTGTGGCCAGTGTCTGTAACAGTCCCTTCCTGCAACCTTCCAGGCTGTGTGCTTAACTCTGACCCCAAAGGATATGTTTACAATGTAGAAACTTGATTTCAAAAAAAAGCAAAAATAACATGTTAAAGTGCTAACCCCTGAGACCTGGGCATGTGACGCTATCTGCTATTCCCAAACAGGTTCACTGCAGGTGTAATTAAAGGGCGGGCACCCTGGCTCAGGGAGGCCCCACTCCAGGACCTGTAACCTCACAAAAAGGCCAGGTTTGGACACACAGAGAACAGCAGAGGCAAAGATTAGGCAGTGTTTCCACAGCCTACGACTGCCGGTGAGCCCCAGAAGCTGGGATTCTCCTTTGGCAGGAACCAGCCTTGCTGGCACCTGGCTCTCGGACTCCAGACTGGCAGAGGGTAACCTTAAACCCCTCCCCCGCAGTCCTTTCAGAGTCGGGGGCGGGGGAGGGGGGCACAGACGCAGGGAGCGAGGCACCCTGAAACTGCTCGCCCGACAAGGAAAGGCCTGGGGCGCCTGGGTGGTGGCTAGTAAGCGGCCCGGGGCGCGGACGGCGGGCCCCCGGGTGTCCGAGCCGCGCCCGAGGGGGTTGCCTGCCGGCCGGGGAGGGTTCCGCACTCACTGATGGAGAAGCCGCGGGGCTCTTCCTGGCTGACTCTGCAGTGCTCCAGCAGCAAGGCTCCGACGGGCTGGGGGCACACGGGGTCGCGTGGGGAAGCGTGGGAGCGGGCCAGGCCCTCCCGGGGGGCGGCCTGCGCGGCGAGCCCGGCCCCGCCCGCTCCGCCGCCCTACCTCGGCCTCGTCGGTCCGGAAGTAGAAGAGGAAATTGACCACCAACTTCACCAGCCGCCGCTTCACCACTGCGGGCACAGTGCGGGCTCGCGCGGGCTCGGCGGGCTCGGCGGCGGCCCCC
>NW_004567126.1:29860082-29893179 GCF_000260355.1 Condylura cristata | reverse complement strand
TCTTGGGGCCCCGCATGCCCAGCTCGGCTGCCAACTCGGCCGGCTGCCGGGACAGCGCCTGCAGCTCCTTCTCGTTGTAGCGCATCGTGCCGCCGGGGACCACAGCCACAGCAAGGACGCGAAAGCCTCCCGGGGGCCGTCCCCGCTCGCGCCGCAGTCGGCGCCAAAAAAGTCGCACGGCGCGATGGCGGAAGCGTTGACGGAGATACTGCGCCTGCGTGCACCCAGGCCGCAGCTCCTGTCAATCATTGGCCGTGGCGTTGACGATCCCGGGGCTACCGAGCCCTGCGGAGGCTTCATGGGGTTCACGGACTAGCAGCGAGATGTTGTTTTATTATTTACGTCTGAGAGAAACTAAGCGTAGGGTGGAAACAGAAACCCCCCACGCTCTTTTCCTGCTGACACGAGCAAGCAGAGCCTTAAGAAATGCAGGCCGCCCTCCCGCGAAAACTGGCCCAGACGAAAAGGGCGTTGGGAACCTGGTGCGCACGCGCGCGTCGCCTCCCGGGCCCTTTCCCTTGGACTTTGCGGGCGACTCCGGTCGCTAGGGGCATGCGCAAGCGAGAAGCCCCACCCTATTTGCCCCCGGAAGCGTTTCCTTTGCCCGCAACGCGCGTGCGCAGAGCGAAGTCGTGGCGGCAACTGAGAAAAAACGAGCAACGCGGGCCTCGGTGCGGGTGAGGTGCGACGCGGGGCGAAGGTGACGCTCAGGTAACCCCGGCGCCCGGGCTTCTTTGGTCGGAGGGCGGAACTAGGCGGGAGACGCCGTCTGAAGAGTGGCGGCCGCGGCACCCGCGCCCTCCAGCGCCCTGGGAGTTCTCCCGACACCCGTTAGGAGAGAGGTGGGGGGGCAGTGGTCGCGGCTCACGTGGTCCCGGGCGCCTTTGTGTGACCGGAACTCCTCTGGACGCCCGGAGGTGTGGCTGACGGGATCTGGCCTCGGAAGGTCTCTGGAGCCCCGGGACCCTGGGTCAGGCCGAGTCCTGCGGAGAGTGGTCAGCACCGCTTCCCCGGCCGTAGAGGCAGGACTCGCCCCATTTTGCAGGCGAGGCCTGGGGGTCGGACTCGGGTGCCGCGCTGCATCTTTCCGTCTTTGGCAGCGCAGAACCAAGAGGAGCTCTGCTAATCATGCATTGGCCACGTTTGAGGAAGTAGTGCCCCTTGGCATGCTGGTTATTTTCAATTGAAGGCGGCTAAATAGAGCCAAGAATGATGCTTTGCCCAAGTTTACATCTCCCTGAAAGTTGCAGATAATTTTCTCTCTTCTTCTGGAGGTGAGAGACAACTTTATCATCCCAGACTATGGTTTCTGAAGCCCGGCAGCAAAACTTTCCCTTGAAGTTGCAGCATCTCTTTTGCTAACCTTTTTCCTCCCGAAGTATTATCCTCTATACTAAAATCTATAGCCATCCTGCCCAGCTAATCCGCTGTCATTTCGCTTGCAAATCTCAGTGTTGTCAGTTTATTATCCCACCAGCCTAAAGCAAAAAGTTGGTGAGCGGGAGATCATTCCAGTTTGTCCAGGGGTCTGCTCCCCACAATCCTCCATGCCTGCTCACATTCTTCCCTCTTAATTCTTACAGGCTTTACCTTTGTAAACAACTTTTTTGGAATGTGTGTCTTTTAGACTTGATAGGCTAACCTTTGTTTTTTTAAAGATGTGGTTAATAGGCCCTCCCTGGTGGCGCAGCGGGTTAAAGTGCAGCACTGAGAAGCTGAAGCCACTTCTGCATGAGTTCGATTCCCGCCTGCCCCGGAGGTGACCACATGGTGTGGCAGGGCTCTCCTGACCCGCCCGCTGCTCCCCTCAGCAGTGCACTTCGTGGATCTGCCTGTTCTGCTCCCTGTCACTGGTGAATCCTCTCACTGCCCCTGCACCTCTGGCCTGTACCCCAGTTCTGTGTGCATAAATAAATAAACCTTTAAAAAAAAAAAAAAAAGATGTGTTTAACAAGAACTGAGGTGCAGGCCTGAGAGGACTCCCCAGAGACAGAGCAGGGAGTACAACTGGCAGCTCCACCGAAATACACTGCTGAGGAGAGCAGTGGGGCGACAGGAGAGGTCTGCCGCGCCACGTGGGTCACTGCCTGCCTGGGAATGAACTGGTGCTGCAGTGGTGGCGGACAGCTGTGCAGTGCTGAGCTCTAACCCCTGGTGCCGCCAGGGGGGCCCAGGCTAACTCGCATTGCGATTGGTGAGGTCTGAGTTCTGCCCGCCTCCCACCCACCTACCCCATCTTCTCTGCTACCCGGAGCTTTTCAGCTCAGTCAGGTTTGAGTCCTGTATTCCAGGACTTAAAGTGCTGCAAGTAAAGCATTTATCTGTGTTACTTCTTTATATTATTTTCTCCTGTAATTTCCCCTTGTCCATACACTCACATGCCTACAGATTGTGTTTTCTCACAGATTTTAGAGTGTAGCTTTTCTTAAACTAGTGTGGTTTTTCTTTTTCTTGAGTAGAAACTTAAGATCTTCCTGCATGTCATAAAATTTGAGTCTGTTTATTGAGGTTTTTTTATTTAAAGTTTTTGGGATGAAGAGTTAGGTTCTCTCCATCTTGACGTGTTTTCTTTCATCTCTTTGGTAATGTTTCTTTTATCCCATGCTACGTTTTTCCTGTTTTTGGAATTGCATCTAACTTCTTCCTTTGCTTCCTGTTTTTTCATCTTTTTTCTACATGAAAGATTTCTTTGACTGTCATATCTAACTGGCATTCAGGTTTCTGCTTCAGTCAGCACGTCTTTGTTTTGTAGGACTTGTTTTTATTCACCTGGTCACTCGGCACCCTGTTCTGGTTTCTGGGTATGTTGGGCTTTTCAGTCAGTAAGGGGAATGCTAGCACCTTCCCTGGAGGTTTCTGTTGGCGTTGTTTTTTCTGGGGTACATGTGACACTCTGCATTTGTCCGTGCTTAGCGGCCAGCGCTGCCTGTGAGCCTCTGCTCCTTGAGGAACGAGCCTGGCGAGTCTTGTTTAAGCTGCGGGGCGCCCTGCTGTCAGCTCTCAGAAGCTTGCCTCGTGTTCTCTGGACCAGCCTCGTGAGGCCCCGGAGGGCTGCCTGCTCTCCTTGGCGTGGGGGCTAGGGTGGCCTGCTGTGCAGTAGGCAGGTTTTGAAGGAACCCCTCTTTTCTGCTTTTTCATGCCACTGTGCCTGCTGCACCAAGCATTTCTGAGAATGAAATTCTGATCTGCCTGGGAAGGACGCGCTCACCTCGCGGGGGAGGGGGTGGCAGTGCTTTGCGGGGGGTCGAGGAGGGTGTCCAGCGGACTGTAAGCAGGCGCAGTGTTGGTTCTGTTTTGTTCTCATTTGAGGAGCTGCTAGTGTTTTGCTTCCCTGAGACATTTAGGTTCCATTCGTAGGTGCTCTTGCTCTTGGAGACATCAGTGGCATGGAGTTGTCTGGCAGGTGACCTTGGCGCTTACTCTGGCCCCTTGAGAAGGAGCGGGTTATCCCCAAACTCTTTGGAATTCTTGATTTTTTTTAAAGATGTATTTATTTATGCACACAGAACTAGATACAGGCCAGAGGTGCAGGGTGGTGAGAGGATTCACCAGAGACAGAGTGGGGGGAGCAGGCGGATTGCAAAGCTGAGGGGAGCGGCGGGCAGGACAAGAGAGATCTGCTGCGTCCTGTGGGTCAGCTCCTTGGCTGGGGATTGAACTCGCACAAAGCGGCTGTGGCGAGCTTCATGGTGCTGCGCTTTAACCTGTTGCGTCACCAGGGAGAGGTCCCACGGAATTCTTGATTTTTTAATTTTAATAAATAATATAATAGTTTACTTTTTACATCATTTTGTGCATTTTCCCATCTCAGTTGTAATCCTGGTGGGTTTCCCATCATCAAAATTCTTGATTCTTAATGTGTTTTCTGAGTCACTTCTTTCTGAATTAGTTCTTTTGGACCATAGAATATTCTGGAAATGTCATTGGAAGTAAGGACATCAGCATGGATTGGTGGCAATCTTCTGACCCCAGACTTTCTGCCACCTATTCAGAGGAGCAGGGCACAGACCCCTCCTGAGCTGCAGCCCTCATTCTGGGTAATGCTTGTGGTCTTTGGGGAGTTTTGATTATGGCCATCCTGGAAGGGGTGAGGTATATTTCACCATGATTTTGATTCAGTTCGCTGAGGATTAGTGATGTTGGGTATGTTTTCACCACAGTAAACCCTCACTCTGTCTTTTAGTGATTGAAACTGGAATGTGGAGTGAAACTCAAGACCAGCTCCTTAAATAATGTTCGTTTAACATCAGCTGGGATTCTTCTCTTACTGGGATTACAAAGAAATGCTGTTGAATAGAGCTAGTGGGGGCGCTGATGTACCTGTCGGCTAGCTGCTGAGTCAGCACCGGCCTCAGCGTTTCTGTTCGTGGATTCCTTGGAGATCTGGGAAGGAACTGTCTTCTCTCACAGAGGCGTGTGAGTGACGTGGGGTGCTGTCTCCCAGGGTCCTGGCTCCATACTGTGGTAGAGGCTGGAGGGCAGCTGTACCCCTTTGGAATTTCGTATCATTCACCAGCAAGGCAGGGGCTCTGCAGGGAAGTCGGACACATGACGGGCAGTGTGCAGGCCATGGTCACCTGTGGCCACTGAGGGCAGGGCCTCCCCTCAGAATCCTCTGAAGAAGCTGGCAGCGAGAATCACCGATCAGGGCAGCTGCAGCTGGGCTCCTGCAGCCGATGGGCACACTTCCCCCGACCCGTGGGATCTGGAGCCGGCTGTGCGTGCTTTCTGGCAAAGGATGTGTCCCTGGTGTCCGGCCTCTGTCCATCGGTGTGAGACATTCTTTTTCTAGTTTGTCTTACAAAGTGATAGCAGTAGGTGATCCTAGAGGTCTTACTGTTTTGCCTGACAAAACCAAAGGTCTGCTAGCTCCAAATGAACCTGCGTGCACAGTCCTTACCTCTGAGGGGGGCCTCTGGTTCTGTAGCTAGAAGCTTGCTGTCCTCATTACCGGAAGTGGATCCTCACAAGCACATCTTGAGTTTCTTTTGTATGTTAAGTAGTAGGGGCTCCTGCAAGTTCACAGCTCAGCCAGAGAAGTAGAATTGCAGCCGGGAGACGAGTCTCTGGCTGGGGCAGCCTGGGAAGACTTCCTGGAGGAGGTGTGGCTTGTTTATACTCTTCTTCATTGCATTGTGGGTCTCCTAGCCTTGTGCTCCTCCAGCTGGAGTGATTTCCCCTGCAGTCCACCCCATGGTCATCAGACACTTGTCCTTGTTTGAGTTGTACAGTTGGGTGTGAAGGCCTGAAATGAGAGGGGCATATTCTTCTCGCCTGCCCTACCCCATCACCAGCTCCAGGCAAGCCTCCTTGACAGCCGCCACATTCCACATCACAAACTCCGCTTTGCCTCCACAGATTTCTCAGCACATCCAGTAACGCCCTGAGACCGGCACCATGGACTTCCAGCATCGCCCTGGGGGCAAGACCGGGAGTGGGGGGGTGGCCTCCTCCTCCGAGAGCAACCGTGACCGCAGGGAGCGGCTTCGCCAGCTGGCGCTGGAGACCATCGACATCAATAAGGTAGGCGCCCTGCTTGACAGCCACACCCTGTGTTCCCCAGGAAAGCCTGGACCAGTGCATGGTTCCCCTTTACATTTGAGCTGTGTCAAGTTTTTGCTCCGTGCCTGGTGCTGCTCGCAGCGCACTGTGAGGTCAGCTCCGCTACACCCGTGTGCCAGAGGAGGAAGACGCCGCCGCCGGGGGGCATGCCGAATGGACCCGTCCATTTGCACCCCACCTGAGGTCGGAGGTGCCAGCTGGTCCCCTCTGTTTATGAGGACACCCTTGTTCAGCAGGACCCCTGTCCTGCTCGCAGGCGCACAGCGGTGGCCCCAGCGGCCTTCGGTTTGCCCCGTGCCACTCCTCTGCGCATGTGCAGCTTGTGCTGCGCCGCCGGCAGGGCAGGGCAGAGCCTCGGCCGCACCCGGCTACGGCAGTGCTGTTTCAGCTCTGCCTCGCCTGGGGCCAGGGTCTGACGGCGTGTCAGGACCCCCAGCCTTTCTGAGAAACACTGCATTCCCCTGCGCCTCGTGGTCCAGCTGGCGCTGCCTTAGAAACTCCTGCCAGCCGGGCCCCAAGTCATTGGAATATAGGCCCCGAGGACAGGCCCCCCTCCTGCGCCTTGCTTCCCAAAATGAAGGCTTCGCCGCACAGCACCCGGGGGCGCAGTGCCGCTTCCTGGCTAACAGGTGCTGCGTCCCCTCTCCAGGACCCTTACTTCATGAAGAACCACCTGGGCTCCTACGAATGCAAGCTCTGCCTGACGCTGCACAACAATGAGGTACGGTCCTGCCCCCGCCCTGCCCGCCCGCCCCCCCCTTCGCCTTCCATCCCAGGCCCCATCCAGCTCTCAGGGCTCTTGGCTTGTCAGTTGAAGAACTTATTCAGAAGACAGGGGGGGGGGGCGCGCTGGCCTTGGCCCACCGCCAGAAGCGTGCCGAGTCCCTTGAGCGTGGGCCTCGGGGAGCTTCTCTGGGAGAGCCACTGGAAGGCCGAGTGCCGCCAGGCTCTGTCCTGCACTCGCAGCCCCCAGAGACCGGGCGGCCTTGCCACATGCGTGTGTCAGGGCACGGCATCCGCCCAGGGACCTTTGTAGCGCTCCTGAGACCCAGTCAGCCCGAGGGTCTGGTCAGTTTCTCCGCCAGTTTGTTTGTGACCACGCTTGTGTCAACACTGCTGACACTGGCATGGGTTGTCTCTGGGGAGCTCTCCTGGGTGCTGTGAGGAGTGGGTCGAGCCCCTGTCACACCAGCCTGTCAGGAGCCCCCCCAGTGAGAAAGCCACAGGTGTCCAGCGTTCCCTGGCGGTCAGCGCAGCCCCTTCTTTGGGAACCTGACACATTTCATCCTGCCCGGGGGAGTTTCCCTGCCCGCACCCTCAGCAGTTCCGCCGGCTCCTCTCCCCCCAGAGTGAGGCGGGTGCAGCACTCCACGTGCTGATGCAGCATCTGAGACTTCAAGGTCTCAGGCTTCATGTCCACTTCCTCCCACTCTGTTCAGTTCTGCTACGGGGCTGCCCTGCACCAGGCCCCAGTCACTTGTCCCAGTGGACGGGGGGCTGCTCTGGGGCCCTCACCCCCTAGGTGTGACCAGGAGATCGGGCCAGGCCCTGGTCACGTCATCTTGACCGTTGCTCCCTCTGCCTTCTCCAGGGTAGTTACCTTGCGCACACCCAAGGGAAAAAGCATCAGACCAACCTGTGAGTATCTCAGTCCCTTCAGTGCCAGTGACGGTCACGCAGGCCTGGGCCTGTCCCCTCGCCTCAGACAGCCTCACGGTCGGCGTGGGGGTGAGGGTGGCTGCCAGCACCTGGGCCTGCGACCTTGGCAGCTTGTTGGAGGCCACAGCTCCTTTGTCATCCCACCTGCAGGGCCCGGCGAGCGGCCAAGGAGGCTAAGGAGGCCCCTGCCCAGCCAGCGCCAGAGAAGGTCAAGGTGGAGGTCAAGAAGTTTGTGAAGATTGGCCGCCCTGGCTACAAAGGTAGGCCTGTGTGGAAGGGGCGCCTCGTGAGGCCCCCGGCCCTGGGGCCAGTGTCTCATCTCACCTCGGGCCCTCCTCTGGATGTAGACTTCCCCTTCAGCTGCTTTTAGGGTGTCACAGAAGCTCTTAGTTCTTTCTGTTCCTTGTGGAGATGAAGGGGTGTGGGGTGCATCCCTTTCCTTTGACCCTGGACCTTTACCCTAAAAGAGAGGCAGGCACAGGAACGGCTGTGTTGAAGGCACCTGGGGGAGGGTCGCCTGCCTCGGGGAGCTGGTGGCCCGGCTGGAGCACACGGCAGTCACTGGGAACCACAGAGAAGGAAGGAGGGCTAGCTGGCAGGCGCGTCCGCAGAGGACGCTGGGGCAGTGTGAAGGTCCTGAGGTAGGTTACCGGGTGGCCCCAGACTTGTGTGGGGAGCCCACCAAAGGTGACCATGTTAGGTGATTTAGTCTGTCTGGGAGGGGCTGGGGGTGGCTCTGGTTTTGGAGGACCTCTGCCTAGAGATTGTGGGGAACACCAGGGGGCCTAGGGGGCCACTGACCAAGCCAGAGGGTACCTATTCCTGCAAGGCGGGTAGGGATTTTGCTTGCCCCAGTTGGCTTAGTGCCGTCCCAGGCTTCTGGGGGTAAAGGCTGCAGAGAATCTACCCCACCCCCACACCTGCACCACAGACATCCCCACCACAGCCCCAAAGAGGACTGTTGCCATAGCTCCACTCGCCCAGCCAGGCACCACCCAGTGTTAGGTCACCCGGGGCCCTGAGCTCCAGGGGTTCAGTGGCCTGGACTTAAGATCCTTGGGTGTTGCAGTGACCAAGCAGAGGGACACGGACATGGGCCAGCAGAGTCTCCTCTTTCAGGTGAGATGAGGCCTGGGGTCTGGCCCTGGGGGGTTGGTTTTGGCCCCCCGTAAGATGCTGTTGCTACTGTCTGTCCCTGCAGATCGACTACCCTGAGATCGCCGAGGGCATCATGCCCCGCCACCGCTTCATGTCCGCCTACGAGCAGAGGATCGAGCCCCCGGACCGGCGCTGGCAGTACCTGCTGATGGCTGCCGAGCCCTATGAGACCATTGCCTTCAAGGTAGCACCGGGGACTCCGGCCCTGTGGGCCCCGTCCATCTGGCCCCCACAGGGCCCCGTGGGCAGGGCAGCAGGAAGGGTCTGCAGTCCGGGTGAGGGCTTCCAGCCCACGTGGATGCTCTGTCAGGCCTCTGCCTCAGGAGTGAGGGGAGCGGTGAAGGGGAAGCTGGAGTGGTTGCTGGGCAGGGACAAAGCACACCCTCCCGAAGCGCAGTCAGGCAGCCCCAAAGACCCCCTTTCCCTGCTCCCAGGTGCCCAGCAGGGAGATTGATAAGGCTGAAGGCAAATTTTGGACTCACTGGAACCGGGAAACCAAGCAGGTGAGTAGTGGCTCTGGGCCTAGACGTTCCAGGGCCTCCCAGTGGCCACACGGTCCCTGCCCAAGGCCTGGGGCTTCCTGCTCACTCTGCTCTGTCTCCAGTTCTTCCTGCAGTTCCACTTTAAGATGGAGAAGCCCCCGGCCCCTCCGAGCCTGCCTGCCGGGCCTCCTGGAGTGAAGCGGCCTCCGCCCCCGCTGATGAACGGCCTGCCCCCTCGCCCCCCGCTGCCTGAGTCTCTGCCTCCACCCCCGCCAGGAGGCTTGCCACTGCCACCCATGCCCCCCAGTGGGCCTGCTCCATCGGGGCCCCCAGGCCCTCCCCAGCTACCCCCTCCTGCTCCTGGGGTCCACCCCCCAGCTCCAGTAGTCCACCCGCCAGCCTCTGGAGTCCACCCTCCTGCACCTGGGGTTCACCCCGCAGCACCAGTGGTCCACCCACCTACTTCTGGGGTCCACCCCCCTGCTCCCGGTGTCCATCCTCCAGCCCCAGGGGTTCATCCACCAGCCCCAGGAGTTCACCCTCCCCCAGCTGCAGGGGTTCACCCCCAGGCTCCAGGGGTGCACCCACCAGCCCCTGCGGTGCACCCCCAGGCTCCAGGGGTCCATCCTCCAGCTCCCGGAGTCCATCCACCAGCCCCAGGGATCCACCCCCAACCTCCTGGGGTCCACCCCCCACCCCCTGGGGTCCACCCAGCAGCTCCTGGAGTCCATCCTGCAGCTCCTGGGGTCCACCCCCAGCCTCCCGGAGTTCACCCCTCAAACCCTGGTGTACACCCCCCAGCCCCCATGCCCCCAATGCTGAGGCCCCCACTGCCCTCCGACGGCCCTGGGAATATCCCTCCCCCTCCCCCTGCCAACTGAAAGCCCTTGTCCCTGCCTCCAGCAAGGCTGGGCCATTTTTCCCCTGTGTTTCCACTGAAAAAGAGTTGGTGCCTCAGAACCCATTAAACAGTTACCTTGATGCGTGGCTGGATTGCTGTGTTGGGGTGAGGGGTGGCGGGGTGGGGTGGGGGCCAGTGCTTCAGGGTCTGGCAGGTCATCACTGATTGGAGGACGAACCCTGCCAGCCTGGGCAGCCTGGGGTCCCACGCAGGGAGGAGTCACATGAAGGCTCCTTGTTCTCGTGCCTCCAGCCTGGGTGCTTGTGTCCCTGGGACCCGCCGCTGGGCCATCCTCCCGCTGGGCCTGCCCACCTGCTTGACCTGGGGGTGCAGATAGCAGCCAACCCCCTTCCCAGGCCTGGCTGCCGGGAAGAGCTCAAGGCCACGCGTGGACAAGTGGGTCAGCTGCCGGCTTTGTGCCTGCGAGATAGGCAGCCTGGGAACAGAGGGCCTGCGAGAAGGCGGCTGCAGGTTTCATGCTGGGGCTCTGGACCTCGGTGCCCCAAGGTCGTGTCCCAGAGGAGATAGTGCTGCCCTCACATTCCAGCTCAGCTCATATAAGTTGGGGCTCACTGCCCCTCACAGCACCCACCATGCAGGGCTTGCCTCCTTCCCTGTTGGCCCTGGAGCTGCTGGCAATGGGGGTCCTGCTGGGGGTCCCGGGAGAAGAGGTGTCAAGGGCCCAGACCCCGCCCCAGGAGCCAGCTGTGGGCCCCGGGGGTCCCCTCTTCCGCCAAGACTGGGACTGGCCACCTGGAGGCAACCGGCTGCCAGGCCATTCGCGGGATTCCCTGTGCCTAGTGACGCTGGACGGGGGCAGTAATGGCAGCAGCACCCCACTCCTGCAGGTGGTGGGGGTGCCAAGCAGCTATGAGCAGGCCTTCCTGGAGGCTGTGCGGCGAGCCCACTGGGACCCCCATGACCTGGCCACCTTCGGGGTCTGTTCCCCGAGCGACAGGCAGGCAGCCTTCCCCTCGCTGCAACGCCTGGGAGCTTGGCTGGGAGGACCTGGGGGCCAACGGCTGGTGGTCCTGCACCTGGAGGAAGGTAGGTCTGGGCCGCGGCCAGGGGTGGAGGTGGCTGCGGCTGAGACGCGCTTTCGTTTCCAACAGCTGCTTCATTGAACCACAACCGCCTTCCTGCCAGGTCCAGTGGGACTGGCCCCCTCCAGCTGGCTCTCTAGGCTGGGTGGTGGGCCCATGACCAGGGGCTTGGCTGCCCCGATCTCTGCCAGCCCTGTAGGCTGTATGCTGCCAACACTTCCATGCCACCTTTGCCCAGGAAGGGGGTGGAGCTTGCAGAACCTGAAGGTTCCCTGAGCAGTCCTTCCCACACAGAGGCAGCAGGGGTGGGAGGTGGCCAGTCCCCAAGGACCTTGGGGACCCACTGCCAGGAAAGGGGCTAACTGGATGACCCTTGGAGCCGCCCCAGAATATCCCCACACAGACCCAGCGCTGTCTCACCCCAGGACGAACCCCATGCTCGGGAGCCCCCCAAGTCTCACCAGACTGTCCAAGGCTCGTGGGGCGGGTAGGGGAGTCTCCCTGCAGGACTGCCTGCCATGCTCAGGGGAGAGGCTCAGGCCTCTGGTTCAGATGTCGCCTTGCCGTGCCCTGCCCCTGCTGCAGTGACATGGAAGCCAACACCGTCTCTGAGGTTCCAGGAGCCGCCACCCGGAGGACCCAGCTCCCCAGAGCTGGCGCTGCTGGTGCTGTACCCTGGGCCCAGTCCCGAGGTCACCGTCACTGGGGCTGGGCTACCTGGTACCCAGGTACGGTAGGAGGGAGTTGAGGGGCTGTCTCCACACCACTTGAGGCCTCAGCACAGGGGAGGGGCGGGAGCTTACAGGCCTGGGCCTTTGGATGAGGTGCAGCGTCCAGGTTGTCAATGTCCGCAGAGCCTCTGCCCTTCCCTGGACACGCGCTACCTGGCGCTGGTCGTGGATCACCCTGCAGAGGCCTGGCGTGGCCCTGGGCTCACCCTGACCCTGCGGCTCCGCGGAGACGGTAGGCGGGTGCCCTGAGGGACAGGACGAAGTGGGGCTGGCTGCTCTGGTTCCCCTGTCTGAGCCAGTCCCTGGCACCCCAGTAGGTGTCCCCCTGAGCATCCCCCAGCTGCAGGGGCTGCTGTTCGGTGCCGACCCCCGCAGCTTCACGAGAATGACCCCGGTCCTGCTCCTGCTGCCCTGGCCCAGGCAGACGCTGCAGCCGGCGCATGGTCGGCTGGACACCATGCCCTTTCCACCGCCCAGGTGCGCCAGACGGGTGGTGGGTGGACGGTGGGGCGGGACGAGGCCTGGCGGCAGCTCTCAGCCCACCACCGGCATTCCAGGCCATCCCGGGACCCTGAGGAACCACTGCCTGCTGCCGACCCCTTCCTGGAGACACTCACCCGCCTAGTGCGGGCGCTGCGGGGGCCCCGGGCCCGGGCCTGGCCGCCACGCCTGGCCCTGGACCCGGGTGCGCTGGCCGGCTTCCCGCAGGGCCTGGTCAACCTGTCGGACCCCGCGGCCCTGGATCGCCTGCTCCACGGTGAGGAGCCGCTGCTGCTGCTAATGCCGCCCGCTGCGGCCACCGCCGGAAGCCCCACACCACCCCCGGAGCGCGCCTCCGCGCCGTGGGCCGCGGGTCTGGGGCTCCGCGTGGGCAATGAGCTGCAGGCAGCAGCCGCCGAGCTGCGCGGTCTCTCGGGGCTGCCTGCGGCTGCCGCACCACTCCTGGCGCGCCTGCTCGCGCTGTGCCGGGGGAACTCGGGGGACCTGGGCGGCCCCGGCGGCCCGCTACGTGCGTTGTTGCTCCTGAAAGCCCTGCAGGGCCTGCGGGCCGAGCTGCGCGGTCTCTCGGGGCTGCCTGCGGCTGCCGCACCACTCCTGGCGCGCCTGCTCACGCTGTGCCGGGGGAACTCGGGGGACCTGGGCGGCCCCGGCGGCCCGCTACGTGCGTTGTTGCTCCTGAAAGCCCTGCAGGGCCTGCGGGCCGAGTGGCGTGGGCAGGAGGGCAGCGGGCCCCTGCGGGCACAGCGCAGCGCCGGGGCCAGCGCTGTGGACGGGCCGTGCACGCTGCGAGAGCTCAGAGTGGACCTGCGTGCCGAGCCCTCGGTGCTTATACCCGAGACGTACCAGGCCAACAACTGCCAGGGCACGTGCGGGTGGCCGCAGTCCGACCGAAACCCGAGCTATGGCAACCACGTGGTGCTGCTGCTCAAGATGCAGGCGCGCGGCGCCGCCCTGGCGCGCCCGCCCTGCTGCGTGCCCACAGCCTACGCGGGCAAGCTCCTCATCAGCCTGTCGGAGGAGCGCATCAGCGCGCACCACGTGCCCAACATGGTGGCCACCGAGTGCGGCTGCCGCTGACTCCCGCGCGCACTCCTGGCCCAGAGGCCGGCGGTGGCCCTGCCTGTATTTATTCGGACCCGATCATCAATAAAGGCCAGCAAGACCCAGGGGTGCCCTCGTGTGCGCTGGAGCAGGTAGACGCGAGGGCGCGGGGCTTCACCGGCTTCTCGGCTGCTGGCGGTCACCCCATCGCGGCCACCGCCTTCCGGCCCTGCCCACCTCTGCCGCTCCCCAACCCAGTCACTGAGGCCTAGAAGCGGTTCCAGCGTCGGGGCAAAGAAGCAGGCGATTTCGCTTTATTTTGGCGGAGACCCGACTGGGGTGCGGCTCAGTCCCGCCCCTTGCCGGGGCGGCGTTTCGGGCGGCCGGGGGGCCGGTCCTCCTCCTCGGAAAGCCGCGAGGAGGCCCACGCCTGCCTCTTCCTGTGCTTGGGGTCAGCGGAGACCCTTGCCCACGGCCCCTGGCCCCCTTCCTGTGCCTCCCGGCGCCGGAGTGGAGCTTCCCCGGGCTCCCGCCGCTGCTCCTTCTGCGGCTTCTCCTCCCACCGCTGCTTCTCCTTGCGCGGCCGCTTCTCCTTCGGCGCCCGCTCCTCCCGGGGCCTCTCCTGCCCCCGCCTCTCCCGGGGCCCGCGCTGAGTGCGCGGCTCGGCTTCGGCCGCCGCGTCTCCCGCAGGTTTCCCTTGGTCCTTCTCCGCGGCCTCCCTGCTCCTGGGGGCCTCAGCCCTCTCCGCCTGGCGCTGGGGCTCGGGCCGTCCCGACGGCTGGGCGCGGGCCCCCGGCTTCGGCTTCAAGGTGAACAGAGTAGGGTCGGCGGAGAGCGCCCCCAGCTGGCCAGGGGCAGGGCGACACCGTCCGGTCCTGTGACAGGCGCTTACCTGGGGCAACGCTGCTGGCTCCTTGGGGGCGGAGCTGGGGGGCACCCATGGCTCAGCGACAGGTGCAGGGACACTCGCCTCCCAAGACACCGAGTCTAGGAGGGGAGGGAGGGGACGCGAGTCAACCAAGGGCAGGCCCCCACCACCGGCCTCCGGTCTTCATCCCTAGGGCTCTCTTCCCGGGGACAGGCAGGGGCCCAGCCGACCGCAGGGTCTCCGAGGCTGGACCCCAGTCCTCTGCCTCAGCCCTCTGAGCGGGATCTGGGTTCTGCGGCGGTGCGCCCCGCTCCCCTTCAAACCTCTCTCATCCAGATTGCAAACGGTCATTTTCTCCGCAGGCCGCGGGGATGCCCTAGTGAGCAGGAAGGTGGCTCGCCCCGGTGGGGGAGGGGTGGGGTAACGGCTCTGCCCTGCCCCCTCCTCCATCCCTTGCAGTGCTCGGGCCACCGAGGAGGGGGGACGGGCACTCGCCAAGCTGCCTGGAGGCAAGCCCAGGCCCAGCGCAGGGCGCTTGAGCCCCTCCTGGTAGGGGTGCACCAGGCGGGGTAGGGAGGAGTAGGACCCCTGTGCACGACCCATTCCCAGATTTGAGGCTCCGGGACCCCGTCTTTGGGGTGCAGGCGCTCCTCTGAGGAGTCACGTCTGGGGGGCTCGGCTCACCGCGGCACAGCTGGAAAGCCCCGCCCAGCAGCGCCACCACCGAGGCTAGCACCAGACACTTGTTGAGAGACAGGTCCCCCCAGGGCAGCTCCTCGGCGGCTGGGGGCGGCGGCGGCGGCGGCGGCGGCGGGGGAGCGGCCTGGGGCTTCCTCCGCGCGGGGCTCCGGGGCGCTGCGGAAGCCAAGGGTGGGGCTGAGAGCCGCGACCAAAGGGCAAACCACCTCAGCTCCTCAGCTCCCCGCGTGTGCTGCGCACCGGTGGGTGATTGGCAGCTTCGCTGAGATGGAGAGTTGTTCTAGTTAGCAAGGTCACCTTGGCAGGGGAGATCATGAATTCCCTCAGGCAGCCAGACAGCACGGAGGGGCCCTCTCACCGCTGCCTGCAGAGGCAAGGGCCCTGCGCAGAGACCCGGCCAGTCCATGCCCACCCCGGCCTTGCTCCTGCAAACCCGCTTGCCCAGGCTTTCATCTCCTTCGCAGATGCTGGCCCTCAGCAGGGGACTCCAGGCATCCTACGGGGAGTGGGCCCCTTCTCTCAGGGACAGAAATCCACCCCCAGGGGAGTCCTGGGCTGAAACCCGGCAGCTCTGGCTACTCACTGGGGCCAGCTGCTGGAAGTGGCCTGTCTGGGCGAAGAGGGAGCTCAAGATGGTGGGGTTCCCCCAGGCCAACCCACCTCGGCTGGCTCGTGAGGGGCAAGGGGGGTGCCTGCTCCCATTTTCCAGACTAGAGGGCAGATGGGCCAAGAGGTAACCCCGCCCAAGGGCTTTGCTAGCAACCTGGAGCTGCCCCCTTCCACGTGACCTGACACCTGTGTCCTCTGGGCTCCTTCCAGGCCCGCAGGGCACTAATGGGCACAGAGGCTGGAAAAAGCAGCAGAATATAAACCACCCCAAGGTGCCAGTCCAACTCCTGGCCCCTGGAGGGGAGCCCCTGGCCCAGTGGGAGGATGTGGACTTCATCCTGCCCACACCCTGCAGGCACCTCAACACCTGTCCTCTGGGGCTGGCCTGGGTAGGGGTCAGCCAGTGTAGAGAGGTCCTTACTTGCCTGGCAGCCGCCCAGGGCTCCATCCTCCAAGGCCCTGGTTGTCATGGTGTCTTCCGGGGAGGCCAGGTCCGAGGCGAGCTGGGAGGGGGGGAGCATGGGAAGAGGGGCCGGTATTTATTGAGCCTGCTGTGGAGCTGGGCTGCTGGGGGGCGGCTGTGACCCTGCAAGTGAGCAGGGCCCCTCCTCTGCCAGCCCTTGCTTACCCCCTGCCTGGAGCCCCTTGCATGGAGCTTGGGCTGCAGCCCAGCACCCCAGGCGCCTGCCCTGCCCTGCTCCCCTCCACCACCACCTTGGGGCCCCTCCCTGTACCAGACTTCCCAGCGCCCCTGGGCAGGTCTCAGAGGCGGCTGGGGCCCAAGGAGGGCACACAGAAATTAGCCGTGACCATGGCAAAATGTAAGCCTGCGCCGGGGGTCAGCTCATGTCTCTGAGGCCAGGGGCTATTTTTATCTGGTGCCTGAGGTCAGCGAGACATGCAGGCATGGCCCAGCCCCTCCCAGGCCTCTGACCCAGGGGGTTTCCTGCTGGACCATCATCACTTGCCGTATTAGGAGCCCCAGCTCCCCATGCTGAGCCCCTAAATCTAAGCCTTCAGGCCCCAGCAGCCAGGCCTGGCCTTTCTCTGCTGTGACAGGCAGGAAGCCCTGGCGGTGGGGTTCCTGCCTCCTCGCGCACGGGTGCCGTCTCCCACGGGCCAGGCGATCCTGAGCCTGGCCATGACAGCTTGATCAGAGGTCGGACCCAAGCCTGTCAGCTTCCCAAAGCTTGTTTTTTGGGGGTCCAGTGCCACGAGCTACCAGCATTAGGAAATCCCTTTCCTGGGTAGAGAGGGGACCTGTCCCTGCGACTGGAGCACGGCCATGGGAGGGGCCCAATGGGCACAGTCTCACGTGTAGGGGGGGCACAGGGGTTGGGGACTCCCACCGACCTCAAAGATGACCTGCACAGCCCCTGAGGACCCCCGTTTCTGCCTAGACCTCCCCAGCCCCACTTACCCTACAGCCTCCGCGCCTGGCCAAGTGGACGGGATGGAACTCTGGGCGGGTGGCCCCGCGACAGACTGCAACAGGTGGCCGGAGGCAGCAGGCGACGCCAATCAGCTCCGCAGCCAGGGCAAGACGGGGAGGAGGCCCCGTGACTGGGCACTGGCGAGGGGCAGCCCCACCCCCAGCAGCACCAGCTGGCCTCCTTGACCCAGAAGCCCTTGCGTCCTGTCTCTGAGCCTTGGAAAAGGGGGTACCAAGGATGAGTGCGCCCACAAAAGGAAGTCGCCATGCCTTCTCCTCCCTCTGATCTGGTGCCGGACTCCGCACAGCTCAGCAGCCGAGGCCCTGTCCTCGGAGGCCGTGGGAGGGTAGGCCAGAGTGGCCTCCGCCGCCCGGCGGTGTCGGGGAGGACTTCCTGGACACCCCCCAGGACTGCGCCGCGGGGCGCAGGCTCTGCTGATGACCAGACGCGACGGCCCCTGAGAAGCCTCAGAGTCCTCATCTGGAGAGCACCACTGCTGGTGAGCCTGAAACAAGCTCATCTTTGTTCCACAGACACTCGGCACCTGTGGGGTGGTTTTCAGTCACCCAGCGACCGGCTCGCCACCTCTGCCCAGTCCTAACTCGACCGCCCACTGCCTGGCCCCAGCACAGGGTCTCTTCTTTTTAGCTCTGGTGGCAGTTTTATGGCGCTATCAGCCTCGGGCCACATAATCCACTCTCCACTGTACAGGTCAGCGCTGCTCATTCACACGGTGCACCCAGCACCATGCTATTTAGTCAGTCATTTAATTCTAGAACATTCCATCACCCCAAGAGGAAACCTCTCCCCATGGCTAACGCCAGGAGCCCACTCTCGGGCTGCTCCTGTCCTGGACATTTCTCGCCAGTGGACTCACGCCGTGTGGCCTTGTGTGTCTGGCTTCTCTCCCAAGCGTCATGTGGCCTCAAGTGTCGGGGCTGCCCCCCATCATGCCGAGTGACGGTCCCCTGTGTGTCCCTCCATTCACGCGTGCTGTTGTGGTATGCTACGCTGCACATGCGTGTCCATGGCTTCAGTTCAGGCCTTGGTGTTTTATTTTTTTTAGGTTTATTTATTTATGCACACAAGAACTGGGGTACAGGCTAGAGGTACAGGGGCAAGAGGATTCACCAGAGACAGAGGGGGGAGCAGAACAGGCGGATCCCCTGAAATACACCACTGCTCTGAGGGGAGCAGCGGGGAGACAGGAGAGGTCTGCCGTACCCTGTGGGTCACTCCCTGGCCGGGGATCGAACTTGCACTGCAGTAGCTGCGGGCGGCTTCACAGTGCTGCACTTAACCCCCTGCGCCACCGGGGAGGACCCCTGCTTTCCTTTTTTTTTTAAGATTTATTTATTTATTCATACAGAACTGGGGTACAGGCCAGAGGCTCAGGGCGGCGAGAGGATTCACCAGCGACAGAGTGGGGAGCAGAACAGGCGGATCCCCTGAGCGAGGTCTACCATGCTCTGGGGGTCACCTCCCTGGTCGGGGGTCAAACTCACACTGCAGTGGCTGTGGACAGTCTCACAGTGCTGAGCTATCGCCCACTGCAACACCAGGGAGGGCCCAGAAATCTTCTCTGAAAGTACACATAATATACATTTATATGCCCTCCGCGGCAGTAGTGCACAAGGGCTCTAATTTCCTCACACCCTCACCATACTTGTTTTCCTTTTTTCCTTTAAACAGTGGTCTCCTTGTTGCGTCCACCGCCAGAGGTATGGCCCTGTGGTAAAGCCTTCTTGTTTTAAGCTAGGGGCTGCTTGTCTTGCAGCAGAACCCCAGCCCGGCCTGATTAGCATAAACACAGAGGAAGAAACCACACTCGCATGGAAACTTCTCAGCCCCACGCCAGGTCAGTGCAGTAAGGCTTGGGTGTGTGGGTGCCTGTTTGCCTAATGATAGCTCTGCTTAGTGTGAGGTGATTGGTTGCAAATCAGTCTTTTCCTATGTTCTGTGGGAGAGTGAAGGACTACAAAGTTCTAGAAGGTTTAGGTAATAGCTATTTCTTTGGTCTAGAGTAGAAATTCTAGAAATTGATCTTCAGAAAATGATCTGGAATGCCACAAATGTGTAACAGCAACAGAGCCATCCCTAGTGTGATAACTGGAAACCACCCAAATTCTCACAATGGAGATGACTTAAGTAAACCGTGGTAGTTTAAATAGAGGAGAAAGTGGAATGTTCTATGAGCAATAAAAGTGACCAATTAGACACGCTTTATATACTAGGGAAAAGGCTACACCCACAGTGGGTGGCTGGGCCTGGACACACCCTGCTGGGGGAAGAAGCCAGACACATGTGGCCACAGGGCACGTGAGTCCTCCGACCAGAGACCAGAAACGTCCAGTGACAGGAAGTGGGCTCGAGGAGCCTGGTACTGGTAGGTCTGGTGAAGGACGCAGAGCTTCTTTCTGGGGTGATGGGATGTTTTAAAATTGTCGTGGGGATGGTTTTAGCCATCTGCGAGTGGACTAAAATAATCAAGTCATACATTTAGGCCCTGGTGGTGCAGCAGGTGGGAGCGCAGCATTGCGAAGTGGGCTGTGCAGCTTCAGCACTTGTTCGATCCTCGCCCGCCCCGGAGTTACCCACAGGGCGCGGCAGACCTCTCCTGACCCGCCCCCGGCTCCCCTCAGCAGTGCACTTTGTTAATCTGCCTGCTCTGCTCCCCACTCTGTCTCTGGTGGATCCTTTCACCACCCCTGCACCTCTGTCCTGTACCCCAGTTCTGTCTGCATAAATAAATAAACCTTAAGAAAAAAGATTTATATAAAAAAAAATTTCATGGCCATGAAGACCAGATCGCTGCAGCAGAGGCCTGGGAGTGTGAGGCTGGATATATGGCGGAACAATTCCATTTAGTCAGTGAAAGGACAGATC
This sequence comes from Condylura cristata, assembly GCF_000260355.1. Lineage (NCBI taxonomy): Eukaryota > Metazoa > Chordata > Mammalia > Eulipotyphla > Talpidae > Condylura > Condylura cristata. The sequence continues at coordinate 29,873,606 of NW_004567126.1, read as the reverse complement.
ATTTTCTAGATGGAAACTTTGGAAAGATGTTTCAAATGTTGCAAAGTGTATGCAGCAGGTCAAAAGTACAAAATGTAGGGCCCTCCCTGGTGGCGCAGCGGGTTAAAGCACCGCACTAAGAAGCCAAAGCCACTTCCGCATGGGTTCGATCCCCGCCTGCCCCGGAGGTGACCACATGGCGTGGCAGACCTCTCCTGACCCGCCCGCTGCTCCCCTCAGCAGTGTACTTCGTTGATCTGCCTGTTCTGCTCCCCACTCTGTCCCTGGTGAATCCTCTCACCCTCCGCATCTCTGGCCTGTACCCCAGTTCTGTATGAATAAATAAATAAATCTTTAAAAAAAAAAAAAGTACAAAATGTAAATAAGAGAAAATAAAAAGCCGCCAGGGTGAGCCAACCCCCGCCTGGCGTGGGTTGAGAGTGCTGGGCAGCTCTCGGGAGCCTGTGCCAGGGACGGTTGGCACCGGCTGCTCCTTATCAAGAGCCGGCAGCTGTGCGCGTTTGGGGCCCAGCACCTCCACCCTCCTTAGCCTGCTTCTGGCCCCAGCTTAGACCTGGCTGCTTCTTGCGTGCACCCCTTCTTGCTGCCTGCTGCCCAGCCCAGAGGCCTGCTGACTCTCTCCCTGAGTCACCGCAGCGGGACGGCCACGCTGGAAAACAGCACTGAAGGGCGATAAAAGGAGACTCAATTCTTTTGTTTTTAAATATTTATGCTCGCAGAACTGGGGTACAGGCCAGAGGTCTGGGGGGTGGGGGTGAGAGGACTCCCCAGAGACAGAGTGGGGAGCAGAACAGGTGGATCTACTGAAGCCCACTGCTGAGGGGAGCAGCAGGAGGGGTCTGTTGTGCCCTGTGGGTCACTCCCAGGGATCGAACTCAGGCCACCCCGGTAATAGTCCTGAGACTTAACCCCTAGACCACCAGGGAAGTCCCCTAAAGTTTCATTTTAAAACATGCAGGTGTGTGCACCTCCTTGTTTATTGCTGCTTTCTTTACAACAGGAAAGACATGGAATTGAGCCAAATGCCCAAAAGTAGGTGACTGGATTAAAAAGAGGTGGCACATATACACAATGGAATATTACTCGGCAACCAAAAAAGATAAGCTCAGGCCTTTTGCAGCAACATGGGTGGAGCTGGGAGGGATCATGCTGAGTGAGATAAGCCAGAAAGAGAAAGAAACTTACCAATTTGTTTCACTCATAGCAGGGGCATGAGGGGGGGGGAATAATGAACAACAATATACCAGAGACATTTTACGGGGTAGAGTAGGGAATGGGATGGCGATGGCACACGGGTGATTTGGTGATGGGAAGTCCACGGGGATTAGAACTGAGATGGAAAAAGGCACAAAATGATGTAAAAATAAACTATTATAATAAAAATAAAATTCAAAAAAAAAAAGCAGGTGTGAAATGCTTTAGCCTGCACACTCCATGGAGCATATCAACGTGCCGTGTGGTCTCGATGTACCGCTGAGCTCTCCATGGAGGAAGATGGACAGGTCCTCACGCACAGGGCCACCCAGACCCTGAACCTGCCATCAATGCACACAGGAGTGTCCTGGGGCTGTTGGAAGAAACCACCACCTACCTCCATTTTAAAACGGGCCAAATTTGTTATCTCACGTCACAGCCACTGGAGCTAAGCCCAGGTGTGGGCAGGTCAGCTCCTCCAAGGCTCCAGGGGACCCTCCTCCTTCTTCTGTAAAGACCCTGTGAGGACACTGTGCCCCTAGGAATCCCGGATCCTCCTCTAGCTCAGGGTCCCCAACTCAGTATCACCTGTAAAATCCCTTGGCCACGTCAAGTGACATCACTGTTCAGGCTGTGGGTGTCTTTGAAGGCTCTGTTCACCTGATTACACTTCACCAATCCTTTTAAAAAATCCTATGAGAGGCCCTCCCTGGTGGTACAGTGGGTTAAAATGCAGCACTGCGAAGCTGGCCGCAGCTGTTTTGCTGCGAGTTCGATCCCTGCCCTGGAGGTAACCCACAGGGCGCAGCAGACCTCCCCTGTCTCCCCACTGCTCCCCTCAGCAGTATACTTCATTGGCCCTCCGTGGTGGCGCAGCGGGTTAAAGCACAGCACTAAGAAGCTTAAGCCACTTCCGCATGGGTTCAATCCCCGCCTGCCCCGGAGGTGACCACAGGGCACAGCAGACCTCTCCTGACCCGCCCGCTGCTCCCCTCAGCAGTGTACTTCGTCGATCTGCCTGTTCTGCTCCCCGCTCTGTCTCTGGTGAATCCTATCACTCTCCACATCTCTGGCCTGTACCCCAGTTCTGTATGAATAAATAAATAAATCTTAAAAAAATAAAAAAATAAATCTTATGAGATGCACAGCCACTGCTGCCAGCCATGGTGAGAGGATTCAGAGAGACAGAGCAGGGAGCAGAACAGGCAAAGTACACCGCTGAGGGGAGCAGCAGGGAGGCAGGCGGGGTCTGCCAGGCCATGTAGGTCAGCTTCCTGGCCGGGGGTCGAACTCATATTGAAGCAGCTGAGGCTAACTTGGCAGTGCTGTGTTTTAAGCCGTTGTGCCACCAGGGAGGCCCCTGGTCAGCTTGACTTTTACCAGGAGGCTACTTACTTTCTTTCCATCTACATTGAGTTCAAACAAAAGCATACTGGGTCTGGCGCATGGCCTGCCAGGGACAAAAGGCCCCCACCTGGAGTCTCGCGTCCCAGGCTTACGAGGGTTATCTGTGAACCAAAGAAACCTGGCTGTTGCTTGAATTCCCCAGACTCTGGCCCACTGGGTGAGGGCGGCTTCCGTAGACACCCGACTAGACGGCTTCTGCAGCTAGCTTCACACCTGTATTGGGCGTCATTTGGCCTCAGTCCTGGGGGCTAAACACAGTGCCCTGGGGATGAGTGGCCAGTCATTGGTAGGTCTGGATCCTGGACTCTTGCCTCAGAACCGCCCATCTCTGCAAGACACCAGAGAGCTACCAAGAAGCAAAAACCAGATTTAAAACCTGGAGGCACTCTCAGCCTCCAGAAAAGAGGGCCCTATAACAGCAAAGATATTAACCTTACAAGTAAGGAGGGTGTAGCACCTCCATGGTGGGTGGCTATGAGCCTCGACATGGAAGCAAGCGCTTCTGTAGAGAAATTGATATAGTTAATACATATACATTTATATAAAAATACATCTGCTTTTCATTTTCACCATCAGCTGCAATTCTAAACAATGACATGATTAAATATTCTTTCCCTGGGAAGTTTCTTTGGTTGGCCTAATATTTGCAATCACTAGTTTCTGTTGGGTTTGGATCACTTTTTCACACATTATATGTAAGCTGTAGGCATTTTTATTACTTATAAATATTTTATACATAGGAAATATGAAGAAGGTAACTTGGAGACACAGCCACAAGATGCGGAGAGGAATCTGTTAGTATTGTAATAATTGGGCTCTGTTTGGGAAAAAAGTTTGTGTTTCTAACCCAAATAGTGACAGTAGACAGGAAACTAAACATCAGAGGCAGGAATTGTAAGGACACACACACACAAAAGACAAAAAACAGGCGTTTCTTCCAGTCTACAGAACTTTGGTGATTCTATTTGTCCTTAAAGAGTAAAGCCATGAGAGAAAGTAGAACCTGAAAGGAACAGAAGTTAGGTCTGGTAAACGCAAAACTTAGTTCCTACGTGAAATATGTGAAATATGCGTGACTCTAACGGGTGGGTTTTGCTTGGGGCAAATCTCAGTTCACACACAAAATACCTGGCTTCACCTGCAAAGAGTAATCACTATTTTTGCTCGGTAAATCCAAACGTTATGCACAGTATTTTCCTAAATTTACACAGTATCTTTGAAAGTTCTCTTTTTATTTGTAACTTGTCTTAAAACATGAGACTGAATCAAGAAAACAATCCTACAGTCCACCGCCGTGAGGGTTATAAAAAGAATTCCGTCTTACGGCAGGGGTGGAGGGGAAGTACTGGGACCCCACTCCCAAATACTGGGGGCCTCTGTCGCTCCCAGCTGCCTGGAGGACGGGTCCTCTGGGGAAACGAACCCCAGAGAGGGAGGCAGGGACCAGAGCGAAGCCTGGGCTACCTGCAGGTTCTCGCAAATCGAGCACCCAGGGCAGACCCAGGACCCTATGCCCTGCTGTGGGGGCAGGGCGGGGCGCGCGCCGCGCGCTCCCGGAAACAGGAAGGCTCCGCCCCTCTAGGGCCCGTAGAGCGACGCCATACAGGAGGGGCGGACCCGAAACATCTGGACCAATCATAAACGCTGTTCTAGTCCCCATCTGAAGTTGTCCGCCTATCAGACGCAAGGAGGGGCGACCACGCCAGGTTTACCCTCCGGCCCAATGCCCCTCCCACTCGTGCGGCCGCGTTCCCGGCAGCGTGAGGGGCGTGGCCTGGGAGATTTGCCTATAAAGGCGGGCGGCGGCGGCGGCGCCATTTTGCGAACGGCGAGCTGCGGCGGCGGCGCGGAGAGGCGCAGCGGAGGTTTTCCTGGTTTCGGACCCCAGCGGCCGGATGGTGAAATCCTCCCTGCAGCGGATCCTCAACAGCCACTGCTTCGCCAGAGAGAAGGAGGGGGAGAAACCCAGCGCTACCGTCCACGCCAGCTACACCATGCCGCTTCTCAGCTTGCATAGCAGCGGTGGCCGCAGCAGCGAGAGGTAAGCACCCCGCCCCCGCCCGAAGCTTCCAGAAGCGCTGCCGCGCTGGCCCTCTCGGTGCCGGCCGCCGACGCCTCACCAGTCGGCGGAGCGCGAGAACCGCCCCTTTGTCGAGGCCGCGGTCGCGGCGGGGGCGGCGTGGGGGCGGGGTGGCAGGGCCGATTCGGGGCAGGGCTGCCTGGGCGGCATGGGGGGCCGAGGGGGTTACCTCGTCAGCTTTGGGGCCTGGCCTGGCCCAGGGCCTGGGCGGGCCCGCGAGCCCCGTGAATCTGCACTTTCCGGGTGCGGCCCTCTAGTCCCGGCTGTGGGTTTCGTGAGCGCTTTGCCTTGCCCGGACATGGCCCCAAGAAGCGCGAGCGTCGCCCCCGTTTAGTTTTCGGGTGCGGGCGGGCGGCTACCACCCCCGGGAAGGCTCCGCGTTGGTGGGGGGGGGGGCGTCGCGGCGCCCCGGTCGTTGGTGCGGGGTCTCCTGTAGAGGACGTTTGGGGCGAAAAGGCTCCTCTCGGCCCGGGGCCTGTGGAAAGTGAGCCGGGTGTAGCTGGCACCCTGTTACAGCGCTTCTTCGCCCCTGGGGTATCCTTCGGGATGAGTGTTGGGGGCGCCCAGATAGCCGAGCAAAATGGAGGCGACTTTGGGGCCTGTTTACATTGCGCAGCAAATGGCTGCTGGTGCTGGAGTGAGCGATTGTGAAAATCCCTCCCCGGAGGCCAGGGCCTCAGACTCCGAAATGACGCAACGCAGGGCCGTCCCCTCCCCCAGCTGCACTGCTGGAGGTCACGGCTGCGCTTGTGCTGCCCCGTGGCCCTGTGAAGCCGGGGAGCCTTCTGGGCAGGGGCGGCAGGGGGAGCCGGGAGCGCGGGCTCCCCGGCCCCGGGGTGTCAGGCGTTTCCGCGGTAGGCTGGGAGCACAGCGGGGCAGATGGCATGGGCACTGTTCCAACGACGTGCCAGGGGGTGTTGGGCTGGTGACCGTCTGACCACAGGTGGCTGGGCCCCGGCACCGGTGCTTCTCAGCCTGGCGGGGGCAGAACCTGAGCTGCCCCAGGAGGTGGACACTGACTTTCAGACTTAGCAGGCAGCTGGGGAAGGAGGGGCTGCCAGGGTGCCAGCCAGCCTGGCTGTGCCAAGGCTCAGCTCCCGGGCACGGGGAGCCCGCCTGCTGCTGACCAGCTCACTCTCCTCCAGTTCCAGGGTCTCCCTCAACTGCTGTAGTAACCTGGGTCCGGGGCCTCGGTGGTGCTCCTGATGTCCCTCACCCACCCCTGAAGATCCCAGGTGGGCGAGGGAATAGTCAGAGGGATCACAATCTTTCAGCTAATTTATTTTACTCAGTAAGTATCTGGGGCCCTCTGCTTCAGGGCGGGGGGAGGCTGGCGCGTGGCCCCACAGGCCGCGTGGCACAAACACGGCAGCAGGCCAGGTTGGCCTGGTCCCTCCACAGCTGTAGTCGCCCAGGGCTCCACACTCCGCCGGGGACACCGCGGGGTTTTTCAAAGCGTTGGTGCAGCTGCGGGGGGAAAATGACCTACCTGTGGGCGTGGGTGACTGTGCGGGTTGGGTGCCTCCCTCTGCAGGATAATCGGCTGAATGTAACAGAGGAACTAACGTCTAATAACAAGACAAGGATTCTCAATGTCCAGTCCAGGCTCACAGACACCAAACACATTCACTGGAGAGCGGTGCTGAGCGGCGGCTGCCTCTACATCGAGATCCCCGGCGGTGCCCTGCCCGAGGGCAGCAAAGACAGGTACGCTGTGCTGCTTTCCTCTGGGGCAGGAGGGCAGCCCCGGTCTAGTCAGACTGGGGGCCCCTTTGTTAACAGTGGACCAACACTTGTCACCTTGGGGGGGCACTGGGTCATGGTGTTGGGAGTTGGTGGTGCTGGGGTTGCCTCTCGGCACCCCCAGTGCCCAGCACCGTCCCAGGAGATGGTCTTGTCCTGGGGGTGGGGAGCCTGGACCAGACTGGATAGGGAAGAGTTGGGGGCGCTCCCTGTGGATTGGGCAGGAGGGCACAGTGGGGCGCTCGAGCCAGCCGATGCTGACAGCCGGCTTCAGCTTTGCAGTTCTACTCGAGTTTGCCGAGGAGCAGCTCCGTGCTGACCACGTCTTCATTTGCTTCCACAAAAATCGTGACGACAGAGGTAAGTGGCCGCCCCTGCCCTGCCGGGAGGGAAGGTGGCACCACCCGTCCTGCTGCACCCCAGGACCTGAGGCGCCTGGGGAGGGTGCGCCGCAGCCCTGACGGCCTTTTCCCCTGCAGCTGCCTTGCTCCGCACCTTCAGTTTTTTGGGCTTTGAGATTGTGAGACCAGGGCATCCCCTTGTCCCCAAGAGACCCGACGCTTGCTTCATGGCCTACACATTCGAGAGAGAGTCTTCGGGCGAGGAGGAGTAGCGCACGGCCGCCGGCTCCTCCCGCTGGAGCCCTCACTGCAGCCCCTTCCCTGTCGAGCTTCTGTGGGGTGGCGACAGCCCTGTGCTCTGCGCTGTCAGGCCTGCTCGTTCCTGGGTTTGTCCGCATGCTGTAATTGTGAAAATAAACGCTCACTCCAAATTAGCCGTATATTTCTTGAAGTTTAATATTGTGTTTGTGATACTGAAGTATTTGCTTTAATTCTAAATAAAAATTTATATTTTACTTTTTTATTGCTGGTTTAAGGTGATTCAGATTATCCTTGTACTTTGAGGAGTTTCTTATTTGAAGTCTTTTGGAAACAGTCCTAGGTCTCTTAACTTGGAAAGGTAGATATTAATTACTACTATCAAAATTCTGAATAAAGTGATACACCTCCAAGACCATGTTGGCTCAGTGGTGTTAACCTGGGGGCTGGGAGCTGAAAGAGGGGTGGGCCTTGGGGGCAGGGAGGGTGGCCCTGGTTACCTGAGGTGGCTGAGGCTGTGCAGCGTGTCAGGCGACCTGGCACATTGTTGGACCGGGTGGCTGAGGGCCCGCACTCCTGGCCATGCTGGGTTTCTGTGCGGCCGGGGGCCCTGCCCGGCACTGCGCTTGGGTACCTGGGCTTGGGGAGGTGGCGAATAGGCAGCAGCTCCCTTTCTAGAGGGTCCTCTCTCAGCTGCCCCCTGTGCCATTCCTCCCTGGGGTGCTAGTGGGGTCCTGCTCACTAGACCTCACCTTGTTCTCATTAGTCTGGGCCTTTCAGGCTGTTTGGGGTAGGGCCAGGGCCTGTTGGGCTGTGACTGCCCCATTTGCCACTGGACCTTGCAGTGGTGTGCAGGGCAGGAGCAGGGACACCGAGCGGGGTCTGCTGGTCCGCGGGGAAGGAGGGGCCGAAGGCCCAAGTGGTGTGTGACCACCCTCAAGGTGGGTAGGGCTGTGGTGCCACCTGCTGGCTGCATTTGGGAGCGTGGGTCTGCGCCCTGACTGGGGAACTGGCTCAGAGGGATTCAAGGGGGGTGGGGGGGGGACAGGGTGACCATTTGAGTGATGAAGGAACCAAAAGGTCTGGAGGGCAGAGACCCCCCTCAAGTGTGTGGCCAGGGCAAAGGTACTGCGTGGTGGGTGTGAAGCTGCGGAGTGGAAGGGAGACTTCTGGGGGGGGGGCAGCCCTGAGCTTGCCTCGGGGGAGGGAGCAGGGCAGGGTGCCGTTAAGGGCGCCAGGAGCTGCGGGAGGTGCTTGAGCAGTCGAGGGCTCCCCTTAGAGTGGGATTAGACCCATTGGCGAGGGTGGCCGGTGTAGGGGGACAAAACCGTGGGCAAGGGCGGGCGATGGCACCCCCGGCTCCGTCTGTGCCTCACATCACCTGATGAGCTCGAGAGGAGCGGGAGGGGGAGCTTAACTTGCGTAGAGCAGGTGGGGTGGTAAAGGTCTGAAAGTCTGTCAGACGGAACATCGCGGAAGCTTCGAGGCAGGACAGTTGAGCCTGTTGAGAAGAACAGTGGGGGACCCCGCCTGTGGAGAAGAGTGAGGAGCTGGCAGGGCCTGGGCCACAAAGGGTGGGCTGCGCTGCACTGGGTGTCTCTGAAGGCCGCGCATCAGGGCACCCCAGCACCCTCTGGAGGCTAGGAGGGGGACTCTGCGTGCTCATCGGCAGTTGTCCACACCTGGAAGTGGGCGGGCGGCCCTGGCATCGGCCCTCACGTCTGAAAGGGGTGGCACTGCACTCTGAGAAGCCCGGGCCCGAAGCGTCCAGTACATAAGAAGGCAGGCTTTGGAGGGGAGGGGAGGGTTGCACACCCCTGCACCTCTCAAGGTGGGCACAGCGCCAGGCCTGTGAAAGGGTGCCTGCGTCCGGACGATGCCCAGTGCGGTCATGTCCCTCTCTGCAGAGGTTAGTCCCACAGCAGGGCCAGGGCGCGCCCCAGCGAGGCCTCCGTGGCCTCGATGAGGTATTCACAGCACAGCCAGTCTTCCAGGCCAGGGGCCTCCCCACCCGTGGCCTGCTCAGCCAGGTGCAGAACCAACAGGGCGCGCCTGACCCGAAGCCAGGACCCCAGTGGCGCTGCCTGACCGTTCAGCTCGGGCCCGGGGCCCCAGAGCAGCGTCTGGAGTGCGCCGCGGGTCTGGGCCGCAGAGGGCCTCCAGCGCAGCAGCTGGGCCGCCAGGCGCTCCAGGCCCCGGGCCAAGGGTGTGGCCATCGGCAAGGAGGGGCCGAGCAGCTCCCGGAGCAGAAGGCCCAGCTGCGCCGCGTGGGTGCTGGGGTGTCCTGCAGGCCGTGGGCAGACACGGCCAAAGTCAGCGAACAGCAGGCGCGGGGGCCCGGGGGCCGCGCAGCCCCGCGGCTCTGCCAGCAGAAGGTTCTCCAGCCGAAGCTCAGTCAGGACCGCGCCCACATGCTCCAGGCGCTCCAGGGCCGCGCTCAGCTGCAGCAGCATCAGGGCGACAGCCCTTGCGCACTCCGAGGGCGGCTGAGCACGCACCTCCGCCAGCCACTGGGCCACAGAGCGCTCGGGAACTTCAGCCGCCAGCATGACGGGGCCTCTCCAGGGCGTCGCGGGGAGCGCGCCCTCGGGCACCAGGCCACACAGCCCCTGGAGGTTGAAGTGTGGGGGCAGAGAGGCCTGCAGCTCCAGGCCCCACAGGTGGGGCTCTTTGGTTCCAGGTTTGGGCACCTGCAGGCAGATGGGACCATCAGGGCCGGCCCACGGAGCCCTCCCGCCCCTCAAAACAGCCTTGCCCTGCAGGGAGGCCCCATTTTCCGGAAGCCAGCCGCCCACCCCCAGCCCAGTCCCTTCATGTTTGGGGGTGCGGACTCCTGCCAGGCATCTTCCAAGCAGGATGACTGTTAACCGGGATATTTGTCAGCGAGGATTTTAAGGACTGCACCAGGGAGAATGGGGTGCAGGGTCCGACTTTCCAGCTTTTGCTGCGGGGAGCTGTTGGTTGACGTGGGGCTGGCTGTCCAATGAAACGCGAGGATCAGCCTCCCCTTAGCGTGGCCTCGTAGGCCACGTTACAAAAAAGTGACAAGAACTAGGTGAACTCAATTTTCACAGCCTGCAACCGGTTCTGTCCGAAAGCTATTGCGGACCCGGTCATCAGCCAGAGCCGGCATCTGGCCGCGTGCACAGTCGGGTGTGGAGCCTGCGGCCGGCCCGTGTGACGCCCTCTTGGGTCACGTGTGCCCTGCACCTCGCAGCACCCACAGAAACTCTGGATTCTGGGGGTGACACTAGAGTCACCTTTGGAGAGAAATTACAGTTTCTGGGGTGGATATGTCAAAAATAAACTCCCAGCTCCGATGGGCAGCGGGACGGAGCCGCCCCCAGGGCGCTTTGTCAGCAGCCACTGAGGCCCTGCAGGCCCGAGAATGGGCCATCGGCCCACACGGCGGCCACGCTGCGACAGACCCGCCTCTCCAGCGAGCGTGTGCCCGGCACCAGCCTTCGTTACTCTCAGCGGGTCGCAAAGCAGAAGCAGGACTCGCAGTGACGCTCCCCTGGCCGAGTCCACTCGGGGTGAGCGTTGCGTGTGCAAAGGCATCTGAAGGTCCCCGGAGCTGCCCGAGGCACAGAGCCAGTGCCGCAGCGTGGCTGAATATTGTCACTTCACGCGGTGGCAGTCAGCTGGCTGTGGTTAATGAGTTTGTGGCTTTCTGGTGCCAGAATTCACGGGGAGACATTAAAATGCAGACTCCCGGGCGCTGAGGGGTGGGGAGGGTTTGAGCAAGACTCCCAGGTGATTCAGTGTGGCGGCCCCACCCGCCAGAAGCCCGGCCCGGCAGCTCATGGTAGCTGCAAGATGAGCTGAGAGGCCCAACGTATCCTGGGTTCCGTCCGGGGGATCATTGGGGACCCTTCCAAGGAGCGTGGGGGCTCACCTTGGCGGCCAAGACATGCCAGGTCTCCTCAGCCACCCGCACCATCCGGTAGTAGAGGGTGTCCCCGCTCTCCACGCAGGGCGAGTTGTCCAGGAGGCGGAAGCCGTGGCCCGGGTGGCAGGGGCCAGGGCGGCCCCCCAAGAGCCGGGCCTGGAGCCGGGCGTGCATGGTGCGGAGGCCCTCCAGCTGCCGGGCCCTCAGCGCCGCGTCCACGGCCTCCAGACGGGACAGGTCCGGGAGAGACAGGTCCAGGTGGGCCTCAGGCCACCTGAAGGGCAGCTCTGCGGGGGGGCACCCTGGGCCTGCTTTAGGGGTGCCTGCCCCGCTCTCGTCGATACTGAAGCTTAGGAAGTGCCTCCGAGGCGTCCCCGCTGGAGAGGGGCCGGGACTGCTGGCCCTCTGGAGGGGCAGGGAGCTAGTCCTGGCCAGGTTCCTCTTGGGCAGGGGTGGGGGTGAGGGTTGGGGTTCGGCGGACAGGGACCCGGGCGCCCTGCAGCGGCTGGCCTTGGAAGGCAGCAGGTGGGCCCTGACCTCACCTGCGGGGGGAGAAGAGGGTGAGGCCTCCCACAGGACTCCCAACCTCGCCTCACCTCTGAAGTGGAGCTCGGGGTGCTCCCGTGAGGTGGGGGCGCCACGCTGAGGCTCAGAGACTGAAGAGCCATGTCAGAGAGGCTTCCGTCATCGACACCAGTGACCCTGCCTCCCTATATGGCGTCTTCGCCAGCTGCCTATTCCCAAGCTGGGGGTTCCAGCTTTTCAAAGAGAGCAGCTGAGTTTTATCAAAGGTCGTAAGAAAGTTAATGTAACGACTGCAACTGTCATGTGGCACAGACTTCCTCAGGCGACCACGGGGACTCAGCCCCGCGCTCCGGCCACTGGTGCAAGCCACCCCCGGCTGGGTACTAACCCCCTCCCCAACCCCCAACACAGCCCCAGCCCAGGCTTCCCCCAGCACAGGCTGCCCACAGCCAGGTCCCCTCCCCAGCCCAGGGCACCCCGGCCAGACCCCCCAGCACAGCCCCAGGGCCCCTCGGGCGGCTCACCAAGGTTGCTGTAGGTGGGCTGAGAGTCCCAGCGGGGGACATCGGGGCCAGGAGCCTCAGCAGATAGCTCGGGGCTGCTCATGCTGCTGCGGAGGGTAAGGGGGTGCGTGTGTGGGACCCCGAGGGGCTCTTCCTGCCCAGCGTGACTTCACTGTGTGGCCCCGGTGGGCTTCTTGATCTCTCTGGGTCACCCATCGGCTTTTCGGGGACTCTGTACTCACGTGATGTGTGCAGATGGTCCAGCCACGAGGGCGGGCTATTTGGGGGGTAGCCGGGGTGGGCAGTAATACCTGGGACTCTTGGCCTGTCCCCAGGGCGCAACCCCACGGAACCTAGGCCACCCCATCCCCAAAAGTGCCGGCCCCCGGCCCAGCGCCCCCTCCCCCCCGCGGACCCCGACCTTTGGGGCTGGAGAGACGGCAGCAGAGAGGGGCTCAGTGACTTCCCGACAGCTCGCGCTGGGCCTCCCCGGAGTCTGACCGGCGCTGCAGGAAGTGCTGGCGAGCAGTTAGACCGCAGCAGGCCACGGGCGGGCCTTCTGTAGCACTTCCCCACTGACCTGGCGCCCCGCCCGCCCTCGCGGGGACCCCACAGACGGCATCCCGCAGCGCGGCGTCTGGCAGTGAGGTGGCACCCAAGGCGGACAGCCGCTGGGCTGAAAGCAGGGTGCAGGAGACCGGAGGCGGCCGGGGGCCGCAGGGGGAGCGGGGCTGCTCTGGACAGCGATGTCACCCCACCGTGGGGCGGACACCCCGCCTGCTGTGTGGGAGAGCACAGCAGAGGCGCTCGTCTGTGGCTTCCACTTCCTCCAGAAGCACTTCCCCTTCTGCGGGGTGTCCGAGCAGCTCCGTGCGCCCCGAGTCCCACCTGGCCGGGGACCTCATGCAGGGAGACGGTCAGTTTGCCTGTGCTCAGGGCCGGTGTGGCTCCGACAGGCCGCAGCGCTCGTGACTCGCGTGTGATGTTGCGAGTCGCCCCGCTCTGGGCGCCAGAGGCCAGAGGAAGGCGCTTCCGGCTGCGGCTCCCTCTCGGCCACGTTAGCGGACTTTTCTTTATTAGATCTGCTCCTCTCACATCCCTCCCCCACCTGGACGCGTTTGTTTAAAAGACTTTGGGCGTAAGTGACCGAGCTCAGTCAAGAGCGAGACCCCAGGGAAAGGCGGCCTCCGGGAAACTCGGCTGAGGCCGGGGCGGTCAAGCCCCGCTGGGCCTCGCCTGACCCTCCGAGCCGCCCCCGCCCCACACCGGCCTCCGCCCACAGCGGAGAAGCAGAACCAGAAGTGGCTCCAAGCTCACTGTTTAGCTGCCTGCTGGGCCCCTGCTGGGGCTCCCCACCCTGGGTGTTTTCCTCTGGCGCTGGGAGAGGGCGGGGAGTCACCCAGCTGGCCCAGGCTGGACGCGCGTGTCCAGGACGTGGAGGCCCCGCCTGTGGCAGAAGGAAGCCGAGTCCACACCCCTAGGAGTCCTGGGCGTGTTCTGAGCACCGCCGCCCCGCTGACCCCCGGCCCTCTGTCCCCGGCCCGCTGCCCCCGGCCCTCTGTCCCCCGGCCCTCTGTCCCC
>NW_004567126.1:29855448-29859888 GCF_000260355.1 Condylura cristata | reverse complement strand
CTCTGTCCCCGGCCCTCTGCCCCCGGCCCTCTGCCCCTGGCCCGCTGCCCCACAGCGCAGCAGTGACTTCACCCTTCCCTGGCCTGCCCAGCCCTGGCTTCTCTGCCATCCGTATCTTAGTGCATGGCGCACCTGCTGCCTTGGCACAAGGAAAGAACAGTGGGTCTGGAAGGACCTGGGGCTCACAGGAGGGTGGTGTACCCAAGTCTGGGTTCCTCCAGGCGTCGAGGCGCCCAGGACCGGCTCTTTACTACAGCGAGGCTGGTTCCCTGACTGAGACCACGGGGGGACGCCCAGCGGGGCTCTCCCAGGATTAGGCTGAGGCCAGAATTTAAGTCGATGACTCCCCAATGTCCTCGGTAGCGAAAATGTACAGAATCCAGTCAGCTCACTTCTGCGCAGGGACTGTTTTCATGAACCCAGCTTTGTTGGAACAAAGGCTGGGGCTAGGGGAGGAGAGCCGGAGGGTCGAGGAGGCCCGGTGAGATCTGGGACAGGAGGCCTTCAGCGTGGCAGCTGCCAGGAGTCTCCCCCCAGGCTTCGAGGTGTCTCACTCGCTTGGGGGCCCCACCCTACGTGGCAGAGACATGCCAAGCCTGGCTGGGGTGAGGCGGCGGGCAGAGGGCCACACCGCGGGGTGGTGGGCAGCCGGGCGGGGCCCCCTCCTTGCAGTGGCCCAGGGCTCTTTGCCAGATGACATCTGCAAACCCCCCAACACGTGCCCCGGCGAACAGTCCTCCCCTGAGGTCCAGAGGGGGGCAGCTTGCCTTGGCACACCCCGGGGGCCACCACGAGTCAGTGACCCACGTCCACCCCGGCCCAGGGCCAGGCTTCTGCATTCGGCTGTGCTGGCACGGAGCCCCGTGGGTTCACGTGACATTGGCCTCTCTGTGGCTGCCAGTGTTGGCCCCAAAGCCGTCCACCTCCAGCACCCAAATGTGTGTGATGTGCGTGACGAGGGAGGGCCTGAGGCTGCGGGTGGGAGTGACATTGCTCATTAATGAGGTGGGGTCCTAGTGCCCCCACCCCCCGCCAGGGTCCTTGCCCAGGGAGGAGGAGGTCGAGGCCCAGCGGGGAACAGGCCCAGCGGCCGGCTGTGAGGAGGGAGGCAGGGTCTGAGCGGGGTGTGGCACTTCCCGGGCCGGGCAGGCGACTGGCAGCCTCCCAGCTGCCACCGTTGAGCCCCGGGCGAGACTCCCGGCCTCCAGGGCTGAGATGACACGTGTGCGCTGGTTCAAGCCGCTGAGCTTCGTCACAGCAGCCATGAGAAGCTTCTCCGCGTTCCTGCATACAACAGGGCGGCAGTTTACAGATGAGCAAATGGAAACGCAGAGGCCAGCAGCTTCCCGACCGACGCAGCCCCGGGCTGAGGTCCTGCCATGGCCACCCTCGCGAGGCAGCCCCAGGGGCAGGGGCGGGTACAGGGCACGAAGGGACAGCTGCTCTTTACAGCACCAGGAATCATCTGGCTGAACACAGGCCGGAAAGAACCTGGGGGGGTGCCCAGGAGTGTGTCTGGGCTGGGAAGGCAGGGCTTGGGTGGCAGACTGGCGAGAACCCCCACACCACTCCCACGCCGCCTGGGAGGGAGACCAAGGCGAGGTCATTCAGCCCCCCACGCCCTCGTCCTGTGTGCTGATGGCTGGGTCCCCATCCTGGGTTTTGGGGAACCCCATAGGCCTCCCTCTGAGAGGTCCCCCCTTTGAGTTTCCTGTTACCAGTGCAATGGGTCCCACTTTAGCTGGGCCCTGGTCACGCTAGGAAGACCCCACGTGGGTCTCCTCTCCCACGCCCCAGAGACAGGGTTCAGGAAGTCCCGGACCTTCTGTCTGGTTTGAATCGGATCTGGGCAGCCCCTGCAAATGGGGAAACGGAGGCACGCGGGCACTCATTTGCTCTGTTGTAGGAGGAAAGGGGAAATGGGACCTCTAGGAAAGACCCCGTCTGCTCCCAGCGCTCTAGCTTCTTTGAAATCAGTCACGGCGGGGTCCCAGGGCCCAGCTAAGTCCCTGTCCTGCTTCTGTCTCCTCCAGGGAAGGAAAGGAATGTTCTTCCCACGTTCCCATGGGGAAACTGAGGCCAGGAAGGCAAACGAGAGGCTGCCCTTGGCTGTGGACTCTGCTGGCTGCCCTGGCCTGGTCCACCTTCCAGAAAGGACTTTACGGAGTGGGGCTTTGAGCTCAGCCAGGAGGTCCTGTCTCGTGTCCTGCCCATCGGGTGGGGTTCGCAGAGACAGAGCACCTTGTAGGGCTACTCCCAGCCCTCAAGGCTCTGGGCTTCCCCAGGGTCCTCGGGCGGGGAGGGAGAAGAGACCCCGCTCCTGGCCGGGCCTGCGGGGGAGCCTCAGCCCAGGAGAGGGCGGGACGGAGGGGCCGAACCTCCCTCCGGCCCGCAGAGGTGTGTCCGCGGCACTGGGCACTCGAGGGCAGCGTGGGCAGCTTGTGCTGTGGCCGCTGGGGTCGTCCAGACATTCCCATTCCACAAATGGCCTGAGGCTCGGGTCCCTTCTGGGGCTGGGGCCTGTGGCCCCCCGCCTCCACCTCTGGGCCTCACAGCCTCTCTTCTTTGTTCCCTCCGACTCGCCTCCTTCCACTAGAAAGAAACAGAAGATCTGAATTTTGTTATTAAATTGGTTTCATTTTATTGGATTCCAACCACATACACAGGGTGGGCACGGGGGCGGGGTCACTCAGGCACTGGGGGTCTTGGTGGGGTGAGGGCAGGCAAGGGGGCTGGGAGACCCCAGTACAGCGCTGCTCTGAGTCCTGACACTGCCATCACGCACCCCCTCTTCGATGATGCAAAGGCACTTGGATGATGTTTTGCGGGCCCTGGGGCTGTCATGGCGACCAAGGTCAGGAAGAGGCTAAGGCAGGAGTTCCGCCTGACTCGGGTGGAGTTTGGCGCTGCTGCTGGACACCCCCGTTGGCCCTCGCCCACGTCCCCCCACACCTGGGCTTGGGGACCCCCGCCTGGCCGACAGTGGTCCGTGGCTTACCCTTGGCCTCGCTGGTCTGTCAGGTTCTGCGGAGGCAGGAGCAGGTGCGAGTCAAGCCCAGGAGAATACCGGGGTCCCCGTCCCTCCAAACCTCCATGGCTGACCCAGCTCCTCCCTGGTTCCTCTCAGAGAGGTTGAGGGTCTTTGTCCAGGGGCCCGGCCTTGCCCTCTGCAGCGGTAGGGCTGACCTCTGCTATGCTACAGCCGGGGCCCGGGGGGGCCTCAGTCGTCACTGGGTAGGAACAACGTGGACCCCGAGCCTCCCTGTAGGGGAACTGTCCTGACCCCCTTAGCCGCCAAGTTCCTTTCTAGCTGAGATCCACCAGAGGTACTTTTCCATGCCTCTTCCCCACGGACGACCTAGCAGTCAACTGGCCGGGGTGGGGGGCAAGAGCTGGGGGCCAGGGCCACAGAAGGTCCCTGGCTGATATCTGAGCACTTCTGCAAAGCCTCAGCTCCTGGGCGCTTGCCTGTGACGGGAGCCCCCGCTGCGGGATAGAACAGTCTGCCCCCCAGAGCCGGGTCAGCTGGGTGTGAGACGTGCGTGCTCCGCTTAGACCACTGTGTCCCGGGAACGAATTCATGTATGTTCCGAGTCAGGGGTCGGGCATCCCAGTGTGGAGAGTGGGGATTGCAGGTGCCTTCCTTTAGGTTGGGGTGTCCCAGGCATGACCATCTCCCTGGGGTGTGAGCTGCGGGCTGTGAGGACCCTGGGGTCTCTGTGGCTGCCCCCCAGCTCAGCCAGCACAGCAGGGGTGAGAAGACCGTGGAGGAAACTTTACAAAACGCTTGAGAAACTGCAAAAGATGCCCCCTGATGGAAAAAACAGTCCCGTGGGTGGGTATCTACAAAAAAGGGGAATTCTGCGGGGGCCCGCTTGAGGCTGGCCCCCGAGAAAATGCATAGGTGTCATCAGCGGGCCAGCGGGCGGCTGGCAGGGGGTGACCAGCGCACCCGCCGTGGTCGGGGAGCCGCGGGCTCAGCGCCGCAGCACGGCGGCCAGCCCAGGTCCCTCAGATCATCTTCATGTTGAATTTGCGCGCGCCCCCCTGGCCGGCCGCGGCCGCGGGGCCGTCGACCTTCCGGAACGAGTACTCCACGGAGAAATTGTTCTTGTGCTGCCCGCGGCCGCGGCTCCACACGAAGAGCAGCAGGAAGCAGAAGAGGACGACGCCGAGGAAGGTGATGCAGCCCATGGCGGTGGACACCAGGATGGTGGTGAGGTCCAGCGGGAAGCGCGGCGCCGCCTGCGTCTCATTGCGGGCCTCGCCGGGGGTCCGGTTGGAAGCCGGCTCGGGCTGCACCGTCAGCGTGGCGAAGTAGGTGTCGTTGCCCCCGGCGTTGCTGGCCACGCACGTGTAGGTGCCGCTGTCCTGTGGCCGCGTGTCCTGGATCTCCAGCGTGCCCCCTGGCAGCACCCGCGCGCGGCCGGTGCTGGCGGC
>NW_004567126.1:29848234-29855276 GCF_000260355.1 Condylura cristata | reverse complement strand
GCTGCAGCCGCCGCTCGCGGATCTTGGGCTTGCGGCACACGAAGTACTCGAAGAGCACCGAGTCCGGCAGCTTGCGCAGCGCGTCCCCGCGCACCTCCGCCGGCGTGGCGCAGGCCGGCAGCCGCCCGTCGAAGTTGAGGGTCTTGCGGCGCTGCACGATCCACAGCAGCCGGCAGTCGCAGGCCAGCGGGTTCCCGTCCACGCGCAGCGTCTCCAGCGTGTTGACCGAGTGGAAGGTGCTCTCCTCCAGGGTGGACAGCAGGTTGTTGGAGAGGTTGAGCAGGCGGATCTGCCGCAGCCCCAGGAAGGCCTGCGGCTCCACCACGGCCAGCAGCGCCCCGGCCAGGTGCAGCTCACGGAGGCGAACCAGGTCGCGGAAGGACCCGCGAGGCACGGTGCTGATGGGGTTGTGGGACAGGTTGAGGCAGGTGAGGTGAGCCTGGTGGCGGAGCGCCGCGGCCGGGACCGCGCTGATATTGGTGTGGGTGACCGACAGCGAGGTCAGGTTGAGCCCCCGCAGGCTGCCGGCGGCCACCTCCTCCAGCAGCGGCCAGTTGTCGATCTCCAGGTGCAGCAGCCCCGGGAGCTGCCGGAAGTTCTGGTCCTCCAGCGCGGCGATGGCCAGGTGCCGCAGCCGCAGGGCGCCCAGGCCCTGCAGGTGGCCGAGCGACTCGCCCGACAGCGCGGTGAGGTTGCAGCGCTCCAGCGTCAGCTCCTCCAGGGCCAGCAGCCCCGCGAAGGCCCGGCGCGAGATGAACACCAGGTCATTGTCGCCCACCTCCAGCCTGCGGAGGCTGCGCAGGTCCTGGAAGGTGTAGTCCAGCAGGATGACCAGCTTGTTCTCGCTCAGGTCCAGCAGGGTGAGGTTGTCTAGGCGCGTGAACACGCCGGGCGGGATGAGCTTGAGCAGGTTGCCGCGCAGGCGCAGGACGCGCAGGCGCGGCAGGTTGGCGAAGGCGCCGGGCTCCACGTGCGCGATCACGTTCTCACTCAGGTCCAGCTCCTCCAGCAGCGGCAGCGAGGCCAGGTCGCCGGGGTTCAGGCAGCGGATGCGGTTGCGGCTGAGCTCCAGCAGGCGCGTCTCCGCCGGGATGCCCTCGGGCACCGCGGTCAGGCGCCGCCGGGGACAGGCCACGCTGCGGGTCTGCGCGGTGCACTCACAGCGGGCCGGGCAGCCCCCCGCCAGGGGCGGCGCGGCGGGCAGGAGCAGGAGCTGCAAGCTCAGGACCCTCAGCCAGCAGGTCATGGTTGGGGTGAGGGCCTAGGGCCGCGCCACCATCCTGTGGGCACTGGGGGTGGGAGCAGCGTTAGCACAGTGTTGGGGAGTGGCTTCCGCAGCGCGGGGCCCCCAGCCCGCCCTGGGGGTCTAGAGGGGGTGGAGCACCGCGCCACAAAAGCCTGCACACACACACCGCACACCGGTAGCAGCCGCATTCACAGCAGCCGGCAGAGGAAAGCGCCTCCCCGGCCGGGCGCAAGGGGTAAGGCCAGCCACTGCCGCGGCTTCCATCCCCCAGGGGGCCCGCGTGGGTGGCCGACCTCTCCTGACCCGCCCGCTGCTCCCCGCAGACCCGCAGCAGCGTGTTTCACTCGGTCTGCTCCCCACTGTCTCTGGTGACTCCTCTCGCCACCCCGGCGCCTCTGGCTGTACCTCATTTCTGTATGCACAAATAAATAGATCTTAAAGAAAGCAAAGAGGAGAGAACCCAAACGTCCCACAGGTGAGTGACGGCTACACATAACTGTGTCCCCACACCGGGGACCATCGCTGGTCTGGAAGGGGGGCATCTCTGGGGCCCCGAGCCCGGCGCTGGGCAGAGAAGCCAGACATGCGAGGCCACGTGGCGTCAGTCCACTGGCGAGAAACGCCGGGGATGGGCACAGCCACGGAGCGGGGTGCGTGGCGCCGGGCCCCGGGCAGAGCGCTGGGAGCTGCTGCTGGTGGCACGCCTTCCCTTCGGGGAGACGGGGTGTTCTGGAGTGAATGGCAGTGATTGCACGAGGGGCAAGTAGACTAAACCCACTGGGTTTTGTGGCTTTAGGACGGCTCCTACGTTATGTGGACTATGTCAAAAAATTGCAGAAGAAGGCATTTATTAAAGTGGAGAGTTACAGCAAAGAGAGTGCAGAAGTTCGGGGCACCCAAAGTGCCCACTGCACGGCGGGTCCTGAAGACACTGCGGCAGGCAAAGGTAGATCCTGTCCCCCGGGGCTCCTGCAGTTGGGGGGTACAGGCAGCTCCCCACAAATAGGCTTTTGGGGCTCCCACCTTGTCGTCCCTGTGTCCCCTGGTTGTTTGTGTGCACAGGCCCCGAGGGGAGGCTGCGGGAGGGAGGACGGGGCTGACGGGGCTGGGAGGAGGGGTGGCCTCCGCTCAGGGGCTAGCGTCAGAGCTGACGGCGGGAGTGGGCACCCCACCTCCGTGGAACTAGGGTCTTGCAGGCGCCACAAGTGCCCACATGGTCAGACGGGCCAGGGCGTTGTGGCCATGGCCACGCAGAGAGAGGAGGGCCGTGTGACGGGGAGGCGGCGTTGTCTCCCGGTGCCAAGGACTCCCCGCCGTACCGGAAGCCGGGAGCAGCAGGACGGCCCCTGTGGGGGCTGGAGGGGGAGCCCGGTCCCCCCTGGCTACGGAACGCGAGAGGACAGACTTCTGTCGCTTGGAGAGCCTGTGGTTCTTGATCAGGGCGCCCGCAGGAAACGAACACACACCGAAGGGGTGAGGAGAAGCTCGTGGGTGGCGAGGGGACGCGTCCAGGCCGGGCAACAGCTAGTAAAGGCCCCGAGGCCCAGGGCGCGGCCGGCACGTCTCCGGTGGGCGAGCAGGGGAGGGGCCCGGGCAGCCAGAGTGGCAGCGAGGGGACAGAAGAACATGTGCCAGCACTGCCCGGCTGTCCCGCCTCTCCGGCTGGTGCTGCCGACCCCCGCCACCCCCAACCCTGCCCGGCTGCAGCCCAGATCCCTGCGGTCGAGGAGGGCGGGGGTGTGGCGGAGGCAGCCAGACGGCACTGCCAGGCAGCAGAGCTGGGCATCCCTCTCCTGCCCTGTGCTCCGCCTGCCGCCCGCGGGGCTGCTCAGCCCTGGGAGGCCGGTCCCTGCGTCCCCTGCTGGGCCCTCGGGGCCAGTCCGTGCACACGCTGCGCCCTGAGCACTGCTGGCTTGATGCCGGAGTGGACTGCACCCGGGAGAGAGCTGCGCTCGGTCGTTGCCACCGCGTCAGAGCGAGGCCTGGGCGGGAGCCAGCGACTGCTGTCCTTGGGAGGAGAGGGGAGCTGGACACCGTCACACAGGCGAGGAGGCCACGTGACACAGAGCCAGGCGCGAGGCCACGAGAGCCGCGCAGCCTTGAGCAAATCACGCGCAGGGACGCAGCGGCACGCGGCGGCGAGAGCGGGCACTGGGTGTCGGGGACGTCGGTGGAATGAGCCGTGGCCCTGCCTCCGGGCGACCCCAGGACACGCGGGAGACTCGTGTGTCCCAGCGAGACAGCCCAGATGCAGTTATGGGGGGGGACGGCACTAAGCTCAGCGACCACCTGCAGGAGGTGGCTGAGCAAACCGGCCCAGGCTTGCCGAGGGCGCGGGGTCGGTGCGTGGAGGCAGCTGAGGTCTGCTCAAGCGGTGACGCCCGCCTGGGTCACCCGTGAGCCGCCGTCCACGGCCGCTGTGGATCGCTGCGGGCGTCTAAAGTCCCCACGGGGAAAGAAAGCTGAGACGCGCTGAGACGGAGGGAAAAGCATCAAGGTGGCCGAGCAGCTACTGACAGGTAATCCCATTCCTGACGGGAGAAACGGACCCCCGAGCTGAACTCTAGATTTGGGTGGACACAAGGCAAGTGCCAGCAGGTGCCTGGGGCCAGGTAGCACCTGCCCGTGGCGGTGCCTACGGTGGAGACTGCGTCATCCCAGGAAGAAAGCGGGGTCCCCCCGGGCCCCGGAGCTGTGGTCGTAGCGCCCCCCCCCCCTCGCCAGCTGGGGCTCACAGCAGGGAGGCTTAGGCAGAGCGCCAGCTGCAGGTGATCTTCAGCCCCCTTCCCTGGGGCAAACTTCCTGGGATGTTTTTCTAGGTCATTCTCTCCTGAGCGGTGGCCCAGCAGCACGGATGGGGGTGGCGGTGGGGACAGGGCCGCCAGGAGGGGTGGTGCGCCCCTCCCCCATGTGCCTGCACCTCTGCTGTCTGGGCCGGCCTCAGTCTCCCGCTCAGCCGCCACCTCCCCGCCGCCAGCTTCCACCTTGAGCGCATCCCGCTCCTCGGCCTCTCCTCGGCCTCTCGGCCTGGGCCAGCTCCCGGCGGCTCACGCCCGCCTCCGGTGTCTCAGAGCAGGCGGGACCTCGGCTGCCCGCTGGCAAGAACTGGGCTCTTTCTGCTATGCCCCAGGAGGAAACGGCTGGCAACGCCGGGCCCCAACACGACCCCTGGGGGCAGCGCTGCCTGGTGTGCTCTGCAGCTGAGGACTCCTTGTCCCGAAAGAGACGCAGAGCCCGGCCCAGGCACACAGCCTGCCCGGCCTCCCCGCCCACTCCGCGCCGGCCCACCGGGCACGGCCCGGCCAGGGCTGTGCCCAGCACCTGCAGCCCCTTCTCTGGCCGCCTCTCGCCTGGACCTCGGCTGGTCTCACCCCAAATGTGAGTCACTTCCCTGGTGCCTCTGTGCTAAAGCCCCCACCCTGGTCCCTGAAATGCCACTTCGAGCTTTGTTTAACGCTGGTTTCTCTTCCTTGACCGTGAATAGCAACATCATCACCGCCACCACCACCACTGCCATCACCGTCATCGTCACCATCACCACCGCCGCCGCCACTGTCACCACCACCACCCACCATCTCTGCCATGAAAACACATCTATGGTCCCTGCTCTGTGCCAGCTAAGTCGCTGGGCTGTCTCCTGGATGGGCCCATTTAATTTTCACAGCAACCTTGTTGGGGGGCCCTACCGTTGCCCTCACTTTGCAGCAGGGACACTGAGGCTCAAAGGCCCTTCGGGGACATGGAAGGTGGCAGGGAAGGAGGCGGGTGACGCTGGGTGGTGCTCGCACGCCCCTGACACTCACTTATCACTTTTGAAAATGGGGGAGGAGCAGGGGACGGCCAGCGTCCAGCCAGCCGTCACCACAGGCTGTGCTTTGCTGGGCCGGTCCTGACCGTCATGTCCAGGGAGGTGGTAGCTGAGTCGCGGGTTCTGTCCATCAGTCAACAAACACTGACCACAGGCGGAGCATTTACCGGGTGCTGACGACACAGAGTATGTGAGACGAGGAGCCGCAGATGATACACGAGGGCAGCGAGCCCCCGGGCGGCCACGCTGGACAGCGAGCGGGTGACGTGCCGCGGGGTCCCCAGGACCTAGCCCGAGGAAAGGGCACTTGTGCAGAGGAGTTGAGCGGACGGTGCTGGGCGGGCCGCCTGGTGGAGGGGCCGTGGGCACCCCGTGGAGGCTCAAGCAGGCAGGCCGGCGGCGAGCGCGGGGACTGAGCTCAGGAAGACGAGGGCGGACTTGTGTCTTTAAGTTGGAAAGAATTTTAGCAAGCGGCCATCAGAGTGGGTGAGGACGGAATCAGGAAGGAAGGCCCCGGCGACCGGAGGCCAGGCGCGTGGTCGAGGCCGTCACGCCGGGTGGCGGAGGCCTCGCTGCCGGCCGCGTGACCGCTGATGCTCACCCCGGCCGGCCCACGAGCCGTCTGCGCCCACAGCCGGAGCTGTAATCAGCCGGGGCCAGGGGGCGGTCGCTGCTCGGCCCAGCCTGTCCACTCTAAGCGCTCCGGCCCCAACTGTCCACTCTAACCTGGCCCCCAGGCGCGGCCTGCCATCGGGGACAGGCAGGAGGCCGAGGGGCTGCAGCCGCCAGGGCTCCCTGAGGCTCTGGGCCCCCCGACCCTGGGAAGCGCTTGCGAGGCCGAGGTGGGCGGGGTTCTCTGGCTGGGCTGCGAGGCAGGAGGGCAGGAGGGCAGGAGGGGGTGGCCCCAGGCGGAGGCGGGTGGGCTGCAGCCCCCAGGAGCCCTCAGACCCTGGCACTGTGGGAAGGGGAAAGGGCTGAGCAGCCGGCAGCCCGGCCCTTGGGGGCTGGAAGGCCAGGGATCCCCGTTCTCAGCTAGGGCGAGTCCCGGCCCCTTGCCCTGTTTCTGCTGCTAAGTGTCCAGGGCTACGCCGGGGCCAGTCCCGAGGTGGCGGGGGGCAGGCCGGGCGGGGGCACAGACAGGCGAAGCCGTGCGGGGGCCCTGCTGGACCGGAGAGCCAGGCGCGGGGATCGGTCGGTTCTCTGCCCCCCCACCGCCGGCGGGCGACCCCCAGAGTAGTCTCAGTCTCCACAGACCCTCCAGGCCCCCCCACCCTTTCGCCCTGCAAGCCTCTCCCCGACAGCTGCCACCCTCTAGGCCCCTCCTCCCCCACGACTAAACACGTCTGTTCGCCAATGACTCCTGATTTGGGGTTTCCGCCACGGCGTCTCCCCTGAGCACCCAGCCCTGGGGACCCAGCCCCAGCACCCATCTGTCCCAGGGCCCCGCAGCCTCCCAGCCTCGCCCCAGGAACGCTCTGTCCCTGCTCCCTCAGCGCCTCAGCACACCCCCAGCCGATCTGTCACCAAGTGCCAGTGCGAGTCCGCAGGAAGCCGCTTCTGTCTCCACCGCCACAGGCCCCCTCTCCCGGCTCCCGGCGCTCCCTCCTTCCAGCCTTGGGGTGCCCCCGTAGGGAGGGTCTGTGAGGCTCAGACCAGACATTGCAACAAGGGTCTCCCCCACCTGCCGAGGGTCTCCCCCACCTGCCGAGGGTCTCCCCCACCTGCCCAGGGTCTCCCCCACCTGCCCAGGGTCTCCCCCACCTGCCGAGGATCTCCTCCACCTGTCCAAGGTCTCCTGCACCTGCCGAGTGTCTCCCCCACCTTCCCAGAGTCTCCCCCACCTGCCCAGGGTCTACCCCCACCTGCCCAGGGTCTCCCCCACCTGCCGAGGGTCTCCCCCATCTGCCGAGGGTCTCTCCCACCTGCCGAGGGTCTCCCCCACCTGCCGAGGATCTCCCCCACCTGCCAGGGTCTCCCCCACCTGCCCA
>NW_004567126.1:29846962-29848024 GCF_000260355.1 Condylura cristata | reverse complement strand
CTGCTAGGGGTTGGGCTGTCCCTGTGGGGGAACATTCTGGCGCTTGAGCATACCCTCCGGAGGCCAGGGCACTCCCAGTGCCCCTGGGAGGGCACAGCGATACCGGAGGAAACAGCACCCCACGCTGCAGATGGAAGCAGAGGCCCAGAGAGGGG
Source organism: Condylura cristata (assembly GCF_000260355.1). NCBI lineage: Eukaryota > Metazoa > Chordata > Mammalia > Eulipotyphla > Talpidae > Condylura > Condylura cristata. Next base: position 29,847,869 of record NW_004567126.1, on the reverse strand, counting down.
AGGTGGCTGCCCAGAGCCACGCAGCAGTGAGAAGCAGGAGCAAGACTTGGACTTCGGACCCACATTCATTCTCCCGTGGCCCCCCAAGGTCAGGGACCCTTGGCTCAGAGGACCTTGACTTCCGGTGTCTCTGCAGACCCCAAAGCCTGCCCGTGCGCTGGCAGAGCAGCAGGACCTGAGCCTCCCTAGCAGTACACTTCTCCCCATGACAGGAGCTCCCTGGCTGGGGTTCAGGCGTCGCCTGTGGGGCTTTCCTGTCAGGTAAAACCTGCCTGACCGACGGGGCGAAGGGCAGAAGCGCCCCCTTCCCAGCACCCAGCCCCCCACAGCCCGGCCTCCTCCCTCATCCTCCGCGTGGTTCAGCCAGGACGTGGGCTGGTGCCAAGAACTCGCTGTTTCTTCTCCCCACTGAGGGCAAATTCCACGGAGACAGGGCTGCCCCAGCCTTGGGGTCCCGGCGGATGGACAGTCACCCCCATGTGCAGACAATCACTCCTGGGCTGGAAGAGCCACAGTGGGGGGAAGCGGACGACACCCACCCACACCCCGGGGTCCGCTTCTCCTCCTGAACCCCAGAGTGCCGGCCCCTGAGCGCACAGCACCCCCTTCGCGGCTCAATGTCATTTTGGGGCTTTTAGTGCATTCACCAAAGTGAGCAACCATCACTGCTCTCTAGTTCTAGAATGCTCCATCACCCCAGAAGTAAACCCCACCCCACTAGCCACCTCACCCCTCCCCAGCCTGTGGCACCGCCACCCACACTCCGTGGCTGCGCTGTCCCAGACACGTGTCATGGTGGACTCGCGCCGTCCCAGGCACCTGTCACCTGGACTCGCGCCGTCCCGGACACCTGTCACCTGGACTCGCGCCGTCCTGGACACCTGTCACCTGGACTCGCACTGTCCCG
>NW_004567126.1:29843059-29846361 GCF_000260355.1 Condylura cristata | reverse complement strand
CTGTGCAGCCTCATGGGTCTGGCTTCTCTCATGGAACATGGCGCCAGTGGGCACACACACGGGCAGCTGGAATCTCGCAGCTACGTGACGTCCACCGCTTGGGGAGCGGGGTCTGTCGCAGTCTGCCCCTCGCCCACTCAGCAAGGCCTGTCCGAGCTGGACCTGACCGCCAGGCAGGGTCTGTCCAGTGAGTATTTGGGAACAGCATTCCCGGTGGCTGGCTCCGGGGGGCAAAAGCCTAAGGTGGGGACAAGCTTGGCATCCCCAGGAGCCCCCCGAGGGGAGAAGCTGGTGACTGTGTGACTGAGGTTGGGAGTCGGTGAGCCACGCAACCACTGAACCCACAGCGAGCTGTGGTTTGTGCACACATCTGCTCCATGGGGCCTGGGCCTATCACCCCAAATTACGAAAGTTGGAAATGTGAGTCTCTTGCCTGGATGGCGATGCCACCCCCCGCCCCCAGTACATCCCCAAGCCCAAGACGGAGTCTCTGCAGACCCTGCAATGTCCATGGGCCCGGCCCTATCGCTGCGGCCTTGGACTGAAGGCCTCAGTTTCCCCTTCCGCAAAGGGACTCACATGACAGCAGCCCCCAGGGGCAAGTGAGAAGTCAGTTGCGAGCCTTCTAGAAAGGCTCCCCAGGAGCTGGGCTGGGGTCAGGAGGCCTAAGTCACAGGCCCCGTGTGTGCTTGATCAGGCAGAGGCCTTCCCACTCTCTAGGAAGCCATGTTGAACACGGAACCCCAGGAGAGACAGGCGGCGCGGGGGCCACGGTGGGGCGCGCCACGGGGAAAGGCCAGCGGGAGGTGGGGTCTGGTCAAGCGGACCTCCACGACCCCTGGGCCGGGGCAGGTCACCTTTGGTGGCAGGAGGACAATGCTGTGGTGACCAAGGGCGCTGGGGAGCTGCCCCGGGGCGGGGGGAGGTCCTCAGTGTCTGGGCGAGGGTCCTTTCTGAGAGGAGGGTCGAGGCAGGCAGAAGCCCTGTGCCGCTGAGGTGGAGAAGGGCCTGCGGCCAGGCAGGGGCATGCTGCCCGGGCAGGCGTCTGGGGCGGTGCGGGGGGGGGGGGGGGGCAGCCTGCCTGTCGGGTTCAGCCCCTGGGGCTGTCTGAGTCCTGCCCTCCAGGCTCTGGATAATCCCTCAGGGTCATTTTAAGCCACTAGGTCCGTGGTGATTTGTTGCAGGGCCCAGGGGCCGCCAGGGGCCTGTGCTCTGTGCGGGAGGGGAGCTGAGCCCACGAGCGCTGTGCGCCTGAAGGCCAAAGGACCCAACACTGGGGTCTGACACCAGCTGGCTGAAGTTGCCGGCTGTCCAGGGGAGGAGCCCCGAGCCCTCAGCGAGATCTGGGAAGTGCAGACTCCTCCCCTCTAACCTTGGCTGATGGCGCTGATGGGCCTGGATACTCTGGACTCAAGGGGGTGACAGGTTGGGCAGCGAGTGACCTTAGCTCTTCCCCTCAAACAGAGGCAGTGAGCTCCCTGGGGGGCCCGGGCCCCCAGCCCCTCCCTACCCACCTCCTCTGCCCTGAAAGCGCCCTCTGTTCTGTCGCACCTCCCAGCCAGGGGGTGCGGAAGACTCCGGAGAGCAAGGCCGAGCCTCAGAGGGGCCGGCTGAGCCCCCTGGGAGGGCTGGCGTGGGTGGGCCGGGGGCAGCGGACAGATGCTGGCAGCTTGGCAGCGGACCTCTCTGTGCCTGGGCCACCCTCCCTCTGCCCCCCAAACTGGGGCCAAGGGAGTAAGAGCCTGGCTTGGCAGGGGCTTGAGCAGCCCCACTCCTGGGAGGGGCTTGCCCTGTCCAGCAGCACCCCCAGGCCAGTTTTGGGGACACACTGCCAACTTTACCCCCAGGATTGGTGCACCCTGTCCTAGATCTGGTCCTCCTGAGGCTTTCACGCATGACACTTCATTAAGCCCTAATTAGCCTCCGCCTGCTGTTCGTCCCTGTTAACCCTTCAGGGGGCTGGGGGCCGCCCGACCCACTTTCCTGGCCAGCCGGCCTGCTGGCGGGGCGGTGGCCGGCCCTCCGCAGGGCCACTGGATGCTGTGGCCGCTCCCGCCCTAGCTTCGCCCTGAAGGGGGTCGTGGGGCGCGGCTGCGGAAGAGGAGACGTGGGCCAGAGAGCCCCCCGCTCATGCCTATTCCCACACTGAGTCAACACTTGACCCCCACACCAGCCCCTTCCACTGAACCCCACAGTCCTGCAGAGCGGGAGGGCGCCGCCCGAGTCGAGGACTGCCCCCCTCGGTGGGCACCCTGCTCCTTGCCCGGGGGGAGCCAGCGCTGCTCGGGCCCTCGGCTCTGCACTGGCTCTAGGTGGTGACTCAGGCGCCTGGGAGTGACAGCCCTGTAGGAAGCGAGATCAAGCTGCCGCCTCAGATCTGCTTTATATTCCACTCAGTCAGGCACCCCCAGATCCCAGCTCCATCTGGGGGTGGCTCAGCGCAGCCACCCCCATTGTACAGACAAGCACACTGAGGCTGGGGTGCAGGCAGACCCTGCATAGCAATGAGGAGACGTGCTGCCCGCATTGACCCTGGCGCGCAGGGCACGCCAGCGTCAGGTGCATCGGTCAGTCTCACCCCACGTGAGTTCACTTTGGGGCTCACGTCCGTCTTAGAACGGGGGCTCAGAGAGGGGCTGTGATTGGCCTGGAGCCTCCCGCTGGCAGAGGGAGCAGAAAAGCAGGCGGGGGGAGGCTGGGTGCAGCCTCCTCAGTCTCCAGCTGCTCTGGGCTCCCCCTCCTGTCACCAGGCCAGCCAGGACAGCGGAGGGGCTGAGTCTGCAGGGGGAGCCCACAGGGCCGGCCACGGGTCTTTCAGCTCAGATCCTGTCTTGAGAGGGTGATGCTTCAGCTCCAGGGGTCGAACAAGGAGCCCAAAGTCTGCTCATAAAGATGACCCCCCCACCACGTGGACACTGTTTCCACTCACCTCACCCACATGGTGCCTTCTGCCTCCCATCACTCACATACTAGTTTTTGCAGCCTCCACACCTCCTCCAGGGAGCCCTCCAGGGTTGCTCGAAGCGGCACATTTCCATTGGCCCAGAAAGCTCTGCCACCCACCAAGCCCTGGGCAGTTCCTCTGCCCGCTGCTGGACCAGAAGCCCCTTCTCACCCCAGTTGTCCCACTTGCTGCCTGTGGACACATGGAGTCACCAGGGACCACTTGTTTTAAAACGCACCGTGCAGGGCTCCAAACCCAGAAGTTCTGCTGCCTGGGAGGTTGGGGTACCTGTATCTCTGGTCTAGGGACACATGTTCAAAAATCCAGCTAGGCCGCCTCCAAAGTCGGGGGGGGGGGG
>NW_004567126.1:29842248-29842959 GCF_000260355.1 Condylura cristata | reverse complement strand
GGGGGGGGGGGGGGGGAGCGCAGGGCGCTGCACCCCTCCCCCAACTTGTTGAATGGACACAGTGGCCTCCCAAGTCAGGCCCCAGAGGCCCAGGGGCTGCCCAGGTCCAGGCTCCGGGAATGTAAAGCCGCCCTCCCCCCATCCTTGGTGCTGATTGGACACAGGCCCACCCAGCAAGGGCTCAGCCCTACACCCCCAAAGCCCTCCAGCTGCGCTGGCATTCCCCAGTACCAGGGATGGAGGAGGTGCTGGTGTGCACCCCAAACGCCCCTTCACCTTTCTGGCAGTATCGCACTCAGCAGACTGGACCAGCCCCGACTGGGGGGACGACAGGAGGGCGCAGAGAAGCCCTCTGTCCCCAACATCCTCAGACCCAGCCAGTGTCCCATTCTTCTCCCCACGGAGGGGGACGCATCCCGCCAGGAGTTCCCGCTCCCTCCAGAGAGATTCCCTCCCAGCTCCCGGCTCCTCGGCACCCCAGCGGAGGGGGAGAGGGGCCCCCCGGCGTGGGTAGTGGTCCCTAAAGTTTCCGGGGAAAGCGCAGGGGGCCTGGCGACAAGCGATGCGCCCGAGAGCGGGGCGCGGGGCTAGTGCCAGGGCGATGATGGGCGCGCGTGGAGGTTGCGGGGCGCAGGAGGAGCGGGGGTCACCGGGTCCCACGCGGCCACTCACCAGGTCGGCTCCGCCGCGGACACGGCGCGGGCTGCGGCG
>NW_004567126.1:29840891-29842077 GCF_000260355.1 Condylura cristata | reverse complement strand
CCCCTGCGGCCATGCCCGGCCGGGGAAAGCGGGTCTCCACCGACAGCCCAGCCCCGCCGGTGTGGTCCCGGACCCACCGGCCCAGGCCTCCACCACCTCGCGCCTGGACGCCCGCGCCGGCCTTAGGGGCGATGCTCAGGTCAGCCCTGCACCAGTCTCCATGTGGCCCGCAGAGGAAGCTTGGCTGCCTGGCTCCGGCTGACTTGCCCCCAGCACTCTCGCGGTCACTGTAGACACGGCCAGCCGCACCCCCGTCACCCCGTGGGGGCTGCCTTCCAAACAGGCGTGGTCCTTCTGCTGTCTGGGTAGCTGATGGCCACTGGCGTTCCTCTAACCAGACTTTGTCACCACCCGCACTTGGTCTGGCAGACCGAGGGACCAGTGCCCGCCAGACCAGCGTGGAAGAGTGATCTTCGTCTGCTTTTATGTGGAGTGATTTGGGGAGTTTGGGTGCCCCCATGCCTGCGCCCTGCCTCCTCTGCGTCTGGTCAGGCCATCAAGTTTCAAGGGCCTGAGGCCAGACCTCCGCTGGGTTCTTGTAGATCCTGGGCAGCAGCAAAGGGCAGGGCAGCAAAGGGACCCAGAGTGGGGTGTGCTGACCCCCCAGAACGAGCCTGCTCAGCACTGGCCAGGAGCCTGTACTGCCCATGGAGGGGAGCTCACGCCAGTGCAGACTGGCACGGGCAGCAAATCATTCCTGCTGCGTGGGGGCTGTTCTGAACTCGGCCACTGCTACTTGTGGTCCCCTCACTGTCCAGGGTGGACACTTTTCTGATTCCCATTTCACAGATGGACAGACTGAGGCGGAGAGGTGCCATTTGCCCCACGGGAGGGAGGCCTGGCTGCCGCAGGGGTGAAGGGGGGAGTGTGACCTTGGACTGACCCTGTCACCCATCGGCCCCGCCTCCCCCCAGCTTCATCCTCCCAGCTGCCTTGATGGTGGCTTGGCGTCCACTCAGCCACCTGTGACTGCAGCAGGCTCCGTTCCCGGACTATGGCATTGGCCGGAGGCCCAGAAACTGCTTCCTGGGCAGCTGCAGGCCAGGCCCCCCACAGGATGAGGGTGGGTCCTTTGCTGGCCAGAAGGAGGGTGTGCGCTGCTGCCCCCTGTGGGTCCCTGTTCCCACAGCCCCACTCTGTCTCTCTGCCTCCATCAAGCTGCCGCCTCAGATCTGCTTTATATTCC
>NW_004567126.1:29839906-29840560 GCF_000260355.1 Condylura cristata | reverse complement strand
CGAGCTCTTGCGGGTGCGGGGTGGGTAGAATAAGGGAGCTCTCGCAGCAGGCAGGGCAGGCAGGAGGCCCCCCAGAGGGGCACCGAGGTGAGTCCTGCAGGGTGAGGGACCAAAGCAGTCAGGGCTCAGGTCCAGGTCCTGTCATTTCGCGGCTTGGTTCTGTGGGAGACTAGCTCGGTTTTCACGTCTGCAAACGGGGTCGGACAGTCTCCTAGGGCCGCGGACCCGCCACTCCCAGTGCCAGGGCACAGCAGCGTGCTGGCGGCCCTGCCAGTGGTGGTCCTTGCTCCGGAAGCCTGCGCAGGGCAGGGCAGGGCCGCTCCGGGCCTGGACACGGGCCCACCTAGGGCCCTGCCCCGCACCTGTTCCCTCTGCCCCCCCCACCCCCCCGGGGCTTCCTGACTCATCTCTCCCCCTTGTCTGCCTGCTCGGCACTTTCCCCAGTTAGGGTACCCTGTAATTTACTGATTTATTCTGTTTATAGCTTCCCTGCCTTCTTCATTGCTGTGGCTCCAACAGGCACTCAATCGGCATCTAATAAGTGCTGGTTGAATGAGCCAGTGAGGCTGACATTAGGGGGGTAATTTGCTCCTGGAGTTGAGGTGCTGGGGTACCCCGTTTCCCCCAGCGTCTCCAGTTCTGAAACTGCTGCTC
>NW_004567126.1:29837984-29839004 GCF_000260355.1 Condylura cristata | reverse complement strand
ATGGACCGCCTGGGAGGAAGGACAGCCCCCGCTGCAGAGGCCACCGTGGGGGCTAGGCAGGGAGGTGACCGCCTGCCCAGGGGGTTCTGGAGCCCGTGTTCTCCTCTGGGGATTGAGGCAGGGTCTCGCTCTATCCTGTGCCATTGTAGCTCAGGACGCCAGCAGGAGTCTAGACGTGGCTCCTAATTATTTCTAAAATTAAAAGCCCCCCCCGGGTGCAGGTCTGGTGGTCCCCACAGCTGGAGGAGGTGGGGGCTGGCGGCCTGGGGCTGAGTGTGGCCCCAGGGGAGTGGGACAAGGCCCCCGCTGCCGAGAGGCGTGAGCGCAGTGGCGATGTCTTGATCCAGGTGCCTGTGTTCGACCAGAAGCTGGTGCCCTCACCTCTCTGAACCCCCGCTTACTCCTCTGTGTACAGTGACGTGAAAACACGGGGTCCCCGTAGGCCACTGAGAGCAGGATGTGCGCACGCGGCATTCACACGACGGCCAACAGGCGGCGGGCAGCCGGGCCGGCTGGCCAGTGTCAGTTGCACTGGGCCAGCGTCGTGGCAATACTGGCAGCCCATCCAGGCTGCCCGATCGGACGTCCCCAGGGCAGCGGGCACCCAGGGATGAGGCCTCTGGCGGGTGGGCGGAGGCTGGCCGCTGCCAGGGCTTAGCTGCGTGGCCTTTGCCGCCCCCGCTCTATCCTGCAGCAGCCTCGTCCTTGCCCCTCATGCAAGCACATGCCCTCGATGACGCGCCAGAGGGACGTGCATGTCTGTTCCTGACCTGAGCCCCCCAGTCGTCGCTGTGATAAACGGTGCCCCAATCTGCTCCTGGATCATGTCCCTTAGAGAAAACCCCTGTGAGTCTTTTTTTTTTTTAAGATTTTATTTGTGCATACAGAACTGGGATACAGGCCAGAGATGTGGAGGGTGAGAGAATTCACCAGAGACAGAGTGGAGTGCAGAACAGGCAGATCAACGAAATACACCGCTGAGGGGAGCAGCGGGCGGGCCAGGAGAAGTCTGCCACGCCA
>NW_004567126.1:29836798-29837884 GCF_000260355.1 Condylura cristata | reverse complement strand
GAACTCATGAGGAAGCGGCTTTAGATTCTCAGTGCTGTGCTTTAACCCGCTGCGCCACCAGGGAGGGCCCCCTGTGAGTCTTTTTTAATAAAGATTTATGTATTTATGTACACAAGAACTGGGGTACAGGCCGGAGGTGCAGGGGGGAGGTGAGAGCATTCACCAGACACTGAGTGGGGAGCAGAACAGGCAGATGGACAAAGTACAGTGCTGAGGGGAGCAGCAGGGAGACAGGAGAGGTCTGCTGGGCCCTGGGGGGTCACCCCTGGCCGGGGATTGAACTCGTGCTGCGGGGGCTGCGGACAGCTTCATGGTGCTGCGCTTTAGCGCCTGGGTCCCCAGGGAGGGCCCCCCTGTGAGTCTTACCACAATCCCACTCTCGCCTTAGCCTGGGAACCCCTAACTCTATCCTCAGGCCCCAATAAAGCATGTGCCTGGGTCCTGTCCTTGCATTCTGACTTGACCTCCCTGCATGACCCTCACTGGGTAGCTTTGTACTTCCTCAGGATCTGTGAGTAGGAAACTGTCAATTCCTCTGTGCTCTTCTGTTGAGAGAGGTTCACCTGGTCCCTCCCCCGTCCAGAGGCTCCATTTAACACAGCGAGAAAGGGGATCTGAGAGGCGAAGGAAGAAGTGCTCAGGTTTTAGGTGAAGGGAAGCTGGGAGCTATAGATGGTTCTAGGCAGGGAGCAACAAAACGGGGTTTGTGTGGCCATTGTGGAGGGATTGTAGATACGGAAGCTGGGAGCTTTGAGCACTGTCTCCCAGTGAAGCAATCCTCCCCCAGAGCAAGTTTTAGACTCAGGATGGAGTTTACTTTTCATCATTAAAAATAATAGGGCGCTCCCTGGTGGCTCAATGGGTTAAGTGCAGCAGAGTTACTCCGTGAAGCCAGCAGTTACTTCAGCAAGAGTTCGATCCCTGGCCAGGGAGGTGACCCACAGGTGCAGCAGACCTCTCCTGCTGCCCCCCTCAGCAGTGTACTTCATCCATCTGCTCCCCACTCTGTCTCTGGGGAATCCTCTTGCCGCCCCTGCAGCTCTGGCCTGTACTCCAGTTCTGTATGTATAAATAAATTAAATAAAT
>NW_004567126.1:29811069-29836698 GCF_000260355.1 Condylura cristata | reverse complement strand
AGACCTCTCCTCTGATAACCAAAGAAATTAACAGCAAAGTCCAAAAGGACTTCTTGATTATGTTAACGTTTCATTATAGAGGAATCCAGACACAGTTCTGTATGTATAAATAAATTAAATAAATAAATAAAAATAAATTTAAAATTATTTAAATTTATTAAAACATAAATAAACAGAAATTTAAAATAATAAGAAAATAGACCTCTCCTCTGATAACCAAAGAAATTAACAGCAAAGTCCAAAAGGACTTCTTGATTATGTTAACGTTTCATTATAGAGGAATCCAGACACAGGTTCCTCACTGGTGGCATGAGGGGCTTAAAGCGCAGCTCTATGAAGCTGTCCGCAGCCCCTGCAGCATGAGTTGGATCCCCGGCCAGGGAGGGACCCCAGGGTGCAGCAGGCCCTCCTGTCTCCCCGCTGCTCCCCTCAGCAGTTTGCCAGTCAACCTACCTGTTCTACTCCCCACTCCGTCTCTGTCTCTGGTGAAGCCTCTCACCTACCACACCTCTGGCCTGTACCCGAGTTACTGTAAGCGTAAATAAATAATAAGAGAGAGAGAGAGAAAAAAAGAAAAATTCGGACAAAAGCAAAAGCTGGGAGAATCACACAGCAAAACTGTCACCAAAGTGTGGCTCCAGCCGTTTCCCCAGCACTCAGCTCTCCCGGCAAGTGCCTGGCACTATAATTCCATCTATAGACTCTTGTATTTCTAAATTAGACTTAAAAAGATCATGGCCGACAGTTCCACGATTATCCTCTACGTAACAGGAGTTCCTGCCATCCTCACTTGTCTAGCCAGTGTCCAATGTCCCTGATTATCTCATATAATTTTTTCACACTCTTCAAACCGGGGCCCGAGTGAAGGCCTGTTCGCGGCAGCCCGTCTCTGCTCAGTCCTGCCCCTCTTCCCTTGCTGCATGTGCTGGAAAACTCCTGGACTCGGTCACTCGCCTGTTCTCAGGGTAGCTGGCATCGTAGCTGGTTGCTGTGTTAGCCAAGACAGACGCTGTGGACAGCAAACAGGTGAGTGAGCTGCAGAGGACTGAGGTTGAGATTGGGGCTGCGGTGTGGCTAGAAACTGCCAAGTGGCAATCCAGAAAGGGGGCTGGCTTGGAGGGACGCCCCGGCCCCTCAGGGCTGATTTAACAAAGCCACAGGACAGGCGCCTCTGCTGAGGGCCAGGCTGGGTCAGGGGTGGGGCTCAAGAGCTCTCGATCACCTGACAGGTGGGTGCAAGCCCTGTGCTCCAAGGGTCCACAGGATTTGGGAGGGGCAGGAAGAATTCAGGAGAGGAGGGGTGTGGGGAGCCTGCAGCTGAGAGGCCCAGCTTAGCTTTTGCTCCCATGTGACGGGAGGACATTGGGGTGCTGCAGGACCTGAGCTGCAACTGCAAACTGTGGTGGCTTGAAGGGCAGCAGGAAGCCAGGGAGGCAGGGCCAGGCTCCAGGTGAGGTACCTGCTCAAGCACTCAGCTCCCAGGCACGGCAGGTGATTTCAGGAAGGAAACGGGGCAGCCTCAGGCTCAGACTTCGCAGGTGGAGACGGCTTTAGCTCTGCCCGTGCTGACCACGGGTCCTGTACTTCCGCCCCATCGCAGGCTGGCCGTGGGGTAGTGGGCCCCTGTGCCAGTGCCTGACCCACAGAGAGCATTCCGTCCCCACCAATAGGCTGGTGTTTCACGCGCCTCTGGAGGTAATTCCCTCCGGCCCTGGCCCACGTTTAATCTGCAGGGCGCCGAGCGCTGTCAGGGCCCTCCTGCGGGACCCCACAGCCGTGCAAACTTGTCCTCTATTCCGTCAGGCTGGGGACAGCCTCGCGGGCTTCCTGCCTACCCAGCGCAGGCCCCGCTTGGGGGACGGACGAGCTTTGCACACACGGCTGGGTTTGCCCTGCGTGTATTTGCTGGGACCCTTGCGTGTTCGTTAAGGACTGTCCATCATTACTTCTGGTGATCGTTAAGGACTGTCCATCATTACCTCTGGTGATGTCTTTGGCAGGGTTCAGCTACGCTGCCTCATCCTCCCAGCTGGAGCGGGCTCCCCCCGGCCTGGTTCTGGGGGGCTGGGTAGGCTGAGGCAAATTCAGAAGGTAGCCGCAGCCGGAGGCATGGAGGAAATCCAGTCTCTCCAAGGTTTTGGGCCCCAATGGTGGGGAGGACCCCAGCTTAGGTGAGGAGCTGGTGCTTGGGGGATGCGGGGGAAGGGAACCCAGGATGTGCTCAGTAATGGCCTGCAGCATTGTTTCCAGCGTGGGGTGCCTAGAGGCTGGCTCCTGTGAGCACACACGCCCCCCATCAATGCTGTCTCAGGCTTTTCTTTCCTGGGTGAGTACTTCCCCTGTTGGCTCCTGTCAGTGGGCATCGGCAGAGGTGGGTCCCTAGGGCTGACCTTGGTCCTGAATGGAAGTAGGAAGCCTGGAAAGATGGCCAGATGCACTGACTCGGTAGTATATGCTTATTGCGCTCAGACGCCCCCCACCCCCCAACTCCAAGTCTGATGGGGGAGACAGGCCTATTTCTACAGACAGTGGGGGCTCTGGGTGCCGGCCCAGGGCTCCTCGGGCAGCCTCTCAGCCCCCAGGGAGCCAGGCGCTCATGCCATGGCCACCCTGGGCAGAGTCCTCAAGTCCATGTGGCCCCTGAGACCTGGGCTCTGAATTCACACCCCACTTCCATCACAGCGTTATCACCAAAGCAAGCCCCGGCTCCAGGGAGGGCAAACAGGCTCTCCCCCTTGCTAGGAAGAGCTGCCAGGCGCCCGTGGCTGAGACCCACCTCGTTGCTGCTTCCTGTTTGCTGAAGGAGCAGAGCCTGTCGGATGCCCTGGTGACGGCCAGGTGGGCTATTTCTAGTCTCCTGAAAACTAGGCCAAAGTGGTCTCTAGGGCACATGCGGCCCGGTGGGAGGGGCCCGCTCACCTCCCTTTCTGCTGGGCTCTGCCTGAGTCCCCAGGAAGCCCGGTGTCTCTTTTGGGCGCCCACGGCCTTCTGTGCCATCTTCAGGTTTGACACGCCCTGACTGACTCCCCGGGCAGCAGCCCCGGCTGGGCGGAGAGGCCACTCGCACCGCTTTGGCTTGGAGCTGAGAAGGGGCAGGGCCCAGAGAGGAGGGTTGGTCTGCGGCACAAGTGAGCACAGGGAGGAGACTGACAGGGGTTCTGGGCTGCAGCCGAGCCCAGCTGCACTGAAGCGAGCAGGGAGTGAGCTGGAGCCGGGCACAAGGTCCTAGCCTCACCGGGGCGCAGGCCTGGGCTGTTGTGCAGCTCCGGGAGAGTCCGGGACCCCGCACGGGACCCCGCACGGCCTGTGTCCCGGCTCTAAGCGCCCTCTCCAGGCCCCCTCGCCCCCACTCCCAGCCTCCCTCTCGGCCCCCTGAAGTGACAAATGGGACAGACACGGAGTAGGGGCGGCCCCCATGGGGAACACCGTCTGAGGAGAAACCTGCCTCTGGGAGGGGCCCAGGGGCATTCAGAACGACCAATCTGCTCGAAGTGTCCAGGGCAGACTGGGTCCTTGGTCGGATGCTGTAAGCGCAGGCCATTTCCCAGAATGCCCAGGGGGGCCGCATGCAGGGATGAAGCCAAGTGGGGCCTCGGGACCTGGCAGAGGCAAGCGGCTGCCTCCCTGGTGCACCCAGCTGCCCAGAGCCACAGGCTGCATCTTCGGCCCCTCAGGCAGCTCAGCGAAGACCCTCATGGGCCCAGGCCAGGGTCACTCCCCAGCTCCCAGCATGCACCTCACAGTACTTGGTGAACTGATGGGCAGAACTAAACCCCTGGGACCCAGGCCCAGAAAACCAGGGCTGGGAGCAAGACCCCAGGCTCCGGGACACGTGAAGTTTGCAATTTTATTAAGAAAAGAAATATGTTACTAATCCAAAGAGAAAGTCCTGCTTCCAAGGCCGCCCCGCTGCTAGGCATCCTGCTGCTGGATGAAGGGGTTGGGGATGGCCTCCATGCCGTCCTGCGGGCAGATAAGCACCACCGAGGTGCCCCTGCACACCACCAGGCCCAGCTGCCGGGTGTCCTCGGTGAGCTTGTACTGGTCGTCGGGGTCTGCAGAGGAGGGAGGGAGTGGCGCTGGCTCAGAGGGGCTCAGGGACAGATCAAAGGCCCTTCGGTGCCCCCCGGACCTCCAGGGGCAACCTCCAGGGGCAGGGGTGGGCGGCAGGCCGAGTCTCCTCCCCACTGGGCCCGACCTCACGGGCTTCCTCCCTGGGACCAGGGAGTTCCAGGGCACCAAAGGCACCTGCCTTTGTTGTGCAAACGGGAGCAGGAGGCCCGGGGAGGGTGGGCTACGTCCCGCCACTAACTGGGCGCACAGGGCCCTGGCAGTGCGGTGCCAGCCAGGTGACCCCGATACAGACCCACCTGGACCCTTGGCTCTGGATCACCACGCAGCCCTGTGTCGCAGCCCTGAGTCGGGCTGTCAGCAGCAGGCGAGAGGGGCCAGGAGGGACAGTGCGGAGGCTCTCGAGGGCTTCGCTACTGTGAGGACACCGGGCTGCTCTGGCTCGCCGAGCTCCGGCACCGACAGCTACCCTGGGTCAAACCCTCCCACCTGCTGCCCTGAACCCTGCAGCGGGCTCCAGGCGCCAAGGCCCCTGGGCTGCCGGCCAAACACATAAACGCGTGCGGGCCCCACGGCCCCACGGCAAGGAAAACTGTCTGCACGAGGAGGCAGAGCCAGGACCCGGCTCAGGCAGACTCAGGGGCAGGGGGAGGTGCGGGGAAGAGAGAGGAGGATCGGGAGACCTCAGTGTTGCCAATCGCCCGGAGAGGCTTCGCCCCCACAGGGCCTTTTCTGGCGGCCCAGGCAGTCCTGTGCTGCTGCGCTCGCGCTTTGCCAGCCTAACTCGGCTCTCGGACAGGACGGCTCCTTCAACCAGGCCCGTCCCTGCCCGGCCCGCCCTGGGCGTTCTCCTAATGCCTCAGGTAGGCTGAGCTGAGAACTGCTGCTGATGGACAGGGCGGGCCTGACCACGTGGCTGCGGTGTGGGGCTGGGACCTGGGACAGGGCCAAGGGTGGAGAATGAGGAAAACCGGACGCTGCTGTCAGCAGCAGGGGGAGCACAGGGGCGGGGGAAGACGAGGGGCCGTGCGCACTTCCCCCCTCGGCAGGAACGCTGCTCCAGACCAGGGCACCGCCAAGGCGTCACGTCTGTCATCCCCGGAGAGGCGGTGCGGCATGGCCAGCCCGCAGAGAAGTCACAGTCAACAAGCCCCGGACCGCGGTCAGGGCCGGGGCAGTGGGAAGGCCCGCTGGGAGCGCTCACCTCTCATGTACTCGATGGTGCCATCCAGCACGAGGTTGAGGAGGGGGTCAAACCCTTTCAGGATTCCACTGGCTTGTAGGAACCACCGAGAAGAGAGGAGACATGGAGACGGGTAAGAAAGACGGCCCCTGGGGGACGGTGCGCCCCACCCGAGGCCAGCACAGGAGAGACAGGGAGCCTCTCCTAAAAGTCAGCACCAGGCGTAGGGGGCAGCCTTCCTGCTGATGACAGACACAGGGCTGGGGAGAAGCGGAAAGGCGCCCCAGGGGAACAACGTCCGCTGGGGTGCTGGGGGCTCCCTGCAGAGGACCGGCTGCCCGGCCCGAGGGCAAAAGCTGCGGGCGACACCCACACGCCAAGGCAGGACGGCACCCTTAGGCCTGAGGCGGCCAGCACAGCAGCAGTTCTTGTGACTCTCACGGGTCACAAAAGCGTTCTTCTGATTTCTCTCAGCTACTTAAAAACGGTGAAATTCCAGCGCTGGGACTCCAGCACTGCAGATTCTTAGACAGGGGTGGTACCCCCCAGCCTGTGAGAACATTCGTGATTCTGCCCCCAGCCCCTGCCTGGAGAGCGAGATGGGACCCGGGAGATGGGACCCGGGAGTGTGACGAGACGCTGCTCCTGTGGTTCGGTGGCCACCAAGGAGCTGCAGGTGGAGGGCCTCAAGCTGGCGACTTTCAGCTGAGGTAAAAGAGCGCGCTGAGAGAGCCGCTCTGGTAGGTGAGCCACTAAGGGTAAGGCGCTTTCTGAAAGAAGACATCTGAAGCGGGGGGACTTTTCCTGCCGGCCTCGGAGGGGCAAACTACCACCCGGTAGACAGAGTCCCCTGGTGGCAACCCCCAAGGTCCCTGACCAATGTAAGCATGGATGCCAGTCTTACAGTCACAAGGAACTGGATTCTGCCAGTAACCAGTGGGTTGGAGAAGGACCCCAAGCCCGAGATGACAGGCCCCAAGGGACACTCACTCACTACAAGCTCATGCAAAAGCTGGAGTATAAGGTCCCTGACCATTTGAGGCAATAAATTTGCATCATTGAGAAGCTTATGACATCGACTGGAGAGTGAAATGAACTGAAATGCTGATGAGGTACCTGGAACACGCACACAGACCTTTTAAATGCCACCCACGAGGTGTGTGGAGCTACTTGACAAATGAAGAAACTGAGGGCCACAGCAAATCGCCCCAAATCTTTGGTCAGTGGGCGGAAGAGTCGGGGCTCCAACCCGAGCTGGCTGGAGCTGGAACCTGGGACCAGACTGTGCTGTCTGCTACCACGAGACAGCTCTGCCCACTGACTGCCCACCGAGCAGGCAGCATCTGGCCTGGTTCCCACCCTGTGATCTCACTCTCCTCCCAGAGTCCAGTGGCAGATGCAGATTTCAGCATCATGTCTATGAGCACAGAGCTGTAAACGGTGACAGGTGCTACCAGAGCTTAACCAAACCCAGGTGTCTGCCTTGAAAGGAGAGCAGGAAAGTGCTTCTGGGAGTTAATCTGGTAATAAGTCAACCTAGTAAGAGCACTCCAGGCAGAAAGAAGCATGTGTCTTTTTTCCATTATGGCTGGCGAGTTAAATAGCAAGCAAGGAGATTCAATTTGTTCTTAACAGATTCCTCTTGCCTTTGAATGGAGATCGACTGCAGGGCCGTGCTGTCCCCCAGGGGACAATAAGCGCTGGGTGGGGACATTAGTGGCCATCACTACTGGGACACTCCTGGCGTCGAGAGGGGCTGGGGATGTTGCTCAACAACTCAGTTCCAGGACATAATGCCCACACCCCGAACAATTAGGCGTTGGCAATTCAAAAGCGCCCAGTCTGAGGATCCCCGAGGTAGCGGGGTGCAGGTAAAGAAGCCAAGAGACGAATGAAAAGCCGATGCAGCCGCCTGAGCGGGAGCAGGACACAGAAGACGAGGCGGAACCGCGTGCCGACCCCGCTGCGTCTCCCTGGCTTCCCGAACCTCACTTTGCACCTGCGACGTGCAGTGCAGCCTCCCCGCCTGCACGACGCGAGTACGAGCGCCGGTCTCCCGGACGTTTGCACAGGGCGTTTGCCCAGGGGACGCGGTTTGCCCAGGGGACGGTGGGAGCCCTGGGCACCGGCTCCCACCGTCGCCGGGAGCGATACTTAGTGCCGATAGTTAGGAGATGCGCGAGGGGCAGGCGGCTTACCTTCGCGGCCCCCCTGAAACTTCACCCGGATCGTCTTGTCGATGTACTTGGACAGGTCCAAGATGCTCTCCTTCTTCTTTTTCTCTTTGTCCTGCGGGGGAAGCAGAGCGAGTGAAGCCGGTTGCTCAGCCCGGCGCCGCGCCCCCAAGCCGCCTGCCCCGCCGCACGCTCACCGCCATCTTGCCTCGCCGCGCCGCTCTGCGCAGGCGCCGCCGCTGCGCCCTTTGACCCCGTCCGCGGCGCCTGCGCAGAGGAGAGCTCCGGGGCGTTGCTGGGAGTCAGCTGCCAACTGCTACTGCGGGCAGCAGCCGACGCGGCGGCGGCTGCGCTGGCGCGGCTCGCGGCGGCCTTTCTCCTCGTGGCCCAGGTGAGGAGTGCGTCCGCCTCGCTGGCCTCGCTGGCCGCGGCTGCCTCGGCCCCTCCGTTCCGGCTCCCGGCACAGAGCGCGGCCCGGCCCGCCCGGGGGGCCCCTTCGGGACCAGTTCGCGTTCTCCGCGCGGGCAGTCGGCGGGCGCGGGTCCGGCGCCTGACCTTGCGGGCCTGGCTCAGACCCGCCCCCCTTGCCGCCCTGGAAGTCCTTCCCCCCCGCAGCGTCACTCAGTTCCGCCCGAGTCTGAGCCTGGGGGTCCCCCGACCCTCCGGAGGCCCTGGCTGGTCCGTGCCCGGGTCTCCAGCCGCCGCCGGGGATGCCCCTTACTGGCCCCGTTGCGTTGGCCAGGTGGCTTTCCCTCTCTGAGCCTCAGTTTCCCCTCCCGAGATCTGGCCGCGATCGTGGCGTCCACCCTCGGGGTTGTGGTAAGGTGCCCAGTGCCAACCCTGGAGTGTGGAGGAATCAGTCGTCCACTTCCGCTCCATGACCTTGGCATGGGGACTCCCGGCTTTGAGCCTCACTTTACCCAAGGGATGGAGAGTGAGTCCACCTCGGACTCAGAGATGGTGCCTTGGGTTGATGAGCCACTGATGCGTCACTTAACTTTAAGGTTCTCTGGTGCTACAGGGGGGCCTGCCAGGGGATGGCTGATGTACATGTTCTCAAACACCTCTTTTATATCCAAGTCCTCCCTCCCTGGGGTTCCAGAGGAACCTTTTGCCTACAATCGCGCTGTTAATCCGGAACCCCAGCTACCCCCCACTAGTCTTTCAACGGCCAGGTCCACTCTTGGTAAGGTCTCCGTGCAGCTGAGTGTTTCCAGGGGCTCTTCCACACGTTTGGGAGGCCGCAGACCTGGCTGCTCCGAGGCTTCCTTTCCTACCAGCCCTGGTGGTGAAGGCAGTCTGCTTGCAGGTGGTCTCTGCTGCCTCGGAGTCCTCTGCCGTCCTGCTTGGCTTAGCTTTCCCCAGGAGACCTCTGCGTCACCGGCTACCAGCTGCTTTCCCCAGCCCCTCTTAGCCCCAGCCCTGGTTGCTGTCTTCCTCACCAGTCCGAGCACTCGGAGGGCAGGCGCCCAGGGATGTTCTGTAGGCCACGCAGGGGTTTCCAGCAGGAAGACAATGTTGCAGGGGACGGGGGCAGGGCTGGGTGGGGTGAGCGCTTGCAAGGCTTGGCTGTAGCCGGTGTGCGTGGCCGTCCAGTGCTTACACCCTGAGAAAGCTGTTACTGCCCTGGGCACTAGAAGGGACACTGGGGCTTCCCCATTGGGTTGGGAAGGAGGGTCAGCCCTGGGTGTGGTGGAGGGTGAAGTGTGTACGGCTCTCCTAACGGAGTCCGAGGGCTGGGCTGGACAGGTGAGATCGGGTGGTAGGTAGCTCGTGTTGCTCGGGCACCTGGATCTTATTCCAGGCCGACTGGGGGTCTCAGACTTCATCCCGGACCTGGAGAGCCAGGAAATGCAAAGAGCACGGGGCCTCTCTTCCCAGAACAGAACTCCGGGCATGAAAGTGCCTGGCGATGCGGTGGCACCCCGTGGTGGTGCGGTTCTGCCAGAAATTTGGATCCTAGTCCCAGTGCTGGAGAAGACTAGTTCCGTTTACTGCCATTTCGTGACGGGGCGAGGGAGCGGACCTCAAACATCCTCAGGCTGAGCCCGAGTCGGTGCCCGTCCATAGCCGCGCAGCCTGCCTGCCTCCTGAGCAGGGCGCTAGGCTCTCCCCTGCCCGCCCTTCGTGTCTCCGCCTCTGGTCCTCTGCCCCTCCACTGTCCCCGCCCTCCTCTACCTTCCCCTGTCCCTTTTCTACCGACCCCATCTCCCAGGCTTCTGGCTCCTTACTGCCACACTTCTGTGGGGACGTACCTAGTCTTCTGGGGAGGACTCCTCCCGCCGCACCTAGCTCCGCCCCGCAGAGCGCTGCCGGTCATTGTGGAGTGAAGCTTCCTTAGGGGACCCTGACCCGCTTGCTGGGGGTGGAGTTGAGAAGGCCGCTCCTTGGTAGCCGACTGCTCCCGGGTCTCCAGGAAGAGGCCTGTGGGCTCAGGCTCCCGGAGAAGGAGGCCCCTAGAGGACTTTCCCTGGGCTCTTCGGCTTGGCACTTTCTCTGGTGTTGGAGAAAAGCACAGAAAGCAGCTGCGCACAATCAGGGTGGGCGACCCGTGAGGCGTGCTTTGGGGCTCCTAAATGATCAGCTGATTTTCACCAACACCTGGGTCCCCAGAACGGGGACCCCCAGGGCCGGTCAGAGTCTCTCCCTCTGAGGGCCATGGTGCAGCTCTGCTGCTGGGGCTGGGGGCAGCCCTGCACCCCACTCCCATTTGCGACTGGGGCGACCGTGCCAGCACGGGTGTTCTGCTGTATCCGCAGCTGTGGGTGTGGCCGCGCTGCCGTGGCGCACCGTCACCCCCGGGGCGTCCCCACGCGGCGGAGCGCCTGGGCCTGTGGCCCGGCTGGCGCAGCAGGCCTGGCCGGTTCTCGGCCAGTATGGGGGCCGCCCGTGGGGACAACTGGGAGAGGGCTCCTGCTTCGGGCCAGGGGGGTAGGCCCGGGGCCTCGCCGCCTTTGTCCCGCCCACGCTCCTGGAGCTCGTTTCTCTGGCGCGCAGCCACTGTACGCTCCGCCTCACCCAGGACGCCCAGCAGCCCCTCTGGCCACCAGCTCCTCCCTGGGGGATAACCCAGCGTGCTAGAGATGGGCCAGCTGGGGCTGTGGGGGCGGCGAGTGGGCTCGTCTGCTGCCTCCTGTTTGCATCCGCTTCGGGCCGTGACTAGCCCGAGTGGAAAGCCCCCGGAGCAGCCCATGAGGTCCCCTGGTGAAGTCAGAGGCCCCTCTGGTTCCTCACCTGTCCCATGCCAGGTGAGCAGCTGCCCCCTCTGTCTCCATGGCAGCCGGCAGCTTCTCGGGGCCCAGGAGTGTGGCCCCATGTCTGTCTCAGGTGCTCTAGCCCAGCGAGAGCATGAACACAGAGGACGCGCCCAGGGCCCCAAGTGTGCTGAGTGTGGATTAGTGTCTAGCTGGCCCCTCAGCTCTGGTAAGCCTTGGGGTGGTGACCCGGGCATGGTCTGGCTGGTGACAGCCTCTTCGCTCCTGGAATGGGGCTCCTCACCCTCCTCTCCCAGCAGGCGTGACAGCCGGGGTGAGGCAGACTCTGCCAGCCTGCCTGGGGCTGGGCAGCCAAGACCCGGGCCACTTTCATGGGGCGGGGCCTCTGGTGACAGGCATCCTCCGGTGAGGCAGGGCCTTCCCGTGGGGACTGGAGACAGGCGTGGGAGCAGCAGCCCCGGAGGGACCTGTGGTCCGGGCAGATGAGAGGACGAGCAAGGGGCAGCACCTGCTCCGACATCAGAAGTGAACGGGCCGATGCCCCTGCTGCGGGGGGCACGCTTTCGGGGGCAGCCGCGGGTTTTCACGTGGAGGAAGCTGGCCAGCATCAAATGGAAAAGATGTCCTGCCAGCCCTCGGCCATCCCAGGGATCGTCAGTGTGTGGGGACCCTGGCCTGCCCTCCCTCCGAGGCCAGCGGGCACCTCTGCCCTTGGCCCCAGCGAAACTCGGTCAGCACAGCCCTCCCTGTGCTGCCTGTGAGTCCCTGCTTCCCACCGGGGCACGGCAGGAGACGCTGAAAGCCAGCTGCCCGCTCCTGTCCCTCCCCTCAGCCTGGTGGGACAGGACGCTGGAGCTGGGGAGATAGCCCTTACCCGGCAAGACCTGGGGCTCCCCACTGGCCTGTGTTCTCCTCTGCTCACAAGTTACCTGCCATGTCACTTGGATTCCAGCCCCCCACTGGAAAGAGAGGGGCTGGCCTCAGGCCCAGGGACGCCTGGTGGCCTCACTGGTTCGTCTCTAGTGGGCAGTTTACCTGGAGCCTGTGGGTTCCTGAGCCGGCTGGGGTACGGGAAGCCCCCCCAGGGCCCCTGCCTTGCGCTGTGGTTTCAGCCTCAAGGGCTCACACAGGTGTGGGCAAAGACCGCAGACTCCTGTGACCCCTCCCTGCTGTACAGAGCCTGGGGGGCTCGCCTAGCTCTGGGAGCCATGGGGAGGGCCCTGGCGGGACCAGGGCCAGCACCCAAGGGGCTGCTGGTGGCCATTCTCTGCAGTGGCCTCCTTCCTGGTGCACGTGGAGGCTTGTGTCCCGCAGTGCTGTCAGAAGAAGCCACCCCAGACCCGCGGGAGCAGCTTGGCCCCTCACGGAGGGGCCCGGAAGCCCTGTGCCCACTCTGAGCGCTGCCCCCTTGCTGCAGGCGGCCTGTGAGTCGGCATGGTGCGCGTGGTCTCTGCGAAGGGGGTCCCAAGGCAGGACTGCCGTGTCCTGCACAGCTCGCAGTGGGCCCGCCCACGACCTCGGCACGCGGGGGATGTGGCCGAGAGGCGCCTGCCTACGTGGGAACGAGCTCTCTTCTTGCTCCCACCCTGCTGCTCTCCTCGGGTCTCCAGAGCAAGTCAAGATGCAGACAGCCGGCGGGGGCCGCGGTGGGACTTGGTCTGGGGGGCGGAGATGGGGTCCAGCCGCACGCCAGAGGCCGTGGGGCCTTTGGAGTCCGGGGTGACCCAGAGCTCTAATCTCGGGCTCTCTGGGGCCCTGGGGCCCTGCTCCTGAAGGGACAGTTAGAGGGGATGTGCAGTGGGGCTGACCGGCAGAGGGTCCGAGAGGAGCCAGGGGACTGGTTCCGGGCCGCCGGCCTTCCCTCCCCCGCCGGCTCTGCTCTGCTTGCCTCTGCACGCGGGCCCCGGGCTCTGGTGTGGGCATCGGCCGTCTGGCTGCAGGGTGATTGCTGCAGAGGCTGAGGCTCCTGCCGCACAGGTGTCTTCCTCGTGGCCCAGGAGCAGGCGCTGGAGACACAGGCGCCGTCTGAAGGCGAGCTCGCCTGTGCTCTCCTGTCCATCCGCTCTGCAGTCCGTGTGCGTTGTGTGTGCCACACGTGTGTGAGTGTGCACGTGCGTGCGTGTGTGCGTCTGAGCACCCCTGGGCCTTGCGCTGCGGGCGGGAGTCCGGGAGGGCTGTGGGGAGGTGCCGGCTGCGTGAGGCACGTGAAGGGTCGGCGGCCGCCCGCCTGCTTGGCCCTGCGGGGCCTGGGTCTGGCCGGCTCTCTGGGGACAGCTCCTGTAGTCGCCCCACCACAGTCTCTCCTGCAGCTGCGTGACTGGCCCGCCTCCATGCTCTGCTCCCCGTCCGACCTCCCCTCCCAGGGCTTCAGCTTCCAGCTGCCGCTGGCGGCGCGGGGTAACTGCACCTTCTACGAGAAAGTGAGGCTGGCCCAGGGCGACGGAGCACGGGGGCTGCTCTTCGTCAGCAAGGAGGCGCTGGTACGACCCCCGGGGGCCCCTCCTCACCATGAGGGAGCCAGGCACGGATGGGGGGGCCTCGTGACGGGGGGCCGGAGGAGTTTGGGCCGGCCCTCCTGGCTGGCCAGGACTGTGCGCTCAGGCCTTCGGACCCTGCCTGAGGGAACCCGGCCTGGAGCAGTCCTGGGGCCAGAGACGGGTTCCCGTGGTGACCAGGCTGCGGAGAGCGGGCGCCGGCCTGCCTGCATAACAGCCTCCTCCCAGGGTCCCCAGACCCGCTGGCAGCTAATGGGCTTCACCCCACACTTTAGTGAAGGCTGAGCTTTTCCTTCCAGCCATGTCTCCTCCCCACTGCCTGGCACCAGGGACCCCAGCACGTGCCCAGGCCTCTCCTGCTCGGAGAGACGACTGTAGGTGTCGCATGGGAGGGGTGGCAGCTCTCGGATCTCCGTCCCCTGGGCCCCAGGTTCCCCCAGGAGGCAATAAGTCGGAGCACGACGAGATTGGCATTCCCGTGGCCCTGCTCAGCTACAAGGACAAGCTGGACATTTTCAAGGTAGGGTCTCTTGCCCCCTCTAGTCTTTGGCCAGGCCCAGGCTGCCCCAGTGTGGCTGACCAGTGACCAGTGGGTGTGAGCCATGCCCAGGTGGGCCTTTTTTGGTGGGGGCAGAGGGGCGGCCGGAAAGTGCTGTCAGTGTGCTGTCAGGGTCTGTGTCTGGCACGCGTGAGGACCTTGCCTTCAGCAAAGCTTCTCTGGCAGAATTGGGTTCCTTGGGGTCAGGCGCGGCCATCCCCGAGGGCAGGATCCCGCAGGGCTGCTGGCGCGTGGCGTCCCGGTGGGCAGTGGTGGGGACGGTGCTTGACGGAGCTCCGTGTCCCGAGCAGAGTCTCGGCAGGGCCGTCAAGGCAGCGCCCCACGGCCCCGGGGAGCCCATGCTGGACTACAACATGATCATCATCTTCGTCATGGCCGTGGGCACCGTCGCCCTCGGGGGCTACTGGGCCGGGAGTCGGGACGTGAAGAAGTGAGTGTCCTGGGCGTCTCACCTGCTCGTGCAGCACGGGGCTGGCCCTGGGAAGTGGACACGGGAGGAACAGGCTGCAGGGAGTGGGCGCCCGCGTGCCCAGGTAGCCCTCTGGATGCAGGCCCTGTGCACACCGGAGGCCTGTCCTGACCGAAGGGTTCTACGGCCCGACATTCCGTCCTGGCAGTGGGGCTCAGGGCCTAGATCAGCCCGTGGCACCGCCAGGCAGGGGGTGGAGGGCCCCGGGGCTGCAGGGGTGCAGAGGGCGGGCGCAGCCAGCGGCGGGTCCCTGCCGGGGCCTTCTGAACCCGGTGTGGGGCCTTCCCGGCCCGTCCTGGCCCATCGCCTGGCCTCCGCCCCGGGTGCCGTCCGGCGGGCGCCCCCCTCACCTGTCTGTGTCTCTGAAGAAGGTACATGAAGCATAAGCGGGATGACGGGCCTGAGAAGCAGGACGACGAGGCGGTGGACGTGACGCCCGCCATGATCTGCGTCTTCGTGGTCATGTGCTGCTGCATGCTGGTGCTGCTCTACTACTTCTACGACCAGCTCGGTGCGTGCGCTGCGCCCGGCCCCGCAGGGCCCCGCCCCGCCCACTGCTCTGTCAAGGCTGCCCCGCCCCTTGGCGCCAGCCTCCCTGGCAGGTGACCCAGCACATGGGGCTCTTCCTTGGGCGGGTGGGAGGCGGCAGCTGCCCCTCACCGCCCCACCCGCCCACAGTCTACGTGATCATTGGGATCTTCTGCCTGGCCTCCGCCACCGGCCTCTATAGCTGCCTGGCGCCCGTCATCCAGAGGCTGCCCTTCTGCAAGTGCAGGTGAGCGCCGGCGCCCGGCCCCCTCCGCCTCCCCCACTGTGCTGGCCGAGGCCGGCTGCAAAGCCTCGGCTCTCCACCTCGCGTCCTGGTCCCTGGGCTGCTCAGCGCTGTGGGCCCCTTCTCTCCCGACCCGCTTGGGGCACAGCGGGTGCCACTCGGGGCGCCTGGGAGCCCAAGGGCCTCGGGAGCAGTAGGGTGGGGCCGTGGTAGGGGCCGGCCGCCCTCTCCCACATCCTGTCTGGTCTTCCGGTCCCGGTGATGGACACGGGCTGGCGTGTGGGCCCTGAACTGGACCCACACCAGCGCCTGGAGCTGTGTGACTGGACGCACAGGTGTCCAGTCCGGAAGGGTCCTGCTGCTAGGGGCCTGCTGGGGGTGGGCTGTGTCTTACAGGTGAGCGGGTAACTGCTGCGGGGTCAGGCAGCGCCTCCCACGTGTTGGCAGCTCGCTGCCTGAGACGCGGGGGGGTGTCGGGGGAGGGCGGCCCCGTGGGCCTCTCGGGCTCTGTGGCCAGGGCGGATGGTGACTGGCCAGGTCCACTCGCCCGAGTGCCTGCCCGCCCTGTATGGAGAGGCGTGCCTTCTAGAGATGCTCTAAAAGACGGGTAATGGTGGGTTGAGCAGAGAAGGTGGAGCCAAGGAGGTCCAGCCAGGTGGCAGGACTGGGGGGCTGGCCCCTCGCCATCTAGCTGGGACAGTAGAGAGGCTGGGGAGCGGGTCTGTCGGAGCCAGGACTTGGGGCAGCCGAGAGGCTGGAATAATGTGCTCTCTGGGAGCTGGGTCGAGATGAGGCTGTCAGCCACCCTGACACCCACGTCCCCCCGCCTCCCCAGGGTCCCCAGCAACGGCCTGCCCTACTTCCACAAGCGCCCCCAGGTCCGCATGCTGCTCCTGGCGCTGTTCTGTGTGGCTGTCAGCGTGCTGTGGGGAGTTTTCCGGAACGAGGACCAGTGAGTGCCGTCCCCGGGGAGGCCTGGGCAGCGGGGGGCTGTCCTCAGCTGCCCTGGGGCTGGTGTGACCTCCCTGTGCTGCCCGAGGCCGTCCGGAGCGCCTGGCGCCGCTCCAGCGCCTCAGCATGAAAAGCCTTCCTGTCAGCCCTTGGAAGCGCAGCCAGCGCGGCCCTCCTGCCTCGGCCGCTGAGCCGTGGCCGCCCTCCGCGCCACCCGCATCCAGTGTCGCTGGTTTGTCCCGGTGCCACGTGGCCTGTGGTTGGAATCTGGATATGAGAGGCCTAGACCCCCCGGGCCGGTGCCTGTGTCGGCTGGGGTGGCCTGGGTGGGGTGCCCAGCGCGGTGGCCCCCGGCCTTGTGTGTGTCAGCCAGCGCGTGGGGCGCCGCAGGGGCCACCCTCTTCCCTCAGCTTGTGCCCCCGAGGCGCGGCATGGGGCCCAGCAGCGGCCTGGAGCTGGCAGGGGCCTGGCGCGTGGGCCGGGCCGCCGGCGCCTGCCTGCTGTCTCTCTCCATCTGGCGCGCTCCCTGCACCTCCCCCGAGGCGTTCAAGTGCGCTTGGCTTCACCGCAGTTTGGAACCCCAACAGATTTAACAGACAGAAGGGAAATGTGAAAATATTTGCCTCCTTTGTACATAAAGCGAGTACGCGTCACAGTTAAGTCCCAGCCAGGAGACTCGCTCCGGCGGGCAGTGGCACAGGCCGGTTCCTGCCCTCCCCGCCAGCCTCCTTGTTCCCCGCGCCGGCCTGCCGGGGTGTTCACGGGGAGGTGAGGCAGCTGCCTGGGGAGGGTCCGGCCGGGGCCCAGTGGGGCACACAGGCGGACGCTGGCTGTCCCCGTGGCCCTCACCCGTAACCCGGGGACTGGAAGCCTGGGCGGAGGATGCGCCCGGTGCTGGGCAGCTGTGGGCGCTGGCCGGGGGCCCAGGCCGGGGCTGTGCGCGTTGGTCTCCTGCCTGTCGTCTGTGACCCTGGGGCCGTCTGGGGGCTCCCGACTGTCCTCGCGGCCTGACAGTTTGGAGCCGGGTCCCCGTGGGCTGAGAGATTGTGTAGAGCCCAGCTGGGCAAGAGCTTCACTTTCGACATCATTTTAAAAAGTATTTTTGCAAAGACATTTGAATCTAACAGATACACAGCTCCTCCCTGTTCTGGGATCAGGCTGTGGGAGCTGCCGCCGCGGGTGGGGAGAGACTCCACCCTTTCTGCCGGGGGGCACCAGGGAGGAAGGGTCAGTCCCCCCCCACGCCATCCATGACTGCCCTGCCCACCACCCTCCGCCCACGAGAGCTCCCACGCGGGTCCCAGAGTCTAGCCGTGGCCTTTGCTGAGTCTGCAGAAGGGGGAGGGCAGCTCGAACTGCTGTCTCCAGGGACGGGGACCCCGTCGGCCTTGGCTCTGATGGAGCCCTGCCCTGGTGGGGCGCCGCTCTCCCTTCCAGGTGGGCCTGGGTCCTGCAGGATGCGCTGGGCATTGCCTTCTGCCTCTACATGTTGAAAACCATCCGCCTGCCCACTTTCAAGGTGCGACTCCCCCCGGGAAGGAGGGGGGCGCCCCCCGGGGCGGGCGGGGCTGGCCCGGCCTCCTCCTCCGTGACGGGTGTGAGGCGCAGCTGCACAGTTGCCTCCCACTAAGAGCGTGAGACCAGCCACAGGACCCTGGCTGGAGCTCGGCCCGGGTCTCCCCGGTGGCAGGTTAGCGTCCTGCTGGCTGAGGTGACACGGGAGGAAAACCCGATGGAACCGGGCAGGTGCACACAGCTGCGGCCCAGGGCGCTGTCCTCCTCCCGGGGGTGCCAGGAACAGCAGCAGGAAGGGCCGGCGCCTCCCCAGGGCCGTGTCCGGGGCTCTGTCCCCGTCACGTGGAAGCCTAGAGTCCAGGGCCCGCCGCCCAGCGGGGCCTGCCGAGGCCCGGGAGCACCTCTCCTCGTGCTGCTGGGGGTGGGGGCAGGCTTTGCCCAGACTCCTTGCAAAGGGAGGCCCAGCCTTGCGAGCCGCGGGGCTTGGGGGGGCGCGTGGCCCCTCCTGGGCGGGCTGGTCTGTGGAGTGGGGCCACCTCTCGGGACGCCCTCCCCAGGCTTGCACGCTGCTGCTGATGGTGCTGTTCATCTACGACGTCTTCTTTGTGTTCATCACACCCTTCCTGACCAAGGTGGGCCCCAGCCCCAGCCCAGTGCCCACAGCTTGCCCCTGCACCCCGCCCTACGCCCCCGTGCCCCCGCCCCCTCTGACACTGCTTCCCCCGGCCAGAGCGGCAACAGCATCATGGTGGAGGTGGCCACCGGGCCTTCCGACTCGGCCACTCGCGAGAAGGTACATACGGGGCTGTGGCTGAGGCGCTGACCCCACCGCGGGCGCAGCAGCCCCACGGACGCGCCTCCTCGCTCTCCCCAGCTCCCCATGGTCCTGAAGGTGCCCCGGCTGAACGCCTCGCCCCTGGCCCTGTGCGACCGGCCCTTCTCCCTCCTGGGCTTTGGTGACATCCTCGTCCCAGGTATGGAACTGGGCACGAGGCGGGCGGGACGGTGCCCTGGTGGTGTCCGAGGCAGGTCGGGTGCAGGACCCAGCAGTGGAGCAGAACCAGCAGGGGCCAGGTGGTGGCCGTGCTCACCAGGTGGCCTGGCCGAGGTGCAGGCGCACCCGCACTTTGGCTCACAGCCACTGGGTGCAGGCTTGGGGTTCGTGACCTTGCCGGCGTGGCAGGGCCCTCCTGCAGCTTCCTCTCGCGGTGCTGTGCTGCCCGGGCTCTCGGCTGGGCTGCCTGCCGGCCTGCCTGAGACCCGCAGCCACAGGCTCTAGGCGGCCCAGTCGCTGGGCCCCTCCCGGCCCTGGCCTGGCGCTCGCTCACTCGCTCCTCGCTCCACAGGGCTGCTGGTGGCCTACTGCCACAGGTTTGACATCCAGGTGCAGTCCTCCAGGGTCTACTTCGTGGCCTGCACCATTGGTGAGCACCCGCGCCCTGGCCCCTGCCCACCATCCACTGCCCCTGGGGTGTGGGGTGGGGTTCAGTCTGCCACGTGACAGCCCGTTCCCCTTCCCCTGGCTTGTGTGGTTTTCCCTTGTCCAGCATTTGTGACCGAGGCCATTTACCCTGAAGGGACTTTTGCCGTTGATCCCAGGTTATTTCTGAAAGTGCCCACGCTGGTCGCTTTTGAGGGGGAGACATGAGCAGCACCCTTGCTGCCCCCTCAGCAGGAGGCCCGTCTGGGTGTCCTGGTGGGGGGTGCGGAGTGCTAGGCCCGAGGGCCCGGTGGCTGGCTCTGCCCGTGAGCGCCCGGCGTCCGTTAGGGCCTGCCCGGCTGCTCTCAGCCACACCAGGCGCCGGCGCTCCTCAGCCCCGCGCCCTGTGCTGGCCCGTGTTGTGTGTGATGTGGCTTTAGTCCGGCTGCAGCCGCGGGCCGCGCCCCGGGGCCCCCAGGTTTTCCGAGTGTCTCGTCGGAGTGTAGGGGTCTTTGACATGACGCCCATCCCGTTAGCAGAGGTTTGATTTCCACACAGGTTCATTCCCGGCACTTCCCTAACTAAAGGCTTACGGGAAACGGGCTGTGGGGTGGGGTCACAGCTCCTCCTCGGTGGTCCATATTTTCCACGGTTGCCAGGAGCTGCTGCTGGGAGAGAACCCCAGCCCCTCCCGCGTCACCGCTGCCCCGCCTTCCTGGGACTGGTGACGCCCACCTGCACCCTGATCTCCCCAGGGCCTGAGGCGGGCGTCCCCGCTCACTCCCTGGTGTCCGTGGGGGCTGCGGAGACCCGGGCCGGCCACCGGAGCCTGCCTTCACCTCCGTGCCCTTCCCTGCAGCCTATGGCATCGGCCTCCTGGTGACCTTCATGGCGCTGGCCCTCATGCAGCGTGGTCAGCCTGCCCTCCTCTACCTGGTGCCCTGCACGCTGATCACCAGCTTCGCCCTGGCGCTCTGGCGCAGAGAGCTGGGCATGTTCTGGACGGGCAGCGGCTTTGCGGTGAATACCAGTTTGCTGTGACTCTGCAAGAAATAATAAGCTAATAAGCCCTAGCTAGAACTGAAGTTGGGTAAGACCTGGCGTGCAGCTCAGCCCTGGGACCCTGCCTGGGCCGTTTCTGGGAGGCTGCGCCGTGGGCCTGGTGTCTGTGTGGCCCTGGCGGTTCTGCGCCACCCCAGCAGGAGGCGTGCTGGTGGCTGGCAGGGAGGGCACGACTTGGTGGGGGTGCTGGCTCCTTCGGTGTGGATCCTGCCCTTCTCTGGGGGCCCAGAGCCTCAGTCAGAAACAGCTGTCGCAGCTGGGGCGGGCGCCTCCCTCCGCCCCAGTTGATGAGGGGGTAAAGGGCGGAGTGGGGGCCAGAGCTGCTGGCCGGACACAGTGGGGCTGCCCCTTGCTCTGTGGCTCGCTGTCCGGGGAAGGGTGTGTGTGCCCCGGAACTGCCCAGCCATGCTGGGTTCCTGCACAGGCGCCCGTGGGGGCCTCCCAGGGTGGTCAGCACTCGGGCAGGGGTGGGCACAGGAGCTGGCGCCTGGCTCGTCCCGCGGATGGGCTCCCCTGTGGGACACACTTGCTGCTCCGCAGAGCCGCCGGTGTCGCTGCGCCCTGATGCTGTGACCAGCGCGTAGGGTGCCCGGGGCGGGAGAGCGCTCTCGGGAACCCCCTCACGCCCTCAGGGAAACCACGTGGGGTCAGAGCCCACCATCCTCAGAGGGTCCTAGGAGGATTAGCAGTAAGCTGGAGCTGTCTGCATGGGGGTTCTAACTGGTCCTGCGCGTCTCAATCCTCTGTGTGTTCTGTTGGGGGGTTCCTAGCCCCTCGGAAAGTCACCTGCTGCTGTCCTAGGCCTGAAGCTCGACCTTTCCGATGGCAGCTCACTGGCCCTGCCTCCCCATGGTGTTTTGTCTCTGCGAACCCCGCAGGGCGCGCCCGGCCTCAGCCCAGCCTCATGGCACCCTGTCTTCTCTTGCAGAAGGACCTACCTCCGTCTCCATGGGCCCCAGCCCCAGCGGAGGGCTCCCAGCCACCCAGAGACTCAGATGTGCCCCCTTCCCAGCAGCCTCCAGGTGAAGAGCTCGTCAGGTCCCCTGTGTCTGAAGAGCAGCCCCCCGAACTGTCTGCCCCCGCAGAATCAGGGACTGCAGCTCCCAGCCAGGAGCCTGTGAGCCCTGCCGGCCACAGCCCGGGAGCCTTGAGCCAGCCAGACACAGTCTAGGAGGGCAGCGCAGACCTGGCCCTCTGAGTGAGGGCCGCGGAGACCCAGCCTGGACCTGCTCGGCCCCTCCCCACGTGGTGCTCTGCCCTGGCCGGTGCTCGCCCAGGTCCTTGCCCCGCGCCCCCCCTTCCGGCCAGCACCTCTCCCTCCCCTGCCCTCTCCCCCTCTGCTCCGAGCCGGTTGCTGCAGCCCCTCCACTGGCCGCGGTCACGGGAGCGGTCACTGGAGCGCCGGCCCTGGCTCCACAGTCTTCCTTGCTGGGCCCTCACGGTGCCTAAGAAAGGGCCGGAAGCCAAGCCGCGGACTTGTCCACACTGGTGCTTCAGCTGCCTCCGAGGTCCCCAGGCGGCCTTCCCCAGGCGGCCTCAGCCAGTGGACCCCGCTGGAGCCCGGCCCGGCGAGTGCTGAGACTGGGACCCCTGCCTGGGGCTCGGCGGTCCCCTGGGGGACTCGGCCGGGAGGGGCCGCCGCCGGGCCGCACCGGAGGCCGGAGGGGCACGGATGGGCAGGCCCGGCCCGGGCCCCGCGCCTGTCAACAGACGGCCAAGGCCTTCTGGCATTTGGCTGTGTCGCCCCGGCCTGTGACCCGAAACGGTGGCCCGAGGCTGGAGGGCGCACCTGGGGGCCACGAGAGCCCCACAGGCCTTGGCAGCGCCGCTGTTTTGCCCTTGAGCTTGGAGGGCCTTGGGCCCCCCCACCGTCTGCACGCCGTGAGCCCCACGCCGTGAACCCCATCTCTCGCATGCGGCCCGTGGCCTCTGCGCACAGGTGGGCGAGCATGCTTTGTAGTAACAACTCCGAGGCGCTTCTGGATCGCAGGAGGACTTAGAGCTGCCCTCTGTCGTCTACCTCGCCGGCCGGCTCTGCGCGCCTGAGACTGACGCCTGGGAGAACTGCCGCAGGCCGGCGGCCCCGGGGCCGGCAGCCCGGCCCGTAGGCTTCATCCCGCTGCATGTGGCTCTGTGGTGCCAGTGTCACGGGAACCCTGGCGGCCGGCCCCGGTGTCGGCTCTGCAGCTGCTCCGTGCCGCCCACGCGGCCCCGGGCCCAGGACGACGCCCAGGCGAAGGCACAGACCCCGGCCTGCTCCCGCCCGGCCTCCCGCCGCCCCGCTCTGCGGCTCCATCCTAGACTGCAGGCGCCGGCTTGAGCCTGTTCGTGCCAAGAAATCCCAGTGCCCGGTTGGCCTCGCCTCTCGGGAGATGCAGTCAGCCCAGAGGAAAAGCCGACTGCCACCTGCTTTCTGTGTGCTCAGAGGAGCTGAGGGCCCGGGAGGGAGCAGCTGCAGCTGTCAGCCCCAGCTGGACTCGGGCGGGGCCGGGCAGGCTGGGTGAGGGACCACGCACCCCACCCGTGGGCTGCACCTTGAGCCATTTTCTATGTTGGTGTCAGTGGGGGTCTCTTCTGTGTTGGAAGTTTGACATGCCAAGGAAGTCGGAGGTGGGTGAGTTCCCGAAGTTTCCGTTGGTTTTGCTTTGCTTCTGTTGGACTCTTTTAATTAAATTGGGCTTTTGATATTTGTGACTCGGCTTTGCTTGTTCTGTGGGGCAGCTGTGGCTGGTGCGGGGCATCTCGGGGTCCCCACCACTTCGCGGTGGGGTGTGGCGGCACGCCTGGCTGGCTGTCACTGAAGCTGTTTAGCAAGGAGTTCCCTGGGGCCTGGCTCCTGTCCGGGGCTCTGGGCTGCACCGACACCGTCACGAGTTCTCAGTTCTGCTGTTGGGACCAGAAGCGTCAGGACACGCTGCAGACAAGATGGGCGAGACTGGCCGAAAGCTTGATGGACCCCGGAATACCAGTTCCATGTAGCTATGCCAGATCAGGAGCTATTCTTTTGTCTTTTTTTAAAGATTTTTTTTTTTTTTAATTTATGCACACAGAACTGGGGCACAGGCCAGAGGTGTGGGGGGTGAGAAGATTCACCAGAGACAGAGTGGGGAGCAGAACAGGCCGGCTGACGAAGGACATTGCTGAGGGGAGCAGTGGGTGGTCAGGAGAGGTCTGCTGCGCCCTGTGGGTCACCTGCGGGGCAGGCGGGGATCGAACTCGTGCTGAAGTGGCTTTAGCTTCTTGGTGCTGTGCTTTACCCACCGCGCCATCAAGGAGGCCTCTGGTCTGTTTTATCTGCTCTCAGCATTCCGGCCTCTCAGCCAGCAGCTGTGCGACGGCCAGCCAGGCCTCGCTTTGTGCCCAGTCTACAGGAAGAGCTCACGTGAGGCTGAGGGGCCGGTGGCCGATGGCACCCTGCCAGAGTGTGTGGGGTGGGGGTGTTGGGGCTCGTGTGTTCCATGGTCACCAATCCCGGCGGCTCCCAAGGAGCTGCCCGAGATGGCAGCCGCCATGGCCCTCCTGCAGGTTACACTGGACCCAGCTGCTTGCTGGCACCACCCCAGCGGGCAGAAAGAGCCTGGCCCTCCCTGCGCGGACCACAAGCCACATTAGAGGGGACTCAGTGGGGTGCCGGCCAGATGCCTGGAAGCCTCTTTAAGCCAACTGGAAAGAGACGCTTCATCACTGCAATTCTGTAGTACTTAGTTGCTTTTCAGTTTTACTTTAATGGGCAGCAGCCCTCGGCTGTCCCACAGGAGCCACCAGCCACATGGAAGCGCTCCTTAGGGCAACACTGAGACTCACCGAGAGCCCCCAGCGCCCCCACCCTCCCTGCTCTCTCGCAGTTGAGGGTCCCGCTGAGTAAACACTCTGGCAGCCCACCGTGTGGGCAGGGTAGGGGTCTCAGCCAGGAACCCTGTGGTCACATCCGTGGACACCCCTCGCCCTCTGAGCAAGTGGCTCCAGTCCTCTGTGAGGCTGGTGACGGACCCACCAGGCAGTGTGGCGCTCTGGTGGCACACCGACCGGAGGTCCGAGGCCTCTGCCCAGGGTTCTCGGCCACGTCTCAGGGGCCACGCCTTCGTGAGGGAGGAGGCCCTGGGGTGCTGTGGGACAGGGAGAGCCCCAGCCTTTTCTCTGAGCATGGAAGGAAGTGTGGGGTTGTCTACTTCGAGTGGGGTGGAGCCGGCCAACCAGTGACCCTTTACAAAGGCCAGAACACTCTCCACCCATTCGCCCACGTTCACGGATTCTCTCATGGATCCACGCACACTCGCAGCCAGTCCCTCGGGGCACCCGTGTGTGCTCAGGACCAAGGCCTCTGTGCCGCTCTCTGGGTGTGTGACCCAGTGTGGTGAGGAGCGGGCGTCCGTGACGGCTGCCTGGAAGAGGTCACTCAGCAGAGCCTGAGGACAGAAGAGGTTGTTCTGGCCTCTGGGGGGGTCACCATGCTGGTCCCCAGGGTCAGGGTGTGTGGG
This sequence comes from Condylura cristata, assembly GCF_000260355.1. Classification (NCBI taxonomy): domain Eukaryota; kingdom Metazoa; phylum Chordata; class Mammalia; order Eulipotyphla; family Talpidae; genus Condylura; species Condylura cristata. The sequence continues at coordinate 29,812,334 of NW_004567126.1, read as the reverse complement.
CTGGGAGGGAGATGGTCATCCGAAGGCTCTGGCTGCTCTGGGAGAAGGAGGCCCAGGTCACAGCTCTCCCTCTGGGGCCCTGGCTCGGGGCAGGATGCAGCTCTCCTTCCAGGTGGGGTGACGGCTGCAGAAACTGCGGGGCCCTGCACCTGCTCCCCACCGGGCCACACAGGCAGCTGGGCCCTGGGCTTGCTCCCTCCCTCCGGGTGCAGCTCCCCACGGCCTGCCACCTCTGCTCAGCGGATGGTCTCTGAAGCATCTTGAGCAAAGCTGGTGTCCTGAGGAAGCCCACTGTTCCGGAGAGAGCTCGGGGGGAGGAACCATCACACAGCGGGCAGTGGTGCCAGCCCACTGCCCGCCGGGCCGCGAGAACACCAGACCGACTCAAGAGTCGGGCTTAGCAACGAGAGCCAGGGCTGTCCGAGACACCCACAGCTGGAGAGGCCCAGGAGGGGGAGTCACAGACCAAGTCCGCAGGGGCCCGGGGGCAGAGTGGGCGTCTGAGCAAGGCCTGGGTGATGCTTAATAACTCGAGACAGTTGTTGGCTAACTGTCACTGTGCCCCTGAGGCTGGAAGTCACTAGTAAGGTCTGGGGGCGGCTTGGGGCTCCTGGAAAGATCTTCCAAGTTGGTAAGTCAAAACTTTTTTAATTTATGCACAAGAACTGGGGTACAGGCCAGAGGTCGGGGGATGAGAGGCTTCACCAGAGTGGGGAGCAGAACCCATGGACCTATGGAAATCTGAGGGGAGCAGCGGGGAGACAGGCGAGGTCTGTGCGCCCTGGGGTCCCTCCCTGGCAGGGGTGGAGCTCTGCTGCAGGGGCTGGGACAGCTTCATAGAGCTGGCTCCAGCCCGGGTGCCCCCAGGGAGACCCAACATCAAGACTCTTCCAAGTGTTTATGAGAGTATTTGCTCACCACACACAGCCCTTCCAGCTCCCCATCCCAGGATCTAGGGGGGCCTGTCCACCTCCTGCCCTGCTCCTTGGCTCCACCCACAGCAGCCCCAGGGCCAGAGCCAACCTCCAGCGGGCTCCCCACCCCTGCAGGACCCCGTACCCTCCCGCGGGCCTCGAGAGGGGAGCGGGCAGAGGTGGGCAGCAGCGAGACACTGAGCGCGGAGGCTGGCAGGGCGGTCTCAGATCCCAGGGGAAGGGGCGCACGTGGGGAGGGGCTGACGGAGGGGCGAGCAGGGTGATCCCCATGGGAGGGCAGGGGCGCTCGATGGCCCTGTGGGAGGAGGGCCCCCAAGCCCCTGACCCTGG
>NW_004567126.1:29794155-29810372 GCF_000260355.1 Condylura cristata | reverse complement strand
TGCCCAGGCAGCTGCTGGGCCCCCAGGTGTTTGCTCTGGGGCTGCCCCACTCCCCTTCACTTGTTACTTGTGAATAAATAAATGCAGTGATTACGGGGAACAGTGAGAGGAGGTGTGGCCCCAAGGCCTGGATGTGGGGCTGACCGCCTATCTGGGGACTGGGCTCCCGAAGCGCTCCTCTGGGGTCCCAGCAGGACCCCACAGTCCCCGGTGGGAGAGGGGAGTTGGCACCCATGAGCCACGAGGGGAGGGCGGAGGGCCCGCTCGGGGCCACGTCCAGGAGGCTTCAGGAGAGGTGTGTTCAGTGCAGCTCCCTGCCCCCTGGGCGTCCACTGGAGCTGGAGAGGCCCCCCAGCACTGGGCCCCATGACTGGGTCATGGCCACGGGCAAGGCCCTTGACAGCCGGGTGGCGGCCTCAGGGGTGTCTCTGAGCCCAGGCCGGGGCCCCCCGAGGCCCTGGGCCCCTGCCTGCCCCGACCCGGTGGTCGTGACTGTGTCATGCGCTCGTGTTCCTGAGGGCTTTGTGTTTGCGTGTGTGACCGTGTGTGCGACGGCGTGTGGCTGTGTGTGTGCAGCTCCCCTTGCTAGCTTCTGGGCTGGAAGCGGGCCCAAGGCGTCAGGCTGCCGTGTGGCCTCTGCCCTGGCTCCAGAGGGCATGTGGGACTGGGGACCCCCTGCCCTGCCCACATTGAGCCGCGTCTGTGACGTGTCGGTGCGTGTCCGGGGTCTACTTTGCAGAAACCTCAGTGTTTAGGCTGAGGATGGGAAGCGCTGAGTGCCCACGTTGCCGGATGCCTTTTATTAAGGCTGGAAAGTCCAGCTCGGAAGCCTGCCGAGGGCGGCCGAGTGTCCTCACTGCTGCCCCGAGTTTGAGGCAGTTGCCGTGGGAGGTCCTGGGGGGGCCCCAGAAAACGCGGCGTGGCCTGGCTAAGGCAGACTCCTCTGAGCACGACCACAAGAGTCCTGTCCGGCCCAGAGGAGCGGGGCCACACGGAAGCCACAGGGCCGGAGCCACGCGTCTGCTCCCTGAGTGTCGAGGAAGGCATGAGAGCCACGGAAGCGTGGCTGCGGGGACCTGTCCGTGTGGCATAGAGGCGCAGCCGGACCGCGACAGGCGCGCACTCTGACCTCTGCGCCCCGGCCCACCCCCAGGCGTGGCACTCGTGGGCCCAGCTTCAAGCTGGACAGCGGGGTTCTGGGTAACAGCGTCTGTTCTGTGATGGAGAAGCTGCCAGCAGAGTGAAACCACCAGAGGGGGGGGGGGCTAGTTCTAGAATGCAAAGACCTTGTGTGTCAGCGAGAGCGACAGACGGGGAGGCGGGAGGAGAGGCAGAAACACGTGCAAAGAGGGAGAACGGGGCTCCCAAGCCTCATTTCCCCACCTGTAAAACGGGGTTGCCTGCGGGTACCCCATGAGGTCACGCGGGGCTGCAGGGCTGCGGGGCCCACGGAGGCAGGCTTGCAGCTGGCGGCGGCGTCTCTCGGCAGAAGCCCGTCTCGCCCGCCGGAGGCCCTGGCTTTCCACGGGCGCCGTGGACTGAGCTTGCAGGGAAACTCGGTCTGTGCCGCTGCTCGGTACCTGCCCGAGATATCCCCTGCTGGTTTCCCCCTTCACCTTCTTTAAAAATGATGTGGGCGCCTTTTACTTGCCAAGGTGGCACAGAGGGCCCCGGCCCCCCCGAGCCTCCCTGGTGGGAGACGCTGGCGACCACAGTCTCCGAGCTGGAAGTTCACGCTGAGCCCCGCACAGGCCCCCACGTCTGCAGGAATGTCCCTTTTCTGTCCTGACTCCCACCCAGGACCCTCTGCGGTGCTGGGGGCCCTTTCTACTTTAAATCAGGCACGTTGTCAGTGGTGGGAAGGTTCTCTTTTTACTCTGTGAGTCTTCACCAGTGCCCCTGGGTATCTGTGCTTATCTGGCCTGCCCGCCATGCCCCCGCAGAGATCTCTGACTCGCTTTTCCTCTGCGTGTTATCAAACGAAAAGAACACAAGATATCATCGCCATAAATAGTTTCTTCACAAACACCTCTTCCCATGAAAATCTAACAAAAAGTCCACAGACAAAAAGGAAAAAAAAAACCAGACCAAGCTTATTAAATTTCTTTTAGACTTGCTGAGTGATTTATTTCATGAAGTTGGGCACTGAGGGAGGGGAGTTTTTCCTGGCTGGAGCTGAGCCTGAGGAGAGGAGACCAGGGGAAACAGGAGAGGCCATGGTCCAGACAAGAGAGGCCTGTTCCCTGCGCAGGCCCTGACTGCAGGGGCTGGAAGATTCTGAAGACCGTGATCATCGCGGCTTGTGAGAAAGGGGGAATCGAGGCGACAGGCGGCTAAAGGGCCGAGGCAGGGAAGTTCTGGAGGCCACAGGCAAAGCTGAGGTGAAGGTTGAGATTTTATTGACATGAACAGTTGAGCCATGATGCAAGACTTACAGCACTGCTTAAATCAACTACACGCAAGTGCCCGTAAAGGCGAGAAGATTTGCTGGGTGCTTGTGGACAGAAACGGGAAACACCCCCAGAATAGAGGGCGAGGTTTCTGGGAGGGAAAATAGAAAGATCATAAGGTCTGGGAGCTTGTGTGTTAGTTATTGCTTGCTGTGTGACAGATGTTGGCCCCCAAACGAGCAGGTTGAAGCAGTCAACATTTATTATCCCAAAGCTGGGCTGAGATTTTGGAAGCAGCTTACCTGGGTGCTCCTGGCTCAGTCTCCTGGCATTTGCCCGACAGGTTCCTGAGGGTGTGACTGGGTCTGTGGAAGTTCTAAGATGGCGCGTCACATGCTGTTGATGGGAGGCTTCAGTGCCCCCGTGTGGCTTCTCCACAATGCTGCTTGAGCTCCCTCGCAACATGGCAGCTGGCTCTCAGAGAAAGCGACACCAGATGGAGCAGGCAGAAGCTGTCCTGGCTTTTGTGACAGCCCTGAAGGCCCACGCCATTGCTCCCGACACCTCCCACCCACGCACAGTCATTAAGTCCAGCCCACACTTACATTAGACTCCACCCGAGAGAGGAGCAGCAAAGAATTCATGGCTGTATTTTCAAACCTATGCCCGTGGGCAAGTTCCCCAGCTCCTCTGAAGCGCCAGAATACAGCAGGTCTCACAAGAGAGCCGTGGTAATACACTGAGAAATGCTTGTAAATATGGTTAGCACAGCGCCTGCCACAGAGAAGACTTCACTTTTGTTAAAGGTATTTTTGCTGGGCTTTTCCATTCTCTGAAGCATGATGTACTGTTGCAGTATTAGACGGCACCTTGAGCTGGAAGGTCACAGGTGTAGAGTAAGATACTCACACTCTCTCAGTGTGGGGCCTTCCCCCGGCTGCCCCTTCCGGTAGACGGCCGCTCCTCCCACAGGGACACACATGGACGCCAGGCGCTGCACCGGGGCAGAAACCCGCCTGCCGTCTCTGCCAAGGTGGAGCTGAAGCTATATCTGAAGTCCCTGAAGATCTATCTAGTAAGCCGCGAGGCAGCAGGCCCAGCAGGGGCAAAGGCCCTGAGCCTGGCTCGGGTCTGCGCTCTAGAGAGGGGGAGGCCCAGGCAGGCAGGCAGGAGCTGTTGCAGACAGCACTCGGAGCGGTGGGCGGGCCCCAATACGTTCAGTGCCTCCAAAGAGCGCCCCCTTCCTGCCTAGCTGTTTCTGGGGCTCAGGCCTCCCGGCACGGGGAGCTGTGCATGTCTCCAAGGTCTGCTGAGACCGCCAGGTGCTGGCCAGTCCGTGCTCTCACCTGAAGGTCTGACTGGGGAAGGAATAACCTCCAAGCTCACGCGGGCGGGTGTCGGCAGGTGACCAGGCCCCTGGCTGGCTGTGGCTGGTGACCGCTCCACACTGACAGGCTGCCCACTTGTCGTGTTCCCCAGGATTTTCCATTATGGCCACTTACTTCCTCAAGATGGCTGGGGGGGGGGGGTTCATTTCCGTCTGCTAAAGTGGAACCGGTGTCCCAGGGCACTGCTGTCACCTCTGCAGTGTTCTGTTGGTTTGAAGCAGGTCACAGGCCCCAAGGGGACATGTCACTCAAGGGGAGGGGGCCACACGGGGTGTGAGAGCCAGGAGATGGGGGCTCTGGGGGTCAACTTAGGTCCCCCGGAAGGAAGCTCCCGCAGCCAGCTGGGAACACAGGGGTCAGAGTGGAGCTGTGGGCAGTGGGGCCGAGGCAGGGGCAGCCAGTAGCTGCAGGCCGCTCACGAAAACATTTGTCGCCTTTTTTTTTTTTTTTTTTAAAGATTTATTTATTTGTGCATACAGAACTGGGGTACAGGCCAGAGGCTCAGGGGCGGTGAGAGGCTTCACCAGAGACAGAGTGGGGAGCAGAACAGGCAGATCGACGAAGTACACTGCTGAGGGGAGCAGCGGGCGGGTCAGGAGAGGTCTGCACGCCATGTGGTCACCTCCGGGGCAGGCGGGAATCGAACTCATGCGGAAGCGGCTTTAGCTTCTCAGTGCTGTGCTTTAACCCACTGCGCCACCAGGGAGGGCCAGATTTGTCGCCTTTTAATGATCTACTTTTCGGTCTAAACAATACGGAGACGTACTTGCCCACACACACAAATAGAAAACAAGCAAAAGAGGCCTCCCTGGGGGCGCAGCGGGTTAATGTGAGGTGACCCCCAGGGCGCTGCAGACCTCTCCTGTCTCCCGGCCGCTCCCTGCAGCAGTGGACTTCATCAGTCGGCCTGTTCTGCTCCCCACTCTGTCTCTGGTGAAGCCTCTCACCGCCCCTGCACCTCTGGCCTGCACCCCAGTTCTGTCTGCATAAATAAATACATCTTTAAAAAAGAAAAGAAAAAGAAAACAAGCAGAAGAATGCAGCTGGGGAAAAAGTAGTGGCGAGAAGACCAAATGGCCCACCACACGGCTGCAGCCCTGCAGGCCCAGGTTCAGGCGGGCGGGACATCAGGTTGGGGACATGATTCAAGGGGACACAAAACTCAGCAGTTGAGAGACTTGATATTGTGCCACAATGCCGAAAGAATCATGTGGATGCAACAGAATTCTTGATGAAGAAAATAGCAGCCTTTACATAAAGATGGCCCCACAGGGCTGGGGTTGGGGGGGGGTGCCCTGTGGGGGGGCAAGCTCAGCGCCTTTCTTTATGTAAAATGTTGGTATTTGGTCAACTGTGGATTATTTTGGCATGGATTCTGATATTTTTAATGTTGCTTGAAAATGTGATCTAGCTTGTGACTGAGCCTTTTGCTGACCCCTTCAATTCCCCCGCCCCAGGCCAGTGACCCCGCCCGCCATGGCCTCCCCACCCCCACGGGGGCGCTGCACCCAAGGGTCCCTGTTGTTTTAACAGTCACTGGCAAGTGTTCGGGAGCACTAAGGACACGTTGGCCCCAACCCCAGACGGCTTGGAGGAGGCTGGAGCCAGCCGCGTCTCCCCTGAAGGTCACAGCGGCGTCTTGCTGGGCACGGCCCTGATTTGCCCCGCCCGAGGCCCCACGCTGTTCCTGGCCTTCAGGCCAGGAGAAGGAGCGGGGTGACCAGATGTCCTGCTTCCAGGTTGAAACGGTCCCAGTGACCCAGGACGATCGGTCACCCCGGACCTGCTCGGTGTTACCCTCGCTGCCGAGCTGGGGTGACGGCCAGGGAGGCTGGGGGGGCCGGGCTAGTTTCGGGGTGCAGGCCGGCTAGTTAGACCGTGGGTTCCGGCTGGAGACGCCGGTGCGAGCGTCACGCTTCAGTGGGGCACACTGTCTTCCGCCCCCGTGTCTGTGTGCACGCTCAAGGTCTCGCACCGCGAGGATCCTTCTGGAAGGGAGATTTGCCAGCCTCCTACCCGTCCCTCTTGCGTTGCAAGTGCCCCTTCGCTCTTTAGAGCTATCTGGGGGTTCTCATGTGTCTCTCAAGCCCAGGTGGTAACTTATCCTCCTCCGGTGCTTTCAGAAACATAGATCCTGCCTCATCCGTCAAGCGCTTTCTCCCGGCCGGGGTCAGGGTATGAGTCAGCGCGACCTTATCGAGTTCTCTTGCCTCTGAATGGGCTGCCCTCAGCTCTTGTGTTCCACGCTCTCCCACCCCAGTCTTTACAAAAATAAAAATAAAGCCCATTTCAGAAGATATTTTGTAATCTGAGAGTCGGGGAGTGTAGGATCTTCCAGAACCTTCCATCTCTTTCTCTTTCTTAAGTAAAATGCCCGCTTGCTGGAGACGGCGGGCTCCGTTAACAGCTGGGTGGGGAGGAAACGAGGCCCCGACAGGCAGGCTGAGTTTTGTTCTATCGATGCCAACTCATTTGTTTTTGCTTTTTAAAAGATGTGTTTATTTACGCGTACAGAGCTGGGGTGCAGGCCAGAGGTGCAGGGGCCGTGAGAGGACTCCCCAGAGACAGAGCGGGGAGCCGGACAGGCCGATCAGTGAAACCCACTGCCGAGGGGAGCAGCGGGGAGGCAGGAGGGGGCTGCTGCGCCTGGGGTCCCTCCCTGGCCGGGGGTCAGACTCGTGCTGCGGGGGCCGCAGGTGCCTCACAGTGCTGCGCTTCAGCCCCTGCGCCGCCAGCGTGGGCCCCAGTTTGTCTTGACTGGCTCAGACAGACAAACGGAAGGCTGCTGGCCAGCCGGGCTGCTCTGGCCTTCTGCTGCGTCTCGCAACACGGAGGAGAGCAAGCACCCCAGAGGCTGCTTGCACAGGGGTTTAGTCCGCTGCTGGCAAAGCTCGCGAGCTCGCTTCTTCGTTCTTCTCCGGTGAACTACTGGCTTTTACTCAGGCAACAGATGCCTTTCAGCTGTTTGCAGTATCAGCTGTCTGCGGGTGAGAGCAGGTTCAAGGTGAAGGAGACATGCCTGTCCTTGAGGAGTTGACAGGGTTCTAGAAGATTCTCTAAAGCGGACGTATCTGCAGGCTACTTCTTTTTTTTTTTAATCTCTAAGACTATCGAACTATTCTTCTGCTTCGGCATGGCTATATACATATATATTTAAACATACAGAACTGGGGCTCAGGCCAGAGGTGCTGGGGCGGTGAGAGGACTCCCCAGACACAGAGTGGGGAGCAGAACAGGCGGATCCACTGAAACCCACTGCTGAGGGGACAGCGGGGAGACAGGAGGGGGCTGCCGCACCCTGGGGGTCGTCTCGGGGGCGGGGCTCGAACGCCCACAGAAGCCGCCACCAGGGAGGCCCTCTGCGGGCTCCTTCCTAACGGCCCCCACGCCGGGAGGATCTGCCCCCCCAGCGGTCTGCCGGTTCCTGTGTCTCGAGTCGCAGAACCCCGGGAAGGCACAGCCCCGGCCATCCCTTGCTACTTTCTCTCAGCATTTCCCCAGTCTAGTAAAATAGGCGCCCCGTGGCGTTTGCCGTCTGACCTGGGGTGAAGCGCCCAGCTCGGCGGCTTGGGGCACCTTCCGCCCTCCAGCGCCTCTGTCCCCGCTGACCGCTAGCCGCCCCCCCAGCCCCGCACCCACAGCCACCTCCTGCCTCTGGGGTGTGACTCCGGTGCGCACCACATGGAAGGAGACGTGGCCCTTCTGTGGCGGGCTGGCTCCCCCGGATACCATGTCCTCAAGGCCTGTCCACGCTGCGGTGTGCCAGCGGGGCCTGGGGCAGCGAGTGGGCTGGTTGGCAGCGGGAGCAAGTGGGCGGAGGCCCAGGAGGGAAGCTGGGATGGAGGTTTGAACTCGGTGCTGAGGGGCTGCTCGGGCAGGGAGGAGGGTGCAGACCAGGGCTCCTGGAACAGCTGGCACTGGGCCTGGGCACTGTGGGGCGCTGCCCAGAGCCCTGGCCCCACCCCGCAACGTGAGCCAGGAGCAGCCCCAGCCACAGTGACCCCGTGTCCCCAGACACTGCCTGGGCAGACTTGTGCCTGGGGCCCGGCCTGAGCCCACCTTTCCAGTTGGATAACTGTGGATGGGGGCGGCGTGGATGGGGCGGCGTGGATGGGGGCCCCCACGTGGCGTTAGCAAGAACCCGCTGGCCAGGGACAGGGCGAAGGTTATGAGCGCAGGAGCGTGGAGTGGGGTCTGTGGACACAGGAGGCAGCAGATGTGGCGGCGACCAGACAAGGCAAAGAGCTGGGGCAGAAAAGGGGGGCTGGAGTACCCCAGGGAACAGGAGGGGGCACCTGAGAGCCTGGGGAGGCTGTGTGGACAGTGGGTCTCTGAGCCTTGCGGAGGGGGCACCTGGCGTCCATTCCGGGGGAGTGTTAGAGCCGGGGACGCCGATCTGGGGCTTGTGGGTGGACAGTCCATGCCGAGGGCTCTCCTCGGGAGCCTCCTGGTGTGTGTGCACTGTCCACCAAGATTTTGCCAACCAAGGAGGACGGAGGCCTGGTGGAGGCCGCCCTGGCACGCCTGCCGTGGTCAGGGTCACTGCCCAGACCTGGACGAGGTCCGCAGGCTGGCGCTTGCTCCGCTCACCGTGGCTGGTGGTGCCCGGGAGCCCAAGCTGCAAAGGGCATCTCAGGGCGCAGGGAGGAGACACCAGTCAGACGCGCTGACCCGGGCCTCAGGCCCCAGTGGGGCCCTCCTGAGGACAGTGGCCCCCGGAACCCAGGACGCTCCCGTCTGAGGGCTTCGGCTCAGCCCCACCTGCACGGCCCGTCTCTTATGCTGTTCCACACGCCCTGGTCCAGGACCGGGGCACAGACGCCCCTATTTACTCTCCTGCCGCGTGGAAAGCAAACGCCGCTTCTGCGGCCGAACCCAGTCAGGTTTGGGCCCAGACGCTGACCGCCTCTTCTGGGCTCTGTCTGGTTCAAAGGCAGATTTTGCGGCCCTGATTTCTATCTGCTGCCCCAGGTCTGCCAGCCGCTGGATGAGGTTTCTCGGCCCTCCCAGGAGGCACGTGGGGTTGTGTGGGGGCACGAATGTGGGGGCGCGTCCAGCAGCGGCGGCTGAGGACGGTCAGCGCTGCCAGGCGCCTGGCCTCTCGGCCCTCGCCCGCGCCGGCTCTGCATTCTGGAGGCTTCTGGATGGGAACACTGGGCGCTCGTCCGTGCCCCCCAGTGGGCCTGGGCTCCATCCTCGCCCGCCAGGGGTTGCCAGCCTGTGCCAGCTTCTCCTTCTGTGCCCTGCTTCTGTTCCTTTTCATTGTGGCAGATCAGACCCAGCATGAAACACGCCGTCCCCGCCCTCCTGGGCTCCGTGGCCTAGGCACATCCGCGCTGCAGGGCCGCGTCCTGGGCCTGTCCGTCCCGGGCAGGTGGGCTGTGCCCCCGTCTCAGCTGCCATCAGCACCACGTGCGAGGACCGAGTGGTCCCCACCTTCGATGTCTCTGGGGCCGGTGATGCCCACATGCTGGGCTGGGCAGCTGCGCCCTGTGTCTGTGCCCCTGGGTCCTGGCCATTCTCTGCTCAGTTTTTTTTTGAGATTTATTTCATTGGGCCTCCCCGGGGGTGCAGCGGGTTAAAGCACAGCACTGTGGGACTGTCCGTCCCCCCGCAGCACGCATTCGATCGTGGGCGGTGCGGGGGGACACACAGGGCGCGGCAGCCCTCTCCTGCCCCGCCCGCGGCTCCCCTCAGCAGTGCACTTCGTCCATCGGCCTGTTCTGCTCCCCGCTCTGTCTCTGGGGAAGCCTCTCACCCACCGCACCTCTGGCTTGTGACCTAGTTCTTATATGCATAAATAAATAAATGCTTCCAGAACTGGGATATTCACCAGAGGATCCACCAGAGACGGAGTGGGGAGCAGAACAGGCAGATAGACTGATGCCCGCTGCTGAGAGAGCAGAAGAGACAGGAGGGGTCTGCTGCGCCCTGGGGTCCCTCCCTGGTGGGGATCGACTCAGCGCATCGGCTGCCGAGAGCCTCACGTGCTGCGCTCTACCCGCTGCAGCGCCCCGGTGGTCTCTGGGCAGCCGCACCATTTTTCACTCGCTCCTGGGGCGCCGGCTTCCAGGGGATCCATGTCCTGCGGTCACAGGCTGCGCCCACGCCCGCTCGCCTCTCTCCGAGTCCTCCTCCTCTTCAGCCCCCAAGCAGCCCTGCCCCTGCTGGAGGCTCCACTCTGACCACACCACGCCCAGTGTCTCTGTGGCCAGCCGCTGTGGGTGACGCGGGCGTGAGTCTCCTGGGGACCCAGCTGCTTTACGTCTTTGCCGTCGTGGTTTCTCGTCTTATTGGTCATAGGTGTGAGGTGCCCCCTGAATTTTTATTTACAAAAACAGATGGTGGGCTGGAGGGTGGAAGTTGCCCAGTGCAATAACCACTGGCCCCCTGGACCGTGAGTACCTGAAACGTGAGCAGAGTCACTAAGGTGCGTGATGGTTTTATTTGTTTTTTTTGTATAAGAATTGGGGTGCAGCCCATGTTTATTGCTGCTTTGTTTACAATTGGAAAAACATGGAAGCAGCCCAAATGCCCAAAAGTAGATGACTGGATAAAAAAGATGTGGTCTTTTTACAATGAAATATTACTCAGCAACCAAACAAGAGAAACACATGTCTTTTGCAGCAACTTGGATGGAGCTGGAAAAGATCATGCTGAATGAGATAAGCCAGAAAGAGAAAGAAAAATATCGGATGGTTTCACTCATAGCAGGAGTATAATGGACCAGGCGAGAAAATAACAAAAATAATGAACAGCCATATACCAGAGACATTTTGTGGGGGTGGAGTGGGGAATGGGATCAAAAACGGGGTGGGGGAGGGAGGGAAGTGCACGGGATTTTGGTGATGGCACACGGGTGACTTGGTGATGGGAAACCCGCGGGGATGACAATTGAGATGGGAAAAAAAATGTACAAAATGATGTAAAAATAAACTGTTATAAAAAAAAAAAAAGACGGGGTGCAGGCCAGAGGTGTGGGGGTAGGGTTGTGAGAGGATTCACTAGAGACAGAGTGGGGAGCAGAACAGGTAGAGCCACTGAAATAGGCCTCTAAGGGGAGCGGTGGGGAGCCAGGAGTCGTCAGCTGCTCCAGGCTGGGGATCACACAGAGCCATAGTGACGGTAGCTGAGCCTTAGCCCCGGGCCACCAGGCATGTTTTTTGATGTGTTAATTTTAATTTTAATGGCCACACGGGGCCAGTGGCCACTGTTGGAGGCACTGCGGGTCTACCAGTTCCCGGCGGACATCCAGGCCGTCCGTGCACGGCTTCTTGAACCTGCATCTCCGCACTCACACGTTGCCCCAGGGCAGACGAGATCCCCCTGGCCAGACCTAATCCCCTCTGCTAATCCCTCACCTCCCTGCTCACGACTGCGGTGGCAGACATCATTCTAAGTTTGGTCCTCAGATTCTGCTCCCCCAGCTGTGTACCCTAGGCCCCTCCTAAGAACTGCTGTGTATGACACGCTGCAGCCAGTTTCTCCTGCTGGCCCGCGTGAAGTCCTGGCTGTGTTGGCAGGTGGCCGTCAGGAGGTGAGAGGCCCTTGGCCGAGACTCAGCGGGAATATGAGGACCGACCACAAGGAAGCCAGTTATGCCATGTTGGCAGAGCGCTTGCCTGACCTGGACTGGCATCTGGACCCGGATACGAGGGGCAGGGAGAGCACGTGCGCCCTGGGGAACGTGCTCGAGCGCCGGGCCTGAGCTCCAGGAACGTGAGGAAATAGGTCACGCGAGCAGGCAGCCGTGCCTGAGAAAGATGGTAAAAGAGCTCATCAAGAGGGGTGTCCAGGTGCGTGCAAGGGCTTGGCCATCTGGGGCTGGGCACAGTGTTCCAAGAATTAGAGCACCAGATACAGAGGTAGAATGACTCAATATGTTATTGTTACTTTTTGAGACTGTCTAGGCAGATTAAGTCAATATGCCATTGTTTCAGCTGGCGAATGTAGAGTATATTAAGAGCTGCACAATGAAGACTCACTGCATGCTGGACATAGCGGTCATCGTTCTGGTTCACAGGCACGCCGCCCCAGGTCCTGGGCCCACTAGAGGTCCACAGTGCCACGCCGGGAGCTGGGGAGCATCCCCTTCCCCAGTCGAGCTTCTGGATGAGAACGCAGCCCAGCTGGCGGCCAGGGCAGCCCTGTGAGTTCCAGGGTAGCTAGTAGCACAGGCCAGAGCCCGGACTCCCAGAAGCCAGGAGGTCACGCGTGTGAATGGCACTGAGCCGCTGTGGGGCTGGTCACTTGTTACACAGCAGTGGCCACCACACACGCTTTCTCTGTGGGAGCCCTCACTCCTCACGCCCTCCCTCCCGCCACAGAACTCTCACGTCTGTTCTTACTGTGTGGACATCGGCCCGTTCCACTGGTACCTGCTGACCTTCTTATCACCAGAGCCCAGGTAACTTACCCCTCCCTCAGCAAACATCCTGGACCTGTCTAGATCATAACTGCCTTTGTATGCAGTTTGTATGCAAGCCCCACAGTAGCCCCACAGCCAAGCCTTTATGGTAGCTGTCATTTTAATTTATCGGGTCCCTGCCACGGGGACTTAAACTGCAGGAGCAGGACTCACATCTGTCTCACTCAGAGTTGGGTACCCAACACCGACTGCCAGGCCCGGCCAGTCATAAATATCAAACGATGGACGCGGATGAATAGAGCTACTATATTCCAGCTCAGTAGCAGCAGGGCCCCTTCTGTGCCCTGGTGATGGCGATGACAGGACAGCTCAGAGAACACAGGAATCCTTAGAAACCCCCGGCCGGGCCGGAGGGGCGCGGCCGGGGCTGAATGCGCAGTGTGTGTTTGGGAGGAGGGTGGGATGAGCTCATTTGCTAACTTCAAATTTCCAGCCCCAATCACAGAAGTGAATCTTGGTGTCTTTGTCCCTCACATATTTCATCAAGTGATTCTTAAAGATCCTCTGGCTCCGCTGAAGACAATTCACTCAAGTGTGAGAATAAAGGACCAAGTGTTGGGTGACTGCTCCCCTCCCCGCCCGGTGCATCTCCCCTTTCTCGCCGGCTCCAGGGTGGCAGTAAGGCCCAGCGGGGCCGACTGCAGCAGGGACATGCTTCCCCGAGGCTGGAAAATTCTGGCTGGTCTGCAGCCCAGGGTTCTAGCCGGAGCAATAGACATACATATGGCATACTTAGGAAAATGAGAATTTCAAATAAACAACAGAATTTGTTTTAGTGTAAGAGTGTCCCAAATATCACACAAGCATATTTATATTAGAATACTGACTGCAAGTCCCTCCCTGGTGGTGCGACGGGTTAAAGCCAGCCACAGCCACTGCACCACCAGTTCCATCCCCGGCCAAGGAGGTGACCCCCAGGGCGCAGCAGACCTCGCCTGTCTCCCCGCTGCTCCCCTCAGCAGTGGATTTCAGTCCATCTGCCTGTTCTGCTCCCCACTGTCTCTGGTGAATTCTCTCACCCCCATATCTGTGGTCTGTACACCAGTTCTTGTATGCATAAGTAAAAAATAAATCTTTTAAAAAATACATCTTTAAAAAAAAAAGAATACTGACGCCAGATTGTGTCAGTGTTAGTCAGGGCTCTCCAGATGAACAGGTCGGATGGAAGGGGGAGATGTTAAGGAATCGGCTCCCGTGAGGGTCTGCTGAGCCCAAGGTCTTCAGGGAAAATAGAGACCCAGGGAAAGGAGTTAGCAGAATTCCTTGCCAGAAGACTCTCAACTGATCGGACACAGCCCACCCGCTCCGAGGGTTTGAGACGAGCCACCCCAGGGACACCCTTAAGGCACAGTGTTGCTTATCTGAGATTCAAGTCCAGCTGGTGTCCTGTTTCCCCCCACCCCACACCCAGGGTCTGAGGTCTGAGGTCGCCACTCAGATCCCCCCTCCAGGGACATCAGCTGAGCGGGTGCCTGTGGGGCCTTGTTGAGTGACAGAGGATAAGGTCATTCCTCAGCTTCCTTCTGTGTGGTGTTCCCATGGGCAAAATGTGTTGGAGGCCAGGTCAGAATCACTGGCCACCCACCTGCTGAAGGCTGCACGCCCTCCCCCTGGGGAGGCTGAGGCCAGGGCAAGTAATGAGAAGACGTCTTGGCGACTCACCCTTCCTGCAGAACAAGGCTGCTCAGAGCGCTGAGAACTCTTCGGATTTGGGGCCGGTCTGCTGGGCCTCAAGGAGGACCCCCAGCTGCGGGTTAATGTGATGTTCTATCTTTGGGTTCTTTGAGCTGCAAGTGGCAGAAACCAATTACCTTGGGAGGATTCGCAGGCTCTTGACGCTGAGCAGTTTCAGAAGTTGAAGTGGCAGGGCTTACCTAGCTCCTTGCCCGAGCTCTGCCTTCTGGCAGCTGAGAACCCCGGGGCAAACCTCGGTGAGGAGGCAGGGAGCGCCCTCTGCCGGGGGCGGGAGGGGGGGCCGCTGAGGCCTCACAGCTACTGCTCACGCCCCACGGCCTTCCTAGCATGAGATTTTTTTAAAGATTTTTTAAATTCAGGGCCCTCCCTGGTGGCACAGCAGGTTAAAGCGCAGCACAGCAAGTGAGCTGCAGCTGCTTCAGCGCGAGTTCGATCCCCGGCCAGGGAGGGACCCCCCGGGCACAGCAGACCTCTCCTGTCTCCCCACTGCTCCCCTCAGCAGTGTACTTCGTCAGTCTGCCTGTTCTGCTCCCCACTCTGTCTCTGCTGAATCCTCTCGCCACCCCTGCACCTCTGGCCTGTACCCCAGTTCTATATGCATAAATAAAATAAATCTTCAAAAAAATTTTTTTAATAAAAGATTATTTATGCAGAGAGCCCCGCCATGCTGTGCCCTAACCCTGTGGCCCGCCAGGGAGGCCCCAGCTTTTAAAAACACAACCTTCACTGGTAGGACAGAGAAGCCGCCCATGGCTCCGACTTTTCACTTATCAAAATGACGATTTTTCACTTATAAAAATGAGGCCAACGATCGCCTTTGGAAGTGTTTCATGATGACAGGTGTCGCACTCGTCTCTTTGCACCGCAAGGTGGTATCACGACAAAGTCACGGCTGACGTCAGCACGTGCCCACCGCCGCTCAGCGGGCCGGAGGTCCGGGCCCAGGTCTGCCCGACGGCCCCACGGCCGGGAGCAGCGTGGCCAGGCTCCTTCTGGTGAGGAAGCCACGTCCAAGCTCGCAAGGTGGTGTTCAGTGCCCCTGGTCGGGGGATGTTGGCAGAGCGCTTGCCTGACCTGGACTGGCATCTGGACCCGGATACGAGGGGCAGGGAGAGCACGTGCGCCCTGGGGAACGTGCTCGAGCGCCGGGCCTGAGCTCCAGGAACGTGAGGAAATAGGTCACGCGAGCAGGCAGCCGTGCCTGAGCGAGGTAGCCAAAGAGCTCATCGGGAGAAGACGGGCTGGACGCGAGGGCGCGGCCATCTGGGGCTGGACCGGGTGGTCCAAGAATTGCAACACCAGACACGGAGCTAGAATAAGTCAGTGCGCTGCTGTCACAGCTGGGTAATGTGGGTGTGTAAAGAGCACCTGCAGAATAGAGACTCGTGGCGTGCAGGACACGGCGGTCGGCCCTCCGGTGCGTCCTTCACGGGCACCCCAGGCCCCGACCCATCACAGGGCCACCGCGGGACTCGGGCCTTCCTTTCCTTTCCAGCTGCAGGCCGAAGCCCCCTGATCCCTTTGGCGTATGGGGGCCCCCACATGGCGCCTGACTCCTCCAAGCCCATCTGCCCCCTTTCCACAAGATAAGCTCTACAGTGAGACGTGACACGTTGGGTGTGGACACGCTGCCCAGTCTGTCGGGCGGAAGCAGGCGGCAGACCCAGGCACAGGGGTGGCGGTGGGCGGCGGGAGGCCAGGCTGGCCCCGTCCGCAAATCTGCCACAGCCCTTGGTCCGCCGCTTCGACACGTCTGTGCGTGGGGAGCCAGTTTTGCGTGACGCCGTGCTTTGTCGACCCCCTGGGTCAGTCCGCCGCTCCGGGAGCAGCCGCACGGGGCAGAGGCCTCTCATTTTTACACGAGGGCAGCCGCTGTGCTCCTGTGTGTGGCTTCCGTCTCAGGGCGCTAGAGGTGACGGTGCGAGTGTGGCCTTAGGCACAGATTGGGGAAAGCTGTCAAAATGCCAGGGAGGAAGCAGTTTGGTTTTGTGGCCAGATTTGTCTCTGACCAGCAACCCTGCAGCTGCATCCCGACGGCAGCCCATGCAGTCTGTACCTCCACGACCAGGTTAATGCCCCAGATGTGACACCGGGGGTCGGGGAAGGCAAATAAGCTTTGCTGTGGATCAGATGGCAAGGAGACAGGAGACAAACTCAAATCGGACCCCTCTGAAGAGAGGGACACACCTGTGATGCCTGTAGACCAGGGCACAAGGGTGGAGAACATGGAAAGTGGGTTGGGGCAGATATGTGGATTTGGCTGAGGGCCACCCATGGCTGAGGCCGCCCGTGGCTGAGGCCGCCCGTGGCTGAGGC
>NW_004567126.1:29789106-29793440 GCF_000260355.1 Condylura cristata | reverse complement strand
CATCAGCAATTACATTACTCACATTCACCGCCTAAAGGATGATGCTATAAGCCAAGTTACTCCAAACTCACACCTCCTATCTGGTTTTCTACGCTTTACTGTCAGCGACAGCTCCCTGAAGCTCGAGGGCCAGATCCCATCTGCCACTTGCTTTTGCACAGCCCATGAACTAAGAGTTATTTTTGATTTTTATTTTATTTTTAAAAGGTTTATTTATTTATGCACACAAGAGCTGGGGTGCAGGCCAGAGGTGCAGGGGGTGAGAGGATTCACCAGAGACAGAGCGGGGAGCAGAGACAGATGTACCGAAACACACTGTTGAGGGGCGCAGCGGGGAGACAGGAGGGGTCTGCTGCGCCCTGGGGCTCCCCCCTGGCCGGGGATCGAACTGGTGCTGCGGTGGCTGCGGACAGCTTTGTAGTGCTGTGATTAGTCCCTTTTGCCACGAGGGAGGCCCTATTTTTGAATTTTAAATGGTTGAAGAAAAGTCAAAAGGAGAATATTTTCTGACGTGTGGCTACCACGTGTGCGCTGAGAGGTCACGCTTTGCGTGTGGCGACACTACACCGAGCGCCACAGCGGTCGAGCCGAATGGTGACCCAGACTGTGTTTCTCACAAAGACGGAGATAGTGACCTCTGACCCTTCACGGGGCAGGTGTGTCGCCCTCCCCTCTGCTCCCGAGGGTGCTTTCGCCTGCACACAGCAGAACGGTGATGAAAAGCTTGTACTGTGCATCTCTCCCCACCTCTGCTCCCCCATGTTATGGAAGTAGCTAGAAATCAGCCCCGTGGGGATAGTCACACCGCAGCAACTGGCCGGACTGGCTGGATTCAGAGTCGTTACGGACGTGGAGCCAAGAGACCCCTGTGCGGGCCGGACCGTGCCTGGCTTCTAGTGGCTGGAGCAGGGAGAAAGGAAACGGCCTAGAGCCCCAGCCAAGGCCCGAGCGTGCTGGGCAGCTGCCCCCCGTGACGGCTCACAGTGTCAGGCGTCGCGGGCTTCAGAGCTGGGGACAGGCGACCGTGTGCGCTCTGTGAACCGACAGTATCGGAGGCAGGCGGCTGGAGGGCCCTGACCGTGCCGGGACCCTACGCCCGTCAGCTCATCCGCAGGGGCACTGAGTGGGGAACCCTGAGACGGGGTGCTCCCAGCAGCCTCCCCAGGGCCTTAGGGAGGGAGGAGGCCGGCCAGGGAGGCGCAAAGAGGCTGCCCGTTGGCTGTGGGACAGAGGAAAGGCTGGGAAGGTGGGGCGAGGGGCCCCTGGAGCTTCTGGAAAGAGCACGTTTCTCCATTTTGGACGCTCACCTCCAGCACTGCGGGGTGACAGATCTGCGCTCCTGCAAGACCCCGGGTTGCCGGGTAGTTACAGCAGCCAGGGGAGCCCTGCCGGCAGACCCCAAGGTCTGCGAGGAGCCTCCGGCCTGCGCCGGCCAGGAATCCTTGGAACCCCCCCTCAGGACTGCGTGGGGGGAGGGGGGAGGGATGGGGGGGATGTTGGCAGCAGCCACGTCTGCACGGGTAATTAGGAGGCGGGACCAGCCCACCGCCTCTGACCCGTTTCCCGCCCGTTTTGCTGGCGTCTAGGGGCGTCCGGAGGCTGCAGCATGGAGCCCTCTGCTGGTGAGCTGCAGCTCGTGCCCAGGGCGGCGAAGGGTGACGCCGTGGGCCCCGACGCCGTGTGCTCTCGAGCCGTGGTCTCTGCTGTGGTGGCCGCTGCCACTGTCGTCACCACCCTGGGGCTCCTCGTGGGTAAGTCTCGCACAAAGACGCAGAAGGGGGTTGCAGCGCAGCTCACGGAGCGAGCCACAGCCCTGCAGCGTGAGTTCGATCCCGGCCAGGGAGGGACCCCCAGGGCGCTGCAGACCGCTCCTGTCTCCCCGCTGCTCCCCTCAGCGGTGTACCCCGCAGTCTGCTTGTTCTGCTCCCCGCTCTGTCTCTGGTGAAGCCTCTCGCTGCCCCTGCCCCTCTGGCCTGTGCCCCAATTCTGTGTGCATAAATAAATCATTTTTAAAAAAGGAAGAGCCAGAAGGGGCTCTGTGGGGCCCCAGGGACGGGCTGAGTGTCCCAGCGCGGGGTTGAAGCTGGCCCGGCCCCTCGGGGCTCTGGTAGACCAGCAGACCTGGTGCACGGCCGGCGGGGTCCTCCGTCCCCGGGGTGGCTGGGGCCGGCCAGCGGGAGGGGTTGGGGCCGCGTGCTTCAGGCTCCCTGCTGAAGGGCGTCTCTAAGGCCATTATCTTGGCTGGGGGTAAATAGAGACATAGAGGCACATCGAAACGGATTTTATTTTATCTTGAAAAAGTGAAAGTACAGACCCTCCCTGGGGGCGCAGCGGGTTAAAGCACAGCACAAAGAAGCTTAGTCCACTTCCACATGAGTTCGATTCCCGCCTGCCCCGGAGGAGATCCACATGGCGAGGCAGACCTCTCCTGACCCGCCCGCTGCTCCCCTCAGCAGTGTGCTTCGTCCATCTGCCTGTTCTGCTCCCCACTCTGTCCCTGGTGAATCCTCTCACCCTCCATATCTCTGGCCTGTACCCCAATTCTGTACAAATAAGTGAATGGATCTTTTAAAAAAAAAAAGTGAAAATACAAAAATGAACACCACTTCTTCCCCTACCACCCACAGTCAACAGTGGCTCACATCCGTATTTGCTTGGCATAAATTTTTTTTTTAAAGATTTATTTATTTATTCATATAGAGCTGGGGTACAGGCCAGAGATGCGGAGGGTGAGAGGATTCACCAGAGACAGAGTGGGGTGCAGAACAGGCAGATCGACGAAGTACACTGCTGAGGGGAGCAGCGGGCGGGTCAGGAGAGGTCTGCCTCGCCATGTGGTCACCTCCGGAGCAGGCGGGAATTGAACTCATGCGGAAGCGGCTTCAGATTCTCAGTGCTGTGCTTTAACCCGCTGCGCCACCAGGGAGGGCCTTGGCATAAATTTTTATTATTTAAGATACATCATAGCCGACACATCTATACGATGGCGCTACAGTTATACAAATGAGCAAAGGAAGCCCCTTTTCATATTTCAGTAGAATGATCGGCACAGACTTAGGTTTTTAAAGAAATGCCAAGGCTAGAGGAGGGGCAGAGTAGGGAAGGAGGAAAACATACCTGACTGGGTGCGTAAATTATTTTCCAGAAGGACATTCCGCAGCGTAAGAAGTTAGCCGCCAGGGAGGCCCACATGGGAGCAAGTGACAGGCGTGGGAAAGACTCTCACCAGCTCCACTTGGGTGGTTTTGACTGTGAACCACATGGGTAATTCATAGCTATTCTTTTATAAGTGCACAGCCGGCCGTCAGGTGGCCACAGCCCACACTCGGGCGTCGAGCCGAGGGTGCTCCACATGGGCGTCACTGGGCCTCGTAGACAGACCTGCTGCAAGGGTTCGTTCTCGTGACTGAGACGCTGCGTCATTTGGAACTCGCCTTTTCCCTGCCACAATCTGTTCTCCTCCTGTCAAGTGCAGCCAGGGGGTCCCAGGGACTTGGAGGCCCCCCCCCACATTAGGGTGTGTCCAGGTTTGCCCTGGCCAGCGCCCCCCGAGGGCAGGAAGGTGGCCCCACCCCAGTGGAGATTTAGAATGTTAAAATTAAGTTAAATCACATTAAAATTCCTCTGTCCCCCAGTGGCCACACTTCATGGGGGCTGCTGGCTACTGTACCCAGCACCCCCCTAGAACACCCTGTCACCCCCTGCCAAGTTCCGTGGGACAGTGCTGCCCTGAAACACAGCTTATTCCGTTTATTCTGCAGTGGTGAGGTTCCTACTGGTTTCTGTCTAGGGTGCTCAAGATGTGGGGACGTGCTCTCCAGTGGCAAAACGATTTTTTATGTGGGTCAGTTCATGAACACGGAACATGGGGCGTCCGGAAGCCCAGCACGGCTGACAGAGGCCCCCTAGCGGCCGTGGGCGGCTAGTGCAGGAAACGGGCGCCTGCGTTCGCGTCTTCATCCCTGAGTGTACCTGCCGACAGCTGAGTGTGCCTGCGCGTGAAAGCGTGTGGTGTACACGTTTGCGTCACACCTACCCGTGTGCTCGTGTGCGAGTGCCTGGCGTGTCTGCGTGTGCACATGTATGAGCATGTTTGTGTGTGTGTGTCCTCAAGCCAGGGACAGGCAGGGGCGGAGTTTCACAGCTGCACTTAGAGGCGGCTTGGAGAAAACAGGTAGATGTGATTACGGCGGGATGCCTGGAACCAAGAGGGGCGTTAAGAAACACTCAACTGGGCCCTCCCTGGTGGCGCAGCGGGTTAAAGCGCAGCACTGTGAGGCTGTCTGCAGCCCTTGCAGCACGAGGTCCATCCTGGGCCAGGGAGGGACCCCCAG
>NW_004567126.1:29782994-29787881 GCF_000260355.1 Condylura cristata | reverse complement strand
GTCTGGCCCACAGCCTCCTTGTCTGCCCGGGGCGTGGACGTGGAGCACACGGCGGAGCTGCTGGGCATCCGCTACGCCCACAGCTTGCAGGAGGAGGCCTCCGAGTATCGCCGCACACTGACGCCTGCCCTGGAGGCCCTGGTGAGGTGGCAGTGCCCTTGGGGGCGGGGGTGACAGGGACCGAGTGGGTGGCCAGTGGCTTGGCCTGAAGGAGCCCTGTGCCCTGTGAGGAGCAGAGGGGCGCAGGGGGCTGCCCAGGCGGGCCCGAGCCGGAGGGGACGGTGTCCACCCTCGCCGCGTCTCAGCACTGGCCGGGGTCTCCCGTTGCAGTTTTTAAGCAGCTTTTGGAAGACAGAGCTGGAGGCCAGCTGCGTGAGCTGCACGGTGCTCAGTTACAGGTGAGGTGGGGGGTGCCTTCGGGGTGACGGGGCCTCGGTGGACGGTCCAGGCAGAGTCCGCGGAGAGGAGCCCCTGCAAGGCTTCCTCCCCCACAGGGCGGGCAACGCCAGCGTCCTGGTGCGCTTCCGGCTGCACTTTCTGTTCCCCGGGCTGTGGGGCCCCCGGCCGGGCCTGGAGGAGGAGAGGCTGCTGCAGGAGGGGCTCCGGGCTCGGCTGCGGGGGCCCGGCCTGGCGCTGGCCGCCTACGGCACCATCCTGTCTGCGGAGCTCAGAGGTGAGCAGGTGACGACGGAAGGGCCTGGGATGGGACAGAGCCCCTAACTTTTCAGTGGCCTCCGTGCTTACGCTGCAGCCCCCCGGCACAGAGCTGGGGGCCAAGGGCCTCCCCCAGAGGGCTGGGCTGGGGCTGCTGCCCTGGTGCCCTCTGGCCTCTGACCACTACCCAGACCTGCTCTTGGCACCTGTAGAAGCGAGCCATGGCCAATTGGGGCTGAGCCCGTGACCCGCCTGTGACTCCCCCCCTCCCCTGACCCCTCGGGTAGAAATAGGAGATAAAACGAAGCCGTGGCCTCTGGGGTGCAGCGCTGTGACCCGAGGCCCCACCCGGCCACCGCACCCCTGCCGTCCACCCTGCCAGCTCTGGCCCCAACGGCGCCCTGGTGACCCACGGGCACCAGCGGCCTCCTACGCGGTGGAAACGCGTCCTGTCTCACCTTCCAGCGTGGTAGCCGCTGGCCCCTACTGGCCGTCGGGCACGCGACTTGTGGCCAGGAGCAGATTTCGTTTGATTCCGTCTGAGGGGCCGAGCGTGGAATTCCTGTGGCCAGGCCGCTCTGTGAGGCAGTTCTCAAGCAGCTTCTGTGCTCGAATGAGATTGTGTCTCCCCCTTTCCTCACAGGAAGCCAGAAGGGGCCGTGGACAGAGAGAGACTTCAAATCAGGTATGTTTGCTCTGTCCCCAGAGCCCCTGTGCCGGCTGTTCTCTGGCTGCTGTGAGGCTGAGGGGTTCTGGGGGTGGCCTGACCATCGTCAGAGAGACCCCAGCGGCAGGAACGAGCTGCCCACCGGGCAGAGAGCTCGGAGATGAGGCGTTTAAAATGCAAAAAGAAAACAGAATTTAAAATCAGGAAAGAAAAGAAAAACAAGCAAAAACGACGGGACGTGCAGTCAGTGTGGCCAAGCTCTGCTCAGAGAACGTATGGCGTTGTTGCTTTTGCCCCGGAGAGGGCACACATCTGCTGTGGAGGAATGAGCCACCCAGCAGCTGGCGCGGGGGCCTGGGTGGGCGGGCTGGGGACAGGAGTGTCATCAGGTCAGCGGGGGCAGGGGCGGTTGAGGGGCTTGGCGGGGCCTGGGGGAGCAGCCAGGGCTGGCGGTGGAAGACTCCAGGGGCTTCAGGGTGCACGGGGCTCCCTGGTTCCCTGGCACCCACCTGGCCCTGTGGTGGTGGAGACGGGCTAGTAGCCCCGAGTCTGAGGGCCCCCACTGGAGGGAAGTGGGGCGGCCCTGGTTGCCAGAGGTTTGCATGTGTGCCCCGATGACAGGTCCATCATCTGTGGGAACTGACACCCGGGGGGTCTCCCCTTTGGGCTCAGCAGGACCCCTGGTGTCAGGTCATCAGAAAGTGAAAAGCAGCTAGTACAGGTGAGCGGGCGGTCGCTGGCTCCTGCTGCCCAGCTGCCTGGCTTTAGCTGCACGTTTCACACCCCAGAAGCCCCTCACCCCAGGGAAGCGGGCGGTGGGCGCCCCACGCCTGTGACTTTGAGCGTCAAAGCGCACCCGGGGTGTGAGGGCAGCAGACTCACCCCCACAGGTGACACGACACCCTCCCAGGAAGACTGAGGAGTCGCCCTGGTCATTGTCGACGCCGGCGGCACCTGAAATAGCAGCACTTCAGGGCTGGGCTAAGTGAAGAGATGTTATTACAAATGAGTGTGAGATGAACAGGTGTGGCCCGGCCCTCCTCGAGGCGCAGGGGTCAGGGCGCAGCACTGGGAGCCTGCCGAGGCGCTGCAGCGCGAGTCCCATCCCGGCCAGGGGGTGACCCCCGGGGCACAGCAGACCCCTCCTGTCTCCCCGCTGCTCCCCTCAGCAGTGCACTTCGTCCACCTGCCTGTTCTGCTCCCCACTCTGTCTCTCATGACTCCTCTCACCCCCTGCATCTCTGGATTGCACCCCAGTTCTGTATGCATAAATAAATAAATCTTAGGGGAAAATGAAATGTGGCCCGGCCAGACCATGGACACCTCCTCAGCCTTGAGCGTGAAGGCCACGCTCACGCACGTCCCCCTGGGGGCCTGCCCTGACGCCCCGTGGAGTCAGCCACCAGGGCAGACGCAGCGTGAGCTGTGCCCAGGCCCTGCAGGAGCCACAGAGACACAGAGGGTGGTGCCCGGGCAGGGAGGGAGCCAGTGTCCAACGGGCCGGCTCCGGTGGGGCAGCAGAGAACCTTCCAGAGCTGGAGGGCTGCGCGTGGGCGCTTGAGGCCGCCGAGCCGAGCCCCGAAGATGATTTTACCTCACTTTCAGAAACCCAGCTACACCCGTTTTCTGTTTTTATTTTATTTGTTTATTTACTTACTGATTTATTTAGCATACAGAACTGGGGTACAGGCCAGAGAGTCAGGTGCTGTGAGCGGATCCACCAGACAGAGCGGGGAGCAGAACAGGCAGATGGACGAAGCACACTGCTGAGGGGAGCCGCGGGGAGACAGGAGGGGTCTGCTGCCCCGGCGGTCACTCCCCTGCCGGGACCGGACTCGCGCTGCAGCGGCTGCGGCCGCCTCACGGTGCTGCCCACTGCCACCAGGGAGGCCCTTACTGGCTTTAAATGCAACTTCTGGGATTCTGGACCTGTAGCCAGGCGCTATGTGAGCACGTATCAGGCATCGGCAGACGCGCCCAGCGGTCTGATGTCCACACCGTGCCCGCCGGACACACTCGCTCTCTCTCCCATGGCACGGGCTGGTCTCGGTGCCAATAGACGCCCGGCGGCATCTCTGCACTAACAGGGGAAAATCATCTCCGCGGTAGTCAGAGACGGGAGCAGGCGCTCGCTGCTCTCCGCTCCGGCGACCCTGCAGGGACAGTGGGTCTCGCTGGGCGGGCAGCGGGAGAGGGGCGTGGGCTCCCACTCGGCGCTCCATCCTCAGGTCGCTGTCCGGAGAGCGCCTTCTCCTGCCGCAACAGCCAGTGTGTGACCAAGGAGAACCCGGAGTGCGACGACAGAGTGGACTGCGCTGACGGCTCCGACGAGGCCCGCTGTGGTCAGTCACTGGCCCGCCGCGGGTCACAGCCCCTTCGGGGTCCGCTGCGGGCCCTGCTCTCTGGCCTCTCTGATGTGCGCGGGCGGGCATGGCACTGCACCGCAGAGACAGGACCAGCTGCCGGCGGGCGTAGGGTCCAGGGAGCAGAGGGGAGGAGCCGGCTGGCGGGACAGATGCTGGCCACCGGGGGCAGCCACGGCAGCACTCTGCCCCTGGGCAGCCGGGCCACCACCCTGGGCGAGGGGACCGCAGGATTGAAATGCTGCGAGGGGAGTCAGCATTTTTCTAGCAAGGCTGCCCCGTGCGACACAGCAAGAAGAAAAGGCTCAAGGATCAGAAAGAAAATTGTATTTGCAGTTGACCAACTTGAGTCTACAGATCAGCTAAGAAGCTTTTAGAAGACAGTAAAGGCAGGAGGCCGCCCTGGGGGTGCAACGGGTTACACACACACACACATATATATTTATTTATTTATACATACAGAACTGGGGTACAGGCCAGAAGTGGGGGGGATGTGAGGATTCACCAGACACAGAGTGGGGAGCAGAACAGGAGAACTGTTGGGGAGCAGCGGCGGGTTAGGAGAGGTCTGTCACACCTTGTGGGTCACCTCCTTGGCCGGGGATCAAACTAGTGCAGTGGCAGCTGTGATGGCTTCATGGTGCTGTGCTTTAACCCCATGCGCCACAGGGAGGCCCCGGTGCAGCGGGTTAAAGCACAGCACTGTGAAGCTAACTGCCGCTGCTCCAGCACCAGTTCAGTCCCTGGCCCAGGGGTGACCCACAGGGCGCAGCAGACCCCTCCTGTCCCACCCACTGCCCCCCTCAGCAGTGTACTTCAATCTACCTGCTCTGCTCTCCCCTCCGTCTCTGGAGAATCATCTCACCACCCCTGCGCCGCTGTCCTGTACCCCAGTTCTGTGTGCATAAATAAATAAATCAATCTTAAAAAAACAAACAATAAGAGCAGGATAAGATAAAAACCAAGACAGAGAAATTCATAACTTTCTGTGTCATAGCTTAGACAAACAAGGGGAAAATCCCACCGGGCTCCTGGCAATAGGGTGTAAAGTAATTAGGTGTCCGTGCATGTGACCTGTAAAATTAATCCCATATAATTATAAAGTTTCCTGAAGGACACAAAAGGAGACGACACATGAGCATTTCCAGCCAGAAACACACCCCAGCCTGCGTCAGGGAGCCCCGAGGGCTGCTCGCGGCTGGT
>NW_004567126.1:29776280-29782244 GCF_000260355.1 Condylura cristata | reverse complement strand
CTTTCTTTCTTTCTTTCGTTTGCGGTTCAGTCTGCGTGCATTCTTTTTCTCATTTCATTTAAGATTATATAAATGTATGCTTCCAACCACTCAGTTCAGCGGCGTCAGCACATCCACACTGTTCTGCAGGACTGTCTATCGCCCTGTGAACACTAAGGCCCCAGGCCCGGCACCACCCTCTCCCTCCTGTCTGCGTGGCTGTGGCTCCTCAGGGCTCCTGTGGCTCGCACATTGGTTGTCTCTGTGTCTGGCTGTGTCCCTGAGCGTCACGTCCTCCAGGTCCATCCCCGTGGTAGCCGAGTCAGAACGTCCTTCCTGTTTAGGCTGCAGGACGTTCTGGTGTGTGGCTGGACATGTCTTGCCTGTGTGTTCATCCTTCTGGACCCTCGTTCCCACCTTTGGCTGCCGTGATTGTGGGTGAACAAGTAGCTGTCTGAGCCCCTCTTTCCAACGTCCTTGTGTCTGGACCCAGAAGTAGAGCTGCTTGATCATACGTACTTCCACGTTTAAGCTTCTACCGCAGCCACAGGACTGTCTGGAGGCTGCGGTGCCGATTCCCATTCCCAGCAGCAGTGTGTATGGGCTCCCGTTGCTCCACAGCCTCGCCAGCACTTATTATTGGCTGGCTTTTGACTCTAGCCAGCCTGGTGGGTGTCATGCAGGATCTCACTGTGGTCTTCATGTGTATTTTCTCCGTGGCTTGAATGTCTTGTCTTGTGCTTATATTCTCTCTGGTGAAATCTATTCAAGGTCTTAGCTCATTCCTGAATCATGTTTTCTGCAGTGTTTGCAGATGATCAGAACCTTTAATTAATACAATGAGCTCCTGGATGGAGCTGGCCAAGAGGTGGGGAGAGGTTCTAGAACCCTCTGTCTATGCGGGGCATTACTCATTTCCTTCGAAGAGACCTTGGAGAGAGTTAACCACTGGGGAGACCACTTCCCTGCCCCCAGAAGCCACAGCCCAGGGACAGAGGACAGAGGACCTGTTAAATTAAAAATTTTATTTCTCACAACATTTTATTAAATATGAAAAATAGTAATGGTTTAAAATATTAATTCAATGTTTAATATTAAATATTAAGATACTTAATATTAAGATGAAAAAATAGCACACTGAATACTGTGTTCTCTGATTTCAACAGGTGTACATTTGCCATATTCCTTCCTCTCACCTGTTTTCATCCACTTGCATCTCTCTGTCCCTCCACACACATAGGTTGTATTGGTTTTTTTTTACCAAATCATTTGAAATTAAGTGGCAAACACTATGAAGCACCCCTGTGAGTCTCCTGCGGGCCTTTCAGAAATAAGCAGTAATCTCCCACTCCCATCACATCGCTATCACACCCGGGAAATCTGAACCTGTGGCTCCTAGTGTCCAGCCACACAGGCTTAGGGGTTGGGGTGGGCATGGGGGGAGTGGAAGGCATCACCAAAACAGTCATCTCACAAATAATATTTTCATGCCGTGCTGTAAAAAAGAAAAATTATAATGAATGCAAAGAACTGCTCTATGCACATCCAGTCAAAAGCCGAAAACACGCATCTGATCAAAAACCAAAACTACACATCCGATCAGTAAAACAGATCACCTGGATAGGCAGAGCCAGGGGAAGGTGAGGGGTGGAGCTCTAACCAGCTTCCTGCCAGCGGTCACCACCCACTGCCAGGGGCCTTTAATCAGCAGCTGCCAGCCTGGCCCATCTGGGTGGTTTATACCTTAAACTGCCCCAACACTTCACTCCCAGCTGACCCTTTTTATTCTTTTTTTTTGTGTGTGTGGCGTAGAAGAACTGGGGTACAGGACAGAGGTGGGGGTGTGTGAGAGGACTCACCAGAGACAGAGTGGGGAGCAGAACAGACAGATCTATTGAAGTCCACTGCTGAGGGGAGCCGGGGAGACAGGGGAGGTCTGCTGGGCCCTGGGGGTCCCTCCACTGCGGGAATGGAACTCAGCAGGGTGGTAACAGGGCTGAGCTTAGACCAGGACTCCCCAGCCCCCCGCTGACTTCTTGCAGTGAGCTGAACAAAGGGCTCGTCCCTGCTGGTGGTGCCAGCCTGGCGCCTGGCGCCTCCTGGCTCCAGCCTCGCCCCCTTGTCCAGTGTGGTCTCGCCTCGCATGGGCTCCGCGAGCTCGTGCAGGGAAGCTCAGTCCCCTGGCACACACGGCGCAAACGGTGTTTTCAGACTGTGCACAGCTCTCATCCGGCCACAGCCCCTGCCAGGGCCAGTCGGGTTGGGGAGCGTGATGGGATGATTTGCTTCACCCTCAAGTTTTACAACCTGGCATGAAAAGGCGGTTTTGCCACCTGTAACCGCTGCACCCCCTGACCCCCGCACCCGCCTCCCCCAGCGACGGTTTTGTGCGGAGCGGGGCGGGCGGAGGCTCTCCTTTTGCGCCCCCAAGAGAGCGGCGACTGGGTTGGGGTGCCCGTAACGCCCCTCCCCGGGCTGGGCCTCGCTTTCTCACCCCACCCACCCTCGGCCTCTGAGCCGAGGGTGGCTCCCTGCAGGTTCCAAGCCCCCACCGAGTGGGTGGCCTACGCGGGCACCACCCACCTGAGCGGCGGCGAGGCGGGCACGGCGCGGGCGCCCGTGGCGCGCGTCTTCACGCACCCCGCCTACAACGCGGACACCGCCGACTTCGACGTGGCGGTGCTGCAGCTGCGCAGCCCGCTGCCCTTCGGCCGGCGCGTGCAGCCCGTGTGTCTGCCCGCCGCCTCGCACGTCTTCCCGGCCGGGCGCAGGTGCCTCATCTCGGGCTGGGGCTACCTCAAGGAGGACTTCCGTGAGTGCCCCGGCCCGCCGCACCCCTCCCCGGCGCCCCCAAGCCCAGCGGGGGACTGTGCCCTTCTGCAGGGAGCGGGCGGGGGCGCTTTCTGCGGCCTCGGAGCAAGTGACCGCCCGCCGGTTTCAAAGTGCAAACCGGTGCCCGTGTCTGGCCTGTCTGCGGCTGCTTTGGGTGTTTTGCGCTTTGTGGGGGATTTTGCGTGAGGAGTGGGCCCCAAGCTGAAGGACTGGCCGAGTCCGGCCGGAAGCGGGTGCTAGGAAACAGCGCAAGTTGCGAGGTTCCCCAAGGCGCGTCTCCTGTTCCCAGGGTGGAGGCTGTGGGCTCGCTTCCTGCTTCCTGTTCTCACTGCGGGTCATTGTGGGGCTCCCGGGGCCCATCTCCCGCGCCCCCCCACCTGTGGGCAGCTTGTCTTCCCCCTCACCCTTTGAACACTTTCGCACACTAACCTTCCCCTAGGTCCTCCCTGGTGGCCCAGGGGTTGAGGCTCAGGCTGGCACCACCTCTGCCTGAGCTCGATCCCGGCCAGGGAGGGACCCCAGGGTGCAGCAGACCTTCCCTGTCTCCCCGCTGCTCCCCTCAGCAGTGTGTTTCAGTGGACCTGCCTGTTCTGCTCCCCACTCTGTCTCTGGGGAATCCTCTCATCCCCTCCCCTCTGACCTACACCCCAGTTCTTCGACACAAGAATAAATTAAATTAAAAGGCTATGTATTTCCCTTTAAACAGAAAGGCACAAAACCAAGGTCTTGTATTGATAAGTCGACAAAATCGTTGTGACCAGAGTCTCCCAGGAACCCTAGTGTTTATTTTAGGGCACCACAACCGAAAGCCATTGCTGCCCTGGTCCCCACCCCCGGCCTCCTCGCCCCCGCCCCCACGGCGGGGGGCAGCAGTTTTGGAAAGTGCTTTAAGCCGTCAAGTGCCTGGCCGTGAATGTCCAGAGCTGTCTTTGTCGTCTGACGGCCCCGGCACACGCGGCTTTCTTAAATTCGCTTCATTTTGTCAGAAGCGGCTGTGTCCGCCCGGTCTTGTGAGTGGAGGCGTCCGCTGGCTCTGTGCCACGGGACCCTCTCGCCCACTTTGCCATGAAGACTTGAGGTGCTTCCCCGTGCTGGAGGGAGCAGCCCGCTCTGGGTGTCACTTTGGTGCTGCCCAGCTGCCTGGGCAAGGGGGCACTGTGGGCGTGTGTGGAGCCTTAGCTTTGCCACCTTCCGCAATGGGGCTGCGGCTCTGCTTTCGGTCAGGGCCTGGAGGCCCAGCGAGGGCTTGTCCTTCAGCCTCCCGGCTCGGGCAGCGGCCCGGGGCCCTGCGATGCTCACTGCCCCTGCCTTTCCCATCCTGGACAGTGGTCAAGCCGGAGAGGCTGCAGAAAGCCACGGTGGAGCTGCTGGACCAGAGCCTGTGCGCCAGCCTGTACGGCCACTCGCTCACGGACAGGATGGTGTGTGCCGGCTACCTGGACGGGAAGGTGGATTCCTGCCAGGTGAGCGTGGGCCCAACAGCACCCTGCCCAGGCCAAGGGAAAGGGCCAGACCCTCCTGCACACAGGTGCCCTCTCCTCAGAAGCGGAGTCCTCGCATTCTCTGCTCAGCTACAACACTGCCCGCTTGGTTTTCAGCACAGCGACCGGCCCCTTCTGAGTGTAACCCGTGGCTCATTTCTGAAGTCTGGTGGGTGGGGAGAGGTGGCGTGTGCTCAAGTTGCCATGTCAAACCAGAAGCTGGAGGAAATGTTGGGAAACGAGAGCGCTCGTGTTTAAAGGTATAAGTCGAGGTTCTAAGGTGTAAGTCGAGGTCAGCTGGACGTGAGCAGACAGGATGCATGAGGGCGACGCCGGACCTGGAAAACGCCCCGGCGGCCAGTGAGCTGTGGGCGCCTCCAGCATGGCAGTCATGCTGTCAGCCTAAGCCAGCGGTGACATTATCAAAGATCTACTGGGATAAGGAGGGGAGGGGATTTGATTATTTGGGTTGGATTTTAAACTGCCAGTGGTGGAGCTGAGAGAGACCTTAAAGACCCAAATGTCCTATTTTATTTTATATATTTATTTTTAAAGATTTGTTTATTTGTGCATACTGGGGTATGTACCTCTCATCGCCTGAGGTGCAGGGGCGATGAGAGGATTCACCAGAGACAGAGTGGGGAACAGAACAGACGAAGTACACTGCTGAGGGGAGCAGCAGGCGGGTCAGGAGAGGTCTGCTGTGCCAAATGGGCCACATCTGGGGCAGGCAGGGATCGAACTCATGCACAAGTGGCTTTAGCTTCTTAGTGCTGTGCTTTAACCCGCTACCATCAGGGAGGGCCCCTTATTTTTTTTTTTTTACAGGAGAAAGGATTGAGGCTCTGATCCATGGATTACTAATCACATTTGGTCTGTGGGCAGAGGTTCAGGGGTTTGGTCTGGTCGGGTAGGGAGCCCAGCACCTCCTGAGGACATGCCTTTGTCTCCTAGGGTGACTCTGGAGGACCCCTGGTCTGTGAAGAGCCCTCTGGAAGGTTCTTCCTGGCTGGCATTGTGAGCTGGGGAATTGGTTGTGCAGAAGCCTGGCGTCCGGGGGTCTATGCTCGAGTGACCAGGCTGCGTGACTGGATCCTGGAGGCAATCACCATGGCAAGCAAGCCTCTGGCTCCCACTGTGGCTCCTGCCCCCACCATGTCAAGCAATACCTGGACCACCAGCCCTAAAAGCGGGGTGGCAGACACCCCCACTAAGCTCACGTTGGCCCTCGGCACTGTACCTCTTGACTCAGTCACCACTTCTAAGCCACAAGGTATTTTGGGGGGAGACAGATGTCCACTCCTTGCAGGTTTAGATCAGCTGGCCCTGGCTTTCTGAAGCACTCCTTAGGAAAGAGATAGGTGATTGATTAGTGATGTCTGTCACGAGCAAAGGCTAAGGCAGAGGAACAGTGTGGCAAAGTCAGAGAGCCTGGAGGGTGTCTGTAGACTGCCCCGAGAGAGCAAGAAGCAGCCAGTGACCTTGTTTGTGAAGCAGGGTAGGAGACAGACTGAGTTTGAATTGTCTCACGTGAGTGTCCCCAGACCTGCCACCCACATAAAGCACCTATGTGTAAATAGATTTTAAAAGATTTACTTATTTATGCATACAGAACTGGGGTACAGGCCAGACGTCTAGGTGTAAGAGGACTTACCAGAGACAGAGTGGGGAG
>NW_004567126.1:29757073-29775970 GCF_000260355.1 Condylura cristata | reverse complement strand
CCAGGGAGGGCCCTGTGTGTATATTTTAATACTAATCTGCCCCTCAAATTTTTCCTAGACATGCTTGCTTCTTTCTTTTTCCAACTGAGGAGTAAAACCTGCTTATTGGCTTTTACTTTTATTTCCTTTTCAATGGTGGTGACAAACACATAGTGGAAGATCGAACATTCTAGGTATTTTGGAGTACCTAGTTTGGTAATGCTAAATATATTCACCTAGTGAATCTCTATACTAGAACTTTGATGACTTTTGATCCCTATGTGAGTGGAATTATACAGTGTTCATCCTTTGATGACTGGCTGACTTCACTTCAGCCTATCTGGATTTTTTTAAAAAAATTTACACCATAGTCTGGTTTGGGGATAGTTGCTATATTCATAATACCTTCAATTTTTATTTATTTATTTTTTGCATAGAACTGGGTACATTTTTTTAAAAAAAGATTTATTTACTTATGCATACGGAACTGGGGTGCAGGTCAGAGGTGCGGGGGGGGGTGTGAGAAGATTCACCAGAGACAGAGTGGGGAGCAGAACAGGCAGACGGATGAAGCGCCTGGCTGAGGGGAGCAGCGGGCGGGTCAGGAGAGGTCTGCCGTGCCCTGGGGGTCACCTCTGGGGCGGGCGGGGATCAAACTCCTGCTGAAGTGGCTGCAGCTTCTCAGTGCTGAGCTTTTAACCTGTCACGCCACCAGGCAGGGCCCAAAACCTTCAAATGTTTAAGGCTTCCTCTCAGGACAAGGTGCATCTTTCGGCTTATGTCCACCTTCTGCTGAGTGGCCCTTACCGGCACCTCCCTGCCACACACTCCTGCCTGCTGCCTCGCCGTGGCGATGCTGCAATAGATAGAATAAGCGTCTGTGTGCTTTCAACTGCTTGGTAGCTGGACAGCACTCAGAATTCTGTCTGTCCCCAGTTTCTGCAGTTGCTTCTCCTGGATTTTCCTGGTCTACAAGACCAGGAAAGATTTACACCTATTTTTCTTCTAAGGCTTCCAGGACACTAGGTCTTATGCCCCTGATCTATTTTTTGTGGACAGTGCAAATGGCTGCTTCTCGCAGCCAGAATGATCTGTGTCTGCTTTGTCCTCCAGACTGCAGAGGGGCCCGGGCAGGCTCCCTGGGAGTCCGGTGTCTAATCTGGCTGTGCTTAACTTTGGGATTTTCCCGCTAGGCCTCTGCTGCAGATCCTCAGTGATGAAATGTCTTTTTCAAGGGCAAGCTGGAGCTAGAAGTTAGCTTCCCTTTGGCCTTTTCTAAATTTCTACAAACAAGTAACACTGAGAGCTCCTGACATTTTAAAAGACTCCTTTGTAACCCATCATCCCGACTCCTACTTGGTGCTACAGCTTGTCCATGTTTTCCATCTTCAACTACCGTTCCAAATGGAGCAAGCGGACCGCACCCCTCCAGAGAACAGACATGGGTGAAGCAATCTGCTTCCCCGGAGCCCGTGTTCTCGCCTAGGCACTCTGGGGTGCTGCTCGCTTTCCCCACGAAAACCCTGTTCTCTGGCAGCGCCAGAGCTTTGACGCTCTGAATCCCCTAAGTGCGAAGGGAACACCGCTTCTCGCCGGGGTCTCGGTGGCTCGGATCCCGGAAGCTGTCTACCTCACCCAGTGAGGTAGTGTCCCCCACATCTCTCCCTTTCCCCAGGCCCCATAAGCATCCGAGTCCCCACTCTGGGGGCCCCCCTGTGCTCTGCTGTGTCCAGGCCGCCTTGCAGCTCGCCTGTGCCCTGACTGTGGGGCTGCAGGGCTGTTCTAGCAGGTTCGGCTGAGGGGTCCGGACCCTACGTCCTCCCGCCATGCTGGTCCTTGGTCAGGAGACCTCAGGGCACCTCAGACTCCACCTGCCCTCTGTATAGTGAGGATGACGGTTCCGCGGC
The DNA here is from genome assembly GCF_000260355.1 of Condylura cristata. Taxonomy (NCBI): domain Eukaryota; kingdom Metazoa; phylum Chordata; class Mammalia; order Eulipotyphla; family Talpidae; genus Condylura; species Condylura cristata. The sequence goes on along the minus strand of NW_004567126.1, from coordinate 29,774,084 downwards.
ACAGCTGCGCCGGTAACTCTCCTCCCTCTCCTGTCCCCTCCCAGAGTGCGGGGCCAGGCCGGCTGTGGAGAAGCCCACCAGGATCGTGGGCGGGTCTGGAGCCGCGCATGGGGATGTGCCCTGGCAGGTCAGCCTGAAGGAAGGTTCCCGGCACTTCTGTGGCGCCACCGTGGTGGGCGACCGCTGGCTGCTGTCCGCGGCACACTGCTTCAACCAGTAAGGCCTCTTCAGCCCTGGCGGGGTGCTCAGAACCCCTTCAGGCCCCCAGCATCCCCACACCTGCTGCCCAGGCGTGGTGGGGCCTCGGCAGAGGCAGCGCCTCCTCCCAGGCTCACGGCCCAGGGGTCTGGATGTTCGGTTTACCCGGGAGGGAGGCGTGGGGGCCTGGGGTGTCGTCTTCAGCACCTGGACCTGGGCTTCAGCTTCTGGGGGAAGTGTCGAGCTGGTCTTTGGAGGCCACAGGGGCCGTGGGGGCGGGGGCCTGGGCGTCCCCTCGCTCCAGAGCCAGCGGCTTTGCCTTCAGTGGTGCTAAAGCTTCGGGGCCCCTCACTGCTGCCACCAGGCACAGGTCCTCCCTGCCTTGCCAGCCGCCCTCCCAGGCTAGGCCCACTTTGGGGAAGCAGCTCGGTGACCCCTTCTCTCCCCCACCCCAGAACTGAGGGACTGAAAAGTAACCTGCGCCCCGCAGCAGTACCCGACTGCCCGGGGTGGGGCTGTTGGCGGGTGTCTGAGCGACCTTTGTTGGCAGCACAAAGGCGGAGCAGGTGCGGGCCCACCTGGGCACAGCATCCCTCTCGGGCATCGGGGGGAGTCCAGTGAAGATGGGGCTCAAGAGAGTGCTGCTGCACCCCCACTACAACCCGGCCATCCTGGACTTCGACGTGGCGGTGCTGGAGCTGGCGGGGCCCCTGGTCTTCAACAAGCACGTCCAGCCAGTCTGCCTGCCTCTGGCCATCCACAAGTTCCCCGCGGGCCGCAAGTGCGTGGTCTCTGGCTGGGGTAACACACAGGAGGGGAACGGTGAGCTCTGGGCCAGGGCAGGGTATGTGGGCCCCCGGCCCCCCTTGTCTCCCCCCACCATCTGCAAACTCCTCAGCTCCCCTCCCCGCCAGAGGCGGAAGACGCCGTGAGCTGCCGGTGTGAAGAGGTTGTGCTGGCCCGCAGCCAGCCCACTGCTGTGCAGACCGTGCGTGGGGGCTGCTTCCTGCTGCCAACACGGGCCTGCGTGGTGCCCACAGAGGCTGCTGGCCCCTGAGAGGGAAAACATTTATTCTCTGGCCTTCACAGAAATGTTGACGACCCTCATGCTATCCCCTTCAGGGCCCCTGAGAGTTCACGTTTTCTTGCAACCTCCCCGAGGTGCTGGGGAACCCGCGGTGGGGGGTCCCTGGGCCCAGTCCGGCTCCAGGAGCAGGGCCTTCTCCCCAGTCCCGAGCTTCGGCCTCCTGGGGGGGCTGGGCAGACAGGGGGTGCCACCAGCCCTCTAAGCGGTGTTTCCTGCAGCCACCAAGCCTGACGTTCTGCAGCGAGCGTCCGTGGGCATCATAGACCAGAAGGCCTGCAGCTCCCTGTACAACTTCTCCCTCACTGACAGGATGCTGTGCGCCGGCTTCCTGGAGGGCGGCGTGGACTCCTGCCAGGTGAGCTGCCAGCTCGCGGTGCTTCTGGGCGAAGCCTCCGCCGTCCTCCCCTTCTGCTCACCCTAACCTGCAGCAGAGAAGGGAAGGCACGCTCACACCTCGGAGCTTCACGGAGTTTGGAGGCCGAATGTCTTGGGAGGCTCGGGATGGTCAGCCAGCCCTCCTTCCTCTTTCCAGGGTGACTCTGGGGGGCCGCTGGCCTGTGAGGAGACCCCCGGCGTGTTTTATCTGGCGGGGATTGTGAGCTGGGGAATCGGCTGTGCTCAGGCCAGGAAGCCCGGCGTGTACGCCAGGATCACCAGGATGAAGGGCTGGATCCTGGACGCCATGTCTCCCCGCCCCCGCCCCACGCCGGCGCCCTCCCCCACCAGGATGCCCACCGCTGCCAGCCGCAGCCCGCGGACACTGGCGGGGCTCACGGCCCCCTGGGTTACCACCGGCAGACCCGCCCCTGGGCTCACCAGCGGAGCCACCAGCCAGCCTGCCAACAGGACAGCCGCAGCCTTGGGCACCTCCACTCGGCAGCAGACGCCTCTGGCCGAGGCCCCAGAGACCACCAGGGGCCCCCAGCTGCCAGGTACCAGGGAGGGAGTGACCCCGGGCGGGGCCTGGGCATCCCGGCTCGGGCAGCACAGTCCGCTGTCCGGAGCCGGTCCGGCGCAGTGGGGCGTCTCCTGGGCGCCGCTCCTGGGCGCGTGGGGGCCGCCGGCCACCTGCTGACCTCAAGCGACCTGCGTGTTGACCCCACCTCCGGCAGCCATGTTGGATTAGATTCACCCAATGGGCTCCTTTCAGCTTAGTTACTTAAAACCTGCTTGAGTCGTGTCCTGGCGTCAGCTCATGAATTGGGGAAACGGGCGGGCCCTGCTATGTCCTGACAGTGGGACGCGGGTCACGCACAGCACCTGGGCAAAGCCGTGTCCTGCAGCGTGTCCGTGGGCAGGGGGCTGTGGGGCCCCGGACGGGCTCCCAAGGGCAGGGGGCGAGTCACCCCACCCCCAGCAGTCGCAAAGCCTCCTCTCGGCTTCCGTGTGAGCACCGGGGGGCAGAGGGCCAGACCCTTAGCGCGGCCACACGGCATCACACGGGGGAGCAAGACAAAGCGAGGGGGCTGGGGTGCCGGACCCACAGGAGCCATCACGGGGTGCTGTGGGCCCAGCTTGAGCGCAGAGGCAAGAGCAGTGCAGCCACACGTCCCTAGCAATGGGGACACGGCCTGAGAGGCCACCGGGTGACACGGCACGGCCAGGCCCTGCGGGCGCCCGGCAGGCGGTCAGGGCCACCACGCCCCAGAACATGCCCTTTGGCGACCTGTGACACGCACGAGGGCTGCTGGCAGAGAACGTGCCCTTGGGACCTTTCCACTCGCGGACGAAGCGTCAATCTTTATTAAATGTCCATCAGAACTGGACCAAGCTGCCTATCTGTAGGTCAAAGTGAAATCCCATCTCATGCAGCCGCCTCCACAGGGCTCAAGGATAAGCTGGCAGGTGCCACGCCCGCGGCTCCGGAGTGAGGGCAAGCGCTGGCCGCCCTGGCCGCGGACTGCGCTAGGTGGGCGGCTCCGCCGGCCGGCCCCTGCCTCAGCTCCCCACCCTGGTCTCGGCGGGAATGAGCCCGTGAGCAGGGGCCAGTGCCGGGGTGCCTCTGCCAGGGGTGCGGGGTCCTCTGAGGAAGGAGGATGGCGTGGGAGGCCGGCGGGTGCCTGGCAGGAGACGAGGTGAGCCCCGTGGTTCCCTCAGCCTTGGGCCGAAGGGGCTCCCCACGCCGCCGGGAGGGGCGGCAGCTAGGTCTGCGGGAGCCATCAGCCCGCACCCAGGCACCCCGCGGGGGCCGCTGCCACGGGCGTCTTGACACCGGTGTCCTGAGGGTGCTCGGGGAGGGCAGACGTGGGCTTTGGGGCATCAGCCTGCAGGCGGCATCGGGAAGGGCACTGGTCTCCCAGGGACCTAGAGCTCCAGAGGGCTCCGAAGGCAGCTCCCGCTGACTCAGCGAGACTGGCCAACGCGAGGTTCTGGGGAGCACACTGAAAGGCACCGCCAGCGTGACCTGAGGAAAGCCCAGGGGCCGAGTCGGGGGCCAGCAGCGGTCCCGGCTGCCCCGGGGGGCCTGCCCCCACCTCTGCTGACTGGAGCTGGCTTCCCCGCAGACTGCGGACTGGCACCGGCTGCGGCGGGACTGACCAGGATCGTGGGCGGCAGTGCCGCGGGCCACGGGGAGTGGCCGTGGCAGGTCAGCCTGTGGCTGCGACGCCGGGAGCATCGCTGCGGGGCTGTGCTGGTGGCCGAGCGGTGGCTGCTGTCCGCCGCGCACTGCTTCGACGTGTGAGTCCCGCCGGCCCCAAAAGCCCCTCCCGCCGGGGCATGTGGTCATGGGGTCACGGGGCGCCCTTGGCTCTTCTGAGCTGACCACACAGCACTGGGGGGGAGGTCGGCCTGGCACACCCCACACCCCCAGGGCATCGAGCCTAGCCTGCAGGCCACGGGGAGTGTCTGGGTAACTGGGGTCCAGGCCCAGCACCTGCCCTGGGGGCACACGCGAAGCCCCTGCCACGTGGGCCCAGGCTGAAGCCTGTCCCCGCACGCCTGCCAGCTACGGGGACCCCACGCAGTGGGCGGCCTTCCTGGGCACGCCGCTGCTGGGCGGCGCCGACGGGCAGCTGGCGCGGGTGGCGCGCATCTACAAGCACCCCTTCTACAACCTGTACACGCTGGACTACGACGTGGCGCTGCTGGAGCTGGCGGGGCCCGTGCGCCGCAGCCGCCTGGTGCGGCCCATCTGCCTGCCCGAAGCGGCCCCTCGGCCCCCCGACGGCACCCGCTGCGTCATCACCGGCTGGGGCTCGCTGCGAGAGGGAGGTAGGTGCGGTGGGGGCCGGGCACCCTGGGGCGGGGACCCGCGCGGGGCAGCGGGGAAAGGAAAGGTGGGAGACGCCGCAGTCTCAGCCGCGCTCCCGCACCAGGGGCCGCGGCGCGGCGGCTGCAGAAGGCGGCCGTGCGCCTCCTCAGCGAGCAGGCCTGCCGCCGCTTCTACCCGGTGCAGATCAGCAGCCGCATGCTGTGCGCAGGCTTCCCGCACGGCGGCGTGGACAGCTGCTCGGTGAGGCCTGCCCTTCCAGCTGGGGACGCCCGGGGCAGAGGAAGCAGGGGGCTGACAGGCCACCGGGAGGGCCAGGTTCCCGGCTCCCAGCCCCCCGCGGGCCCCTCCTCAGGTGCACACGTCTCGAGGCGACTCACGCAGCTCCCGGTTAAGCCTGAGGAAAACCCACCGGACAGATAACCACTTACGGGCACCCACTCTGAGACCCCCCTCTACCGCCTCCTGGCCTCTCCCGCAGGCAGTGGCTGCGGCGAGGTTCTGTTTGGCTCGGGGGCCGGCGGCTGGTGTCCGTGTCTGCCAGGCAGAGGAAACCCGGGCACGCTCCCCGGTCCCAGGCTGCGGCGGAGGGGCCTCCGGCCCCCTCTAAGAACCTTTTCTCTCTCCTCTCAGGGTGATGCTGGGGGACCCCTCGCCTGCAGGGAGTCTTCCGGCAGATGGGTGCTAACCGGGGTTACCAGCTGGGGTTATGGCTGTGGCCGGCCCCATTTCCCAGGTGTCTATACCCGGGTGGCTGCTGTGCGGGGCTGGATCGGGCAGAACATCCAGGAATGACCACCACGTGGCCGCCCAGACTCAGGACCAGAGATGCAAAGGCAGGAGCGTGGCCAATCCCAAAGGGGGAGTCCAGGTGGTGGGTGGGACCGGGCTGCAGATGGTTTACTGAATATTTTGTTGCAATAAACACAGCCCCTGGTTCCTCACCTGCTGGCTACATATCTACACGTCTTGGAAAGGACCCCCCCCAGCAGGGGTCCAGAGTGGGCAGGGGGTGAAGGGCGGGAAGAAAGAGGTTCCGATGGATGAGCTAGGTACCAGTGTCAAAGGGCATCTTTCCCCAGATGCCCCCTGCAGTGAAGACACACAGGGTTCTCTCTGCCCACCTGTCCTCTAATTTATTGGCTCCTGGACGTCACAACCCAGTCCCCCACCCCTCAACAACTCAATACCCAGGGTATGAGGTTGACTTGGGCCCACCAGGGGAGGTCCTGCCAGATGGCTAGCGCTTTTGAAAGTTCCAGGGCCCCCCAAGAGCCACGATACACTCGCTGGCAGGTTTGGGAGGGCTGCGAAATCACAACTGTCCCAGCAGTAGGGCACTCGCTGGTCCCCAAGACGAGCACTTATGGAGATGAAACGGGGTGGGGGCGACCTGTTGGGGGGCCGCCTGTTGGAGGGGCTCCCGCGGTCACATGTTGGCCCGTTCCCGCTGCAGCCTTGAGTTGTAGGCGCGGGACACTGTGTTCCAGGCGTCCATGTAGCGGTCCATGCACATGGCGATGCACTTCTGCAGGTAGGGAGGGCGCCCAGGTAAGGCGAGCCGGCCAGCCCTCCCCCCAACCCGGGACAGCGAAGTGCGCACGCGCAGGGGACCCCGCCGCGACGCCCCATGACTACGTCGCGCTCGTGGGTCTCACCTGTTCCGAATTGTCCAGCGAGCCCCCCGGTTTCCCGATGCACTTCCGGAAGCATTTGTCTGTCATCCTCTGTGGGAACAGGCGAGCCCTGAGCCGCAGTCCGCCCCGGCAGCCCCCCGCCCTCGGCCCCAGCCCCGGTCCGCGTCCCACACCTGCAATAGCTCCTGCGCATTGGCCACGGCGATCTGCACCTTCACCTGCTCCATGATGAGACCCGGGTCCAGCTTGCCGCCGCCGGAGCCCCCGAAATCCGAGCCAAAGCCGCCCTCCATGGCGCCGCAGTCAACGGGACTGAGGCCGCATGCGCCGACCCGTAGCTGCGCCGGAAGCCGGCCGGCCGCCCGGGGCACCGCGGGAGAGGCAGTCGGAGGGCCGTGGGCGGGGCGACTACAACTCCCGTGAGGCCGCGGGGCTCTGCGCGCAGGCGCCCCGAAGCGGCCGTGGCCGAGCGCGGCGGCGTCGGGCGGTCTCGGGCGAGGCTTGCGCTGGGCGCGAGGCCGGGGCGTCGCCCGGGGCCTGGGCTCCGCCCTCGGAGTCGCCGCGCTCGCGGAGCCGCGGGGAGAGCCTCGAGCGACACTTCGGGGCCGGGGCGCCCGGGACCGGCGCTGGGGCGGCGGAGCAGGCGAAGGCAGCACTTAAAACCAAAACGTTTATTGGAGTGGCGTACAAAAGGTTCCAGTCATAAAATGTATATTACAAACCAGTGGGAAGACGCTCGGCATGCAGCGCCTATAAACGACGCGGCGGCTCCCGCTGCCACGCTGTCCTGGCGACTCGACGCGGGGCCTTCGGTGCCCTCCACAGGCAGCTGCGGGAGGGCGGAAACCCGTCCTCGACGGGAAGTAGCTGCGACCAGGTGGCTGGCCGAGCGCCCCACTGCTGGACTGGCCGGTCCGTTCTCTAGCAGTCACGTGGTGGGGCTTAAACAAAAGAATCCTTCTGCATTACTTTAAGTGGCTTAAAGTGAAGCAGGCCAAGGACACATGCGCAGCTCCCAGACCACAGTCATTTCAACAATGAACTCTACTCGGTCCCCCAAAACTTCATTACCAATGGCTGTTGCTAACTGGGTACCCAGCCGGCTTCCGCTGTCCCCACCAGTGCAGGGCACCTCAGGGACTGGGCCACCTCCCAAGACCTCAGCCAGGCAGGCCAGCAGAACTTTGATGTGAGAGCTAGCCCCCCATCCACGCATCTGGGGTCCTCAGGGAGCGTGTGTACCCTTCCCTTCCCGTTCACACGCTCAGCCTGCAAAACCACTTCAGCAAATCCTAGAACCCCCATCCCAGACACAACGTAGACCCTCCAGAGTCCAAAATAATGTGAAGGGTGTGGCTGAGATCAGTGCACCCTCCAGTCTCTGGGGCCAAGACCCACGCTCACCAGTGGCACCTGCTCTGCAGACCCTTCACGGTCCACATGGGCCGGCTTACAGGGAGATGGCAGGCAGGCAGGCATAAGAAGCCAGTGGGGGCACCGGTGCCCCCTCCCCCCCGAGCTGGCAACACGCCAGGTGCACACCAACAAGGTGGTGTCTACACTTCGGGGAGGGAGTCCTTTGGTAGGGCATTTCCCTCTGCAGGGGAAAAACAGAACTTGGGTCAGGGAAGAACCCAGAACTTAAAACCAAGCGCTGCAGGCAGCTCCGACATGCAGCGGCATCTACTGACCACGGCACTCTCGTGGCCTGGGGCTCAATCTCTGGCTCCTCATCATCAGCAATTCCCAGGGAGAGCCGGACACTTGGCCATGGGCAGGAAGGCAGGCGTGCCGCCCCCAGCCCAGAGTGACCGCCGAAGGCCAGAACTTGCTCAGGCTGTCTGGGGGACAGCACACCTTCAAGGCTCAGTGTTGCATCTTTAAGACTCGAGCTGCACTTTCTGCAGGGGGAGAGCTGCCACGTGGGGGTCCAGAGACAGGCACCCCCTATGCCACGGCTCGGGGCTGCCCTGGTGTGAACCCTGGCGTGGGATCCGGCAATCTGTGTACTGACCCATGTAAAAAAATAAATATCCATTAAAAAAATAACTTCTGTGTATCTATGTGGAAGGAGGTGTAAACGGTGAGCTAATGCACACGGGGGTGCCAGAGGCCTAGCGCCGGCCAGAGGATGACGAGACTGGCGTGTCTGTCTGAGGAACAATTTTAGCAAGGAAAGGGCAGATCAAAGCTACAACATCGATATATGCATTAAGAATATATATAGAAATAGGGGTCACTCAGCCCCATGCACAAGGCACAGAGTCGGAAAACGGAGTCCAAGGGCTCTCCCGGAAGTCAGTCACTGTCCTCCTGATGGGAGGCCCCAGCGTGGCTGCATGTGGACTGTTGTTCTCAAACTGGCAAGTGCTTCTGAGGGGACCAGACTCGGCCCCTTGACATTTATTTACCTGGGTGACGCCTCAGCGGGGGGCTGTCTGTTCCCCAGGCCGCTTCCCTCAGGCCCTGCTGTCCTGCGGCTGAAGAACTCAACTGCGGAAGGGCAGGCCCCAGAGCATCGTGACGCGGGTGGGCAGAGTAGGGACGGTGGTGGACGGGATGGTAAAAACCTGACTCCCGGCTGCTCATTCCAAACTGATTCACGTGTTACGTAAAATTACGTAGATTTCTGGCGATGCCCCTGCCTACCACCAGGTTGAACCGGATTCTAAACCTGGTTTTTAAAAAAGCTTTAAAAAGACAACGGTTACGGTCTCAATCACCATGTCACGCACATAGGCCCTCGCCTGTCCCTGCCTGTCTGTGGTGGGGGAGGGCAGAGGACGGCCCCAAGGGCCCGCCAGGCCCGCCCACCACCCGACCTTCTTGCGTCAGGTTCCTGGGTCTTGAGTTCAACCACATGGTGAAATGGGCACCAAAAAAGTCTTGACGGTGGTGATGCAGACAGTGAGCGTCCACCACAGAAAGAGCGACAGAGACCCACCCCCACACCCTGGAGGTTTGCTTAAAAATTTTCTAGAAATATATCAAGGACTAAACAAAGCCAATGATATAAAAATAGTCTTCAGTGGCTCTGGGAAGAGATGTGTGAGGAGGAAATTCCATTCACATCACGCGGCAGCCTCGAGAGGTGGTCCTGGGGTCCCCCTGGAAGGAAGGACAGCGCAGTTAGGTGGGGTTTGTGTCCACGCGAGTAGGCAGGTGGCTGGCTGTACCCACGACCCGTGCAGGGAGGGCTGAAAGCTCAGCTCTCAAGATGACGGGGCCGGGGCTCGGAACACTCCGTGTCGTCCTCCCCTCTGCTCTGGGCCACACATCGCAACTCTTATGTTTCAGTTGCGTGACCCCCTCTAACAAAGGGGTGGCTCCCGGGCTGTGTCTCTCCCGGTCACGGGTGTCTCGTCAGGAGGACACTTGAGCACTCGGTCTAGCTGCAGCCCAGACACGGCACCTGGGAGCATGCGTGCGTGTGCGTGCGTGCGGCCCAGGCGCCTACCTGCTGATGGAAAAGATCCTCTTCCCCGAATTCCGCTTCCTCCTCTTCTCCCTCCTCCCCGTTCTCAGTCTCCCGAGCCGCGGAGGTCTGCTTCACGGTTCTCATGGCCACTTCCTGGTGGAGACGAGAGCCCGACACTAGCCAAGCGGCGAGAGCGGGGTGGCCGAGCTCACCCCACGCCAGGCCAGGGCTGCCTGTGTCGGCCCTGCTGGCCAAAGCTCACCTCAGAGCTCCTGCCCCAAACAGCGGAACTGTGCTGGGTGGACCCCAGGTCTGGGACAAAAAGTGCCCGCCCCTGCCCATCCAGCCCAGGTACCCACCTCCCCGTCAGCATTGACCAGGACGGTCCGGAAGCTCTCGCCCACGCCCCAGCTGTTCTGGCTCTTCCACACGAGTGTTGAGGGGGGGCTGTGGGCCACCCCCGCACCAGCTGCCCACACCTAGGGACAAAGAAGGGCCTTGTCATTGACCACGACTGGGTCCCAGGCAAGGACCAACAGTCTCCCTCCATGCCCCTGGCACTCAGGCCTTCTGGCCCTATTTGGCCCGACCCTGGTGACGGTCTCCAGGCTAGGAGAAGAGACGGAGGCTCCCCGAGGCCGAGAGCTCATCTTAGCAGCGGGCCAGGCCGGGATCTGGGGCCCCCACCACTGGACTTAACGCCCGCCTGTGCAGATCCCCTCCGCCGTGGGACCCGGCCACAGCCACACAGGTCACCGTGACCAGACAGCGGGTGGCTGTTCTCAGGGCTGGCCAGAGCACAGCCCCAGCCCCCAACAGTGGCCCGTCTGTCCCGCTGCTGCCACCTACCGTGACGGTCTGGCCAGCCCGCAGCACATACTTGGGCGTGAACTTGTAGGCGATCTCCTCCCCTTCCACCAGCTGCCTCTTAATCTTCCAGTTGCCCAGGGACTGATCCTGGCAGGGAGACAGACGCCTGACACACAGCTCTACATGACCCCCGGGACCTCCCCTGCTGGCTCTCACCTTGCCTGAGTTGTTCTTGAGCTGCACAAACTTGCCCTCCAGGTCGACGTCCTCGATGCTGACGCTGCCTGACGCCGAGGCCTGCTGGGCCAGGTGGAAGCTGCTGCTGCTGCTGCTGCTGCCGGTCCCGATGCCACTGGAGCCCGTGCCCGGCGGCTCCTCTGCCTCCAGCCGCTTTCGCTTGCCGCGGCCTGAGCGCCCAGCGGTGGACACGCTGCTGCCGCTGCTGCTTGAAGTGGCCCGAGAGATGGTCACCCGCGATGAGGGGCTGGGGGATAGTTTCAGCCTGCCGGGGGGAGAGGGCGGCAGTTGGCAGAGGCCCAGAGCCAGCCGGCCGGGCCTGACTGGGGCAGCGGCCCAGGACAGGCGGGCCGGGCGGCACACGGTCGTCCACAGAGCGGCAGCAGCCCTGCCCGGCCCGGCCCTCACCCTGCCCCTCCGCTGCTCTCCCCGGGTCCCCTTCTCACCCCTCTGACCCACTTCTCTTGCTCCCGCACCTCACTGCACCTCCTCACCCTCTCCAGTCCCTTCCCTCCTCAGCCCTGGGGCGCCCGCCCGCGCCCACCTCTCTTCCTCGCCCTCTAGCAGCTTGCGGTACGCGTTGATCTCCATGTCCAGGGCCAGCTTGACATCCAGCAGCTCCTGGTACTCGGCCAGCTGCTGCTGCATCACGTCCCGCATCTCGGTCATCTCCCGCTCCTTGGCGTCCAGCATCTTTCGGAACTTGTCCCGCTCCCCAGCCATGGCCTCCTCTAACTCTCGGATCCGGTCCTCAGCGGCACTGGCCTGGGGAGTGAGAGGAGGTCGGCCAGGTGGGGTCAGTGCAGGCTGGCCAGTGCTGGGCCTGGAGGAAAGCCCAGGGACTGTGGCCTCTGTCCTGTTTCCCCAGCGGGGGCAGGGCCCCCCCACGGGTGGAGGCCAGACGCCGGCTGCCGGGGGCGGGGCTAGTCAGTGCTCTGGGCCCAGGCAGCAAGCCACGGGGTGGCCGCAGAGCAGAGGCGGCCCCCGCCCTGGGGCCCGGCGCCCTCGGTCACCTGCTTCTGTAGCCCAGAGAGCTGGTAGCCCAGGGACTCGAGCCGCATGTGGGCTTCCTTCAGCTCCTCCCGGGCAGCGCTGGCCGCTTTGTCGTTCTGGTCAGAGCTCAGCTTGGCGTGGTCCAGCTGAGGAGACACGGGTGGACGGTGAGCGGCCGGTGCCGGCAGGGCAGGGCCACGCGGCCGCGCCCGCCGCGCCGCGCCGCACCTTGGTCTGGTAGGTCTGCTCCAGCTCCAGCTTGTAGAGCCGCACTTGCTCGTCGTGCTGGCTGCGAAGCCCCTCCAGCGCCTGCGCCATCTTGAAGTCGTACTCCTGCTGCCGGCTGCTGTCCACCTCCACCAGGCGGCGCTCGTGCCGCCGCCGCGTCTCCCGCACCTCCTGCCGCGGCCACAGGGGCGGTCAGGGAGGCGCCGCGGCGGCCGGGGCCACCAGCCCGGCCCGGCCCCCAGTGCTCTTCACCCAAGCAAAGGCCCAAACCGGGCCTCAAACCCTCGGAACGACGACCTCCGGGAGTCGCTACCCAGCCACCACCGTGGACGCACAGCCACGCGACCATCAGTGGACACCACAATGCAAATGTCCGCTAGCGAACGAAGGACAAAATACGACGAGTCTGCACACACTGACTACAGTGTGGCACAGTACGCAGCCACCAAAAGGCCGCTCGGCCCACAGGGTGAGCCCACTGACGAGGAACGTCCCACAGACAGCGGGGCCACGCTCACGTGCGGGGGGAGGGCCGGGGACTTCTTTTGAGTGGTAATGTACTAAATGCCACTAAACTGCATGCTTTCGAGTGGTTCACTTTTATCAAATTATGAAAAGCCGAGTTAGAAAAAAAACCCAGAATGCTAAATAGGAACGAACGTGCGGGCAAATACAGGACAGGTCTGTGAGGACAGTCTAACCCACTGGAACCTGAAGGCTTACGGGGGGACGCGTGTCAAGCTGCTATCAGGAAACGAGCCCAGGGCTACCAGACTCGGGGGCCGCGAGACCAGCCCTGGACACCCGTGGGGGTGCGCCCTGGCTAAACCGGCCGTGGGCCTGGCCCACGCAGCCGCTGCCACCACCACGTCAAGCAGGCGGCCGGGGGACCGGAGCTCGCTGGCACTGCCCTCGGACAGACCCGGGCCCCAGGAGACAGGGCACCCCGTCCGCGCGCCCCCGTCACATGTTGCCACACGGGTAAAAACCAAGAACTGGTGAACCTCGTGGCCCCGGGGACCCTGCCCAGCCCCACCACCAGAGCACCCACCTTCATGGTGCCCCCCACAGCTCTCTGCCAGGGCCTCCTGGTGGTTCTCCTCACAGATTCTCGCTGGAAGCTCCTCAAAGCCCACCTCAGCCTCCCCCTCCAGAGTCTCTGCACTGTTCCCTTCACAATTCCCCTCACAGGCTCCTTCAAGGGCCCCTCGGCAGGTTCCCCCATGGGAGCCTTCACGAGTACCGGCCCCGGCCCCCCCGCAGGTTCCCTGTGGGCACCCCTCGTGGCCCCCGAGGCCCGGGCAGGGACTGGCTGGCGCGCAAGGGCGCTCCTCAGCCGCATGGGCATCCTGCCTGCTCGCGGCTCCCGGGCAGTAGCTGCAGGTGCTGGCTGGCCCCCGAGTTCCGCTCTGGGACCTGACAGCACAATGGGCTCTGTGATGACATGGGAGGTGCCATGAGCCAGAGACGGGGCCCCTCTTTCTGACAGAGGCATGTGTATTGGGATGAGTGGTGGCCCCCCAAAGCTGTGCCTACATCCTAACCCTGAGTGGGGCCTTTGGAAAATGGGCCTCACAGAGTGAAGGGTCTGGAGGTGAGAGCTGCCTGGATTATCGGGCAACGTCCTTGTAAGAGACAGGAGCGCCCAGAAGGCGCCGCACTGCGCTGAGCTGGGACGCGGGGCAGCAGGCTGGAGGAGGACAGAGCCCCGCTGCGTGTCGGCGCCTGCCTGTGGTGCTTCGAGACGCTGCCGGGACGGGCCGCCCAGGCTGGGCGCCCAGCGACACACCTCCTCAAAGACGCTCTTCCGGAAGTCCAGCTCCTCCTGCAGGCTCTGGCAGCGGTTCTCCAGGTCCACGCGCATCAGCGTCTCCTTCTCCAGCTGCTTCTTGGCCACCGCGTGGCCGTCCTCTGCCTAGGGGGTGGACAGTGAGGACAATCTCCTGCTGGAGCACGCGGTTCCCGGGCCACGGAGCCCCTTCCATCTATGAGCTCCAAAGGGGAGTCTGACTGCGTCAGGGCAGCGGCTCTCACCTGCCAGGCCCTCGGCCGCCGGCCCAGCACCTGAACGTGCCCATCTTCACGGGGCTTGTGCCCACTGAGGCCCCAGTGCCTACCTTGGCCAGCTGGGCCCGCAGCTCAGCCACCTCGTTCTCCAGGCTGCGCTTGTCACTGAGGGCAGCGGCCAGCTCCGCCTCGCTCCGGTGGAACAGGGACTCCAGGTCCTTCACGCGGCCCTGGGCCACCGTGAGCTCCCCCTCCCTCTTCTTGGAGCTGGAAGTCAACAGCAGAAGTTAGCAGGCGGGGGCCCTCGAGGGCAGGCTGCTCCCTCAGTAGGGGCCCTGGGCCCTGGGTACAAAGCTCCCTGTCTGGGGGCAGGTCGAGCAACATCACAGGCCTCACCCACTCAATACCAGTTGCCCCCTGGTGTGACACCAGGGATGTCCCCAGATAGTGCCACTGTCCCTGTGGCTGGGACACAGCCTGAGCTGAGACACAGGGCCGGGGCCGGAGTGTCTCCTGTGTCCTGCTCCTGTGAGGTGAGGTGGCGTAAAGCCCAGCCACCCCTGCCACAAGGCTGACGCTGTCACCAGCAGCCCTGGGGACCCTGCCCAGCTCGGCACCAGCGTCCCAGGTCTTGGGGTTCTTCAGCTGAAGCCGCAGTGTGGCTGTTCCACTTGCGGGGGGAGGGGGCTAGAGCCCACATTCCTGGAGGAGATGTGCAGGGACCTCTCTGGTTGCCACTCTGTGGAGCTGGTGTTCCCGGACGCACGGCCCCACCCGACACTGAAGCACCCCTGCGCGTGCAGAACTTTCTCTGGAGTGCAGACAGCAGCGGCTGTGTCTGAAGGACACGCAGACGCAGAGAAGGGTCACGGTGGCTGGACTCTGTGCGGCAGGTGCTCCTGCAGGTGGCCTGACCGAGAGCTCAGGAAGAGCCCCAGCGCCCCTCGGGGGGAAGCGCCCGCACAGAGGCCAGGGTTGGGGCGAGGGCAGGCCCGTGAGGACAGCACCTCTCACCCAGCACCCAAGGCTCAGGAGATGGGGGAAACTCAACAGTTCTAAGTCTGGGTGGAAAAGAAATGGGACGGTGAGCCCAGGGCGACTGTGAGGCTCGTGGAGATCTGTTTTTCCCCATCATCCTGGAATTCCTTTAACCTTCTCCAAGGAGCACGCGCTCCTTGTAGTTCAAGACTGCTACAAGCGCAGGGGATGATCCGGTCTCCCTGGCCACTTCTGAAACAGGCGGTGGCCCGTGTGCTCTGCCCAAGGCCGGCCAGCTGGGGCCAACCCGGCGCTCTGCTCCGCGCCCAGGAGGTTCCAAGAGGCTGCCAGGAGGAGCCCGTCAGCCGGGTCCGGACCAGGCGGAGCCGGAGACAGGCCCCGGGCTGCCGGGGGTGGGCAAGGGGCAGGGGCGCGTGCAGCTCAGGCGATGCTACCGCGCTGGCTTCTGGCGCGAACCCGTGTCCAAACCCCCCTCGATGGACACAGGCCCCGAAGGCCGAGCGGCCAGCGGAGGGCGAGGGTCCCCGCCGGCACAAAGCCCCAGCGGCAGCCCCACCTCTTGTCGGCCTCGTCCAGATCGGCTCTCAGCTTCCCTATTTCGATCTGCAGCCGGGCACGCTCTCGGGCCGTCTCGTCCAGCACCCTGCGGGCATCGGCTAGCTCCGACTCGTACAGCGTCTTGATGCCACTCACCTGGGGGACAGCAAGGCCCAGGTGAAGGCCCTTCCCCCACGAGGCAGGGGCAGGCCGGAGTGCGTCAGCAAAGCAAACACCCCCAGCGGCTTCCCGATCAGCAGTCCCCCAGATCTGGGGCCTGTCTGACCTGTCCCCAGTCCACGCTCCTCCTCCCCTGCCCGGAAAATGAGCACACAACTCTCTCACCAGCCGCTGTGCCCTGTCTAGGTGCCCAGGGCCGCTCCCGTCGCCTGGGAGCAAGCCAGGACTGGGGGCGCCACCCTGCCCGCTAGGTGCTGCGGTCAGAGAGACCAAGGGGCGCCAGGGCGTGGAGAGATCAGAACGTCCACACCTGGCCAGCGGCGGTGCTGGACACCAGCACCCCACTCCTGGGTGTCTACCAGGAAAATGAATACACGTGCTCCAGACTGCACACACACGTTCACAGCATGATTCACAGCAGCGCAGGCAGCACACACACGTCGCTCACACACAGCGGAGCACAGCCGGCCCAGAAGGAAGCAGAAGCTCTCCCACACCACACGCAGGGGCCGTGAGCAGCATGGGAAATGTCCAGACAGAGGTGGGGCAGTGGGGCAGTGCCAGGGCTTGGGGAGGGAGTGGGAGTGACCACCGACGAGGTTGGGGCTCTTTCTGGGGTGACGGAATGCTCTGGACCTAGAGGGTGACAGCAGCTGCACAACCCTGTGAATACACGAGCCCCTGACTCTGCACTTTAAAGAGGCGACAGGAAAATTGCTAAGACGACGCCATGCGGTGGGTCTGCTGGCCACGGGTCTCCGGAGGTGGGGCTCTTCGGGGTTATAACCAGAATGCAGCCTGTCCATCTGGAGGCTACCACCCCCGACCAGTGGACGACCCCCTCAGTCCAGGTGCTCGGTCACTTCACCCACAGGCTACTGAGAGACGGCTTCGCCCCGTTTCAGGAGGGGGCCAAGGCGTGTGACAGGGAACTGCCTTCCGTCAAGGTCTGGGGCAATTCGGAAAGGGGGCCACACGGCGGTGGGGGGGGGAACCAACAGAATGAGAAGTCCTCCTGTATCCTGGAAGCCCCTCGGGCCCTTCCCGCAGGAGACCACAGGCTGGGCCCTTCGCAGAGATGGTCACTTCAGAGATGGTCACCCTCCATTCCACTTTCTGGGGACTGACTTCTGGAATAAACCTCAAAGCAAGCCCGCCCCAAACACAGCTGGTGCCAAGGCTCGCTCACATGGCTTTGCCCTCTTTCCTCGCCTTCTAGAACTTTCCTAAGTCCAAGGGCAGGTCTGGAGGCCTGACAAAGCCCGGACAGGCTCTGCTACCCAGCCTCCCCCCTCCAAGACTGCAGACGTCCCGGGGCGTGTCTCCGGCCAGAGGGTCTGGGTGGACTGACCCACTGTTTGGTCACCCGCGGGACCTCCTGGGCACCAGTGACCGCGGCGCGCCTGCCATGCGCCGGCAGTGAGGCTCGGTCCTACTCCAGAGCGCCCGCTGCTAGCGACTGCCCCCCT
>NW_004567126.1:29752734-29756238 GCF_000260355.1 Condylura cristata | reverse complement strand
AGAGCCTCGCAAACCCGCTCCACGACAGCTGTGTCCCTCTGCGTTCCCGCTGCAAAGCCGCAACAAAGGTCCCGTCTCAACAACCCACCAGGGACCTAAGCCAGGGCTGGCCACGCTGGACAAGGCAGAAAGGACACCCTGTCCTGACACTGCTCGGACACTTGATTTTTCCGCCCCTGTGGGTTTTGTGTGTGTAAATTTGTACTTTTAAAAGATTCCACCAAAAGATTATCCATCCCGCCACCCCAGCCGGACGCATTCACCCCAACCGTGGGCAGAACATTGTACAGCGATCCCCGCCGCTGCCCAGGCAGAGCAGCAACATCTGAGAAACGGAGGAATCGAGCAATGCACGGCACCGGCTTGCGAGCACGGTCCACGCTGCAGAGGTTCGCAGGACACTGGGTGACGAGGACACTGGCCGGCCTCCAGCCTTTCTCTCGATCTAAAGCTGGTCTGAGACCCCTGTGGGGCAGCAGGTTAACGTGCAGCACTGGGAAGCTGCCACGGCCACGGCCGGGAGGGACCCCCGGGGTGTGGGGCACCTCTCCTGTCTGCCTGCTGCTCCCCGCTCTGTCTCTGGGGATCCTCTCACCACCACCAGCTCCTCTGGCCTGTACCCCAATTCTGTATGTATAAATAAACCTTTAAAAAAAAATACAGGTTGGCCCTCCCTGGTGGCGCAGCGGGTTAAAGCACAGCACTGAGAAACTAAAGCCACTTCCTCATGAGTTCGATCCCCGCCTGCCCCGGAGGAGACCACATGGCGTGGCAGACCTCTCCTGACGGCCCGCTGCTCCCCTCAGCAGTGTACTTCGTCGATCTGCCTGTTCTGCTCCCCACTCTGTCTCTGGTGAATCCTCTCACCGCCCCTGAGCCTCTGGCCTGTACCCCAGTTCTGTATGTACAAATAAATAAATCTTTAAAAAAAAAAAAAATACAGGTTAAAAAAAATGAGATAATTTTCAAAAATAAATGAAAAGTAATGCTGGTCTAAAGGCCAAGGCTGAGCGGCACCACCGGCTCGGCGTCCCCGCGGCAGAGGCCTGGGGGCCCCGGGAGGCTCTGCCCACGCCTGGCCCTGGCGGGCTCCAGGGCCGCTTGCCTGGCCTCACGCTTTCTGCCCCAGGGCAGCCCGGTGCCCGCGGTTGGGCTCGCGGGGCTTCTGTGCGCGCACCGGTGTGCTCAGTTCTCTAGGCCAGGCCTGTGGATTCAGCTCCACAGCCCAAACTCCAGCCCTCTGCCCTCCGTCCAGCCCAAGTCCAGAGTGGCGCTTATGCTCCTAGACAGCTGGGGTAGGGGAGGCTGAAGAAAAGGAGCGCACAGACCAGGCATCCCTGGCATCCCTCCCAGCCCCGGGCCCGAGCAGACGGCCGCCCGCCGCCCTCACGTCAGGCTCGGGCAGGCCCGCGCACCGGCCCGCTCCAGAACATGTGTGAGCCGCCCTGGGGCGCCGCAGCAGCGGACTGCACAAAGGCTCTTTCAGAACGCGGAGCAGGTGGTGCCCGGCAGCCCTGCCCGGCACCTGTCCCCTAGCTCATGCCACACGGGCGGCTGCGGCTGCCGCCACGGCGCCCGAAGTGTGTTCACACGTGCTGGCTTTGGCAGGAGTTTCAGATGGTCACAGGCAGCCAGAGGGTGCGGCAGGTGAGGACTTGGCTGTGTCCCCAGGACAGAGTGACCCTGGGCCGAGCGGCGCAGCACCGCAGGGAACTCAGCAACGCCTCGTCGGGCTCCTCCTCCCTGTGGCACCTGGGGGCCGAGCCCAGGGGCACCGGGCACCGCGGCAAGGAGGAAAGAGCAAACCAGACTCTCCTGGGGGACTTCACTCCCGGGCCGGGGCTCCCTGGAGGCGCCTCCTCCCCTGCCCTCCCCGCTGGCCGCCCCCACTTGCTGACCGCCCTGCCAGGCACCAGTGCCATCCTGTAAATGGGGTCGGCATGTAGACGGGGAAGGCCGCCGTGCCCACCTGAGGAGAGGGGGCAGATGGCGCAAACTCGACTTTTACCTGAGCGCTGGAAGTCCTGGATCTATTACCAGCGTGCGCTAGTTTCTATTCAAAGGGTTCAAGCACCCCCATGTATTAGCCGAGAAATAAACACCCCTGCGGCCCACACAGAGCGAGTTCAGTGCATGGGGTTCCAGGGCCCACCCCGGGCCCAAGGCTCGCAGCACCACCAGAGCCCCCTTGCAGGTGGCCCAATGGAGGCCCCGTATGACCAGGAGCCAGTGCAAAATGCTGACCAGCCGGACAAGGTGTCTCTGCTCTGGGGGGACAACCCAGCCCCACCGCGCAGATCACAAACCAAGTCACTGTTGGGAAGCAGGGTTTGAGTCCAACCCCAGCCACCATGACCAGTACCAATGACCAGGCTGACCTCCTGCCGCACACCCAAGTCCACTCTCTCAGCTGGCCAGCTCTGGCCACTACTGAAGAGAACCCTCAGAGCGCATCCTGGATTCAAAGCAAAAGCAAGACCGTCGTGGCCCCGCAAACAGGCCCCGGCTATGGCAAACTCCGCGGCTCCGCTCCCAGGGGCACAGGGCCTGGAGAGGTGAGCGCCCGCCCCACAGCGCAGAGGCCAGGCCCCCGCCACCCAGCTCACAGAGCCGCCTCAGGACCCGACTCTTGCAGACCCACGGGGGGCCATGTGGGGTCCGCTCTTCTCACCTCCCAGAGGGCGTGTCCCTGGATCTGGGACGCCCAGAAAGGGACAAAGAGTATGGGTAGGTACAGTTAGGCTGTACAGGACACCCAGACAAGGAAGGGCCCTGCCCCTTGGGGGGTGGGGCGCATCCAGCCACTTCTCCCTCAGCCTGGGGCCCACCTGATATCCCCAACTTCTGTCCAATCCACAAGACCTCAGGTCTCCTCCCCGTGGGACTCCGAGGCCCCCACCCACCGGCCAATGGCCCAAGGCCCAGCTGAAGGCCTCTAAATCTCCCCTCCCCTGGGCCTCCCACCCCTGGCCCAGGCAGCACAGGGAGCCTGGTGCTCACCCCCACGCAGGTCCCAGCGCCACAAGACTAGTCCATCACGGACTTCTGCAAAATTCAGACAATTCAACCCAGACACCCGGCGAAGCCCTCCACCCTCCTGCGCCACACTGAGCTTCCCGGACTCCCAGGAGGAGAGTCACCCCTTTCCCCCCAACTTTCTCCCAGGCCACTCCAATCCATACCCAAATGTATCCCCAAAGATCCCTCACAATTCCTGTCAGTCTCAAGTTGCCGAGCAGGCTAGCCCCCTCCAAAATCCCAGCCCCCTCATTTCCTTGAACCCCTTGATCCACAGGGTTGCCCCAGCACCATCAGCATTTTATGGGCCCCAAGATATCCTGGGAATGGCTCAGAGGGAGGGGGAGGGGCCCGCCCAGTCTGCCTCTCTGAGACCCCTTAAGGGCACCTCTGAAATGTTCGAGGACTCAGAGGGGTGCCTCAGAGGGGTGCCGCACATTTCCCGGGATCCCTCGGTGGGCGGGGCTGGCACCAGCCTCCTACTCT
>NW_004567126.1:29750516-29751498 GCF_000260355.1 Condylura cristata | reverse complement strand
GCTGCCTGGAACTTGTAGTCCCGCAGGCCGCGCGGGGCACCCCGGGAGCTGTAGTCCTGCCGCGGCTCCACTCGGTATTGCTGGGCTTCTGGGATGCTCAGCACACCCGCCGGGCGTCGGAAACCAACTCGGCCACTCTGTGACACTCGGCTGCTTCCCCCACCTGTCTAGCCTCCCTCCATTATTAGAAATAAAGGTGGTGAAGGAACCTCGAAAACATGCTGACCCCAAAAGCCACATAGAGTGTGTGACTTCACTTACATGGACTGTACAGAGCAGGAAAATTGAGAGAGCTGGATTTCTCCCAAGGTGTGAACGCCACCGCCAGGCCTTTTGCTTGCACCCAGAAAACCAAATTGCACCTGGAGTATGTCTTTGCACAAAAGACTTCACTGGAAGTAGCCATCAAGGGAGTCAGCGGGATAGGCACCTGGTCATACAATATATGGAGAGAAGGAACGTGAGGGGAGCGCGGGAAAGCGACCTTTCCTGGTCGGAGGCAGCAGGAGACAGGGGCTTAACTCCCCCCCCCATCTGTAATCAGTAGATGTTTGTTTCTGATGCATCTAGGGTTGGACCACAATCAAATTTCAAAGTCCCCTCAAATGCACTGAATAGTTTATCACAGGGAGGGTGTAGGGAAGAGAGAGTATACAAATTGCAGCTTAATTTCACTTATTTCTAACTTTTAGTCTAGGGGAGGTTTTGTTGTTGCAAAATGGAAGGGATCTGGTTACAGTGTAAAGCAGTATACTGTGCTTGGCTTCCCCCTGCTCCACCCCCCTTTGATGCCAGTAGTATCAGCGCCTGCCTCCAATCCAGACAGCAGAAAATGTCTTCAGGTCACAACTTACCTTTGGGAGTTTGTGGGGGAGGAATGATTGCCCCCAGTTGAGAAAGTTGAGAACCCCTTGCTTCCTTGCACTTATAACTTCCCAGGCATTCTTTCTGCCTGGAGAACCCCTCATCCCCTTGTGCCCCC
>NW_004567126.1:29727406-29750256 GCF_000260355.1 Condylura cristata | reverse complement strand
TGGCCTGTACCCTAGTTCTAGATGCATGAATAAATAGATCTTAAAAAAAAAAAAGGGCAAATGGAGATTGTGACTCCTTTTGCAGCCTCTGAGGACTGTCCTCTGGGGTGAACAGGATGCACTTGGACGACTGTGTCTGGAACACCTGATGCTTATTACTAATACTACTCTCTTACCAGAAGCCAGGAGCCTCCCCTCAGACCCCAGGCAGTCCTGAGTTCCGGTGGCCTTCGAAAAGTGACCATACATCCTAGGCCCGTGTCAGGCCCTCTACAGGTAGAAATATCCAACATAAAACACAAAATACTCGTAAGTGATACTACTTGCGTCTGTGCTGGAGACAGCACCCTAGAGGTTTGGGGTGGCATGGGGCCCCTCTTCTACCTTCGGCCCACCTGCTTTCACTGCAGCCCTAACCTCATCAAACCTCTCGTGGACACCTCCAGGCCACCCATCGACCTGACCCCTATGGGTGCCCTTCACTGCACTGCCGGCCTTGCGCTCAGACTTCGCCTCCCAGACCTCGGCCGGCGCTGTTCCCTGGAAGACGCGCTCCTGCCACATGCAGGGCTGGCTCAGTCTGCCCCTCCGCAAAGTGGAGTCGCGGTCCTCCTTTCTGGCCCTGGTTCCTCAGAGCTGGGCTGGAGAATCGGTGCGCCCGGGCTCCCCCCTCCCACACCCATCCCCCCCTCCCCTGGCCGGACCCCCGGGGGCTGGACTCCAAGTCCCAGAAAGCCGCGCGCTCGCTCCCGTGGGTGGTTCGCGGAGCTCGGATCCCGCGCTCAGTTTGCAGGCGTCGGCAATTTTCAAATTTGGGCGCCCAGCCGGCCAGGAGATGACAGCTGGAGGGTGTTCCCCACCCCCCACCCCTCCCACCCCGACACTCGTAGGCGTGGCTCTGAGATCTCGGGGGTCTGGGCCCCAGGCAAACGGGGGGTGCCCGACAGCTCAGGACACTTCTCCAGACGGCAGGTTGAGGCGCCGAGGGAGTCCAGAGAGGGTTCCCAGGGGCCCCTCTCCAGCGCGCTTAGGTCTAATCCGGGCCGCTCCGACCCCGGTGCTAGAAAGCAAAGGCCAGTTGACGTCTCTTCAGGGGTGGGGGGACCCGCGGTGGGCGAGAGTCCTTGAGCCCAGCAAGGTCCAGCCCCACCGGGCCACCCGCGCAGCTAGCGCAGCCATCCTCGTTCCACCCCGGAGTTTGGCGCCCGAGTTTTTCAAAATCTCATACTAACGGTGGCCGCTGGCTCCCAGCCCGGGTCGCATTCCCGAGCCTGGATTAGGGGGGTTGGCGGGGCAGCGGGGAAGGGCCGGCGGAAGTCGTATTCCCGGATCTTGCGAGGTTCCCAGTGTGGCTCTGGGTCCGAGATTCCGGAGCCTTAATGGGAAGAGGGGGAGGGGCGGAGATGAGGGGAAGTTCTGGAACTTAGATGGGACTGGGGGCAGGGATTTCAGAGCCTGAAAATACAGAGCTCAGATTCTGAGGTCTGAATGAGGGGATAGAATTCGGCGCCCAGATTCCAAAGGCTGGAGGCTAAGCCTGGAATATTGGGTTCGTTGGGAACCTGGGACTGGAACTCCCACAGAAACGGGGGTGGGGGACAGGGAGGGTGCTGGGGTCCAATGTGAACCACCAGAAAGGTGAAATCAAAGACCAGTGAGACAGCTCCCCTGTGCAGCTCTGGGACTGCCTCCCCCATGGAAGCAGGATCTCTGCTCTACTTGGACAGAATGAGGAGACCCCAGAGGAAACAATATACATTACAAATGACTCAATGATATATGTTAGAAGACATATGAGCATGGGAAAACACAGTAGGGTAAAGGGACGAGGTAGCATGTGGCCAGGGGGCTGCATTTTTTAAGAGTAGTCCCCTGAGAAAAGGGGACGTTTGAGCAAGGACTTGGAAAGAACCAGAAGATCAAGTAGGTGAACAGAAGGCAGCAGCACCGAGCAGCACAAAGTCCATGTTGCAGGTATGAAGGCATGACAGTGAGAGGAATTCTAGTGGATGGAGACAGATAATGAAGACGTGAACACACATGTAACCTAACATCCATGTACTCGTTGGGGACTGCCTCATAACAAAGCCTCCATATGTGGTCGTGCACCACACAGCCATGTGTCCAGCAGTGATGGGCTGTCTGTACACCTGTGGTCCCAAAGGCTGTACCTTTGAGCCTGGCGTGCAGCAGCCTGTAGTCTCGCTTTACGACAGTCACACAATGATGCAATTGCCTAATGCGGGCTTTCTCAGAACTCGCCCCTTTTGTTAAGGAACACAGCGTATAGTAACTTAAATTCACATTTCTTCTTTTTTCTTTAATGTTTATTTGTTGGCCCTCTCTGGTGGCACAACAGGTTAAAGCGCAACACTATGAAGCTATGGGTAGCCACTACAGCATGAGTTTGATTCCTGACCAGTGGGGTGACCCACATGGCATGGCAGACCTCTCCTGTCTCCCTGCTGCTCCCCTCAGCAGTGTATTACAGTTAATCTGCCTCTTCTGCTCCCCACTCTGTCACTGGTGAATCCTCTCACCCCCCACACATACCTCTGGCCTGTATCCCAGTTCTGTAAGATTTATTTATGTATACAAGAACTGTGGTACAGGCTAGAGGTGCAGGTGGTGAGAGAATTCACTAGAGACAGAGTGGGGAGCAGAACAGGCAGATTGAGTGAAATACAGTGCTGAGGGAAGCAGTGGGGAGACAGGGAGACAGGCGAGGTCTGCTGTGCCATGTGGGTCACCTCCCCGACTCAGAATCGAGCTCACATTGCAGTGGCTGCAGATAGCTTCATAGCACTGCGCTTTAACCCATCCTGCCACCAGGGAGGGCCCTAAACTCACATTTCTAATCTCAGTTTCTTTGGTTCAGGGATCTGGGTACAAGAGTTAGCAGGGTCATCTGACTTCATCAGGCTGCAGTCTAATCCAGGTGTCAGAGGACAGAGTCTGCCTCCAAGCTCACTCAAACCATTGTCAAAACAATTCAGGTCCTTGCTGACTGTTGTCCAGGGGCAACAGATAAGGGAGACTCTGATCTGGATTTTGAACCCCTCACTGTAGCAATAGGGATTAAAAACGGAAACCATCGAAATAGAAATACGTATCAATAAAACTCACATGTAAGTTTTATATGTTTCATATTTGAAAGATGAAAAAAAAAAAAAAAAAGACTTCCTGCATAGACTCCTGCATAGAACACTTCCCAAAAGAAACAGAATGCCCTTCCACACACAAAGCTAATGCTGGCGGACACAAGCTCACTGTGGTGGGGTCATGTTGCAATTGGTAACTGTAGCAAGCCAACACTTTAACTCACAAAATGTTGTGTAAATTACAGCTCAGTTTAAAAAGAATACTCTCAAAAGAGAGAAATAGGAGGCACGTGGAACTTCAGATTTGCTAGTAGATACTGTTTTAAGATGTAAATTTTTACTGTTTTACTTTACCAGCTAGAATACTTTCCCAGCATTCTAACTTTGTATCCCATGGGTCTGGAGGTGGCGTTGAACCAGAACGTCTTTTTTGTGTGTTTGTAGAACTGGGGTACAGGCCAGAGGTGAGGGGGTGGGAGGACTCACCAGAGACAGAGTGGGGAGCAGAACAGGCAGATCCACGGAAACACACTGCTGAGGGGAGCAGCGGGGAGGCAGAAGTCTACTGTGCCATGTGGGCCACTCCCTGGCCAGGATCCAGCTAGCACACCCCGGTGGTGCTAGCTCTGAGGCCTAGCCCCCCGGCTCCCAGGGAGGCCCCCAAGCCAGACTACCTTGACCTCATACCAGAGTCCCCACCCAGGCCCTGAGTGCCACACTCCATACTCCTGTCCTCCTCGTGCACCCTACTTCCCTCCGCCCCTGACCTGTCCACCCCTTGCCTTTGCTATGGCCCAGCCTGTCCCCAGGCATGCCACCCCACCTTCCCTGTCCCATCCGGTCTTACCACTTCTCAAAGTTCAGGTGACTCACCTCTGCCATAGGCCTCTCCTTGGGAACAGAAGTCACAATTCACTTATCTTTGCCCAAAACAAAACAAATAAAAACAGGATGTCAGAGCCCAGCCCTTCCCTGCATCAAGCTTGCCAGTGGCAGAAATGGGGTTCTCCCTCCACAAATTCACAACTTAATCATAACAGAGCAAGTCGACAGCAACCTAGGATAAATGGACAGCACCCCAGGATAAATGGATGATTACCGTGGGGTGCCACTTCATAGGCTCCACACTGAGCCCCCACGCCTCGCAGGCAGGTTTGGGGGGGTGAATAGATGAGGGAAGTGTTACGGTTGTTATGGGGACGGGCCAGAAGCGGGACCACTGGGACCAGAAGAACCAGCCCAGCTGCAGGACGGCGGACACAGGGCCAGGACACTTCTGTGTCAAAGGCCAGTGCCCAACAGGACATCCCAGCAGACCACAGGTCTAAAATGGTGCCCCAAGTTAGGGAGCCAGAGAAAACAGCATACAAGAGCCTCAAGTCCGCCTCTCCCGTCTTCCCTGCTGCTCCCCTCAGCTATGTATTTCAATAAATCCAGCTTGTCTGTTCTCTACTCTGTCTCTGGTGTACGCTTTCACCCCCAGCCTGCCAGCTGCACCCCAAATATTTTTCCCCACTCTAATTACCACATACATTGGGAGCAATGATATGGTAGGAAGGAGCAGGAAAAACTGTAATTAACTGTATCTGTGGGGGTATGGGGGGCAGAGCAACCCCCAGAAAGGAGGGAGGCTGTTGTCTAGGCCTCTCCTCACATGCCCATGTCAGAGACTCGTGAGCCCTGCACTGAACTGGGGCCCAGAGCTGGTGCACAGGACAGAGGGGCCCCTGGGCATGGGGGCTGGCGGTGTGGGGTGATGTCTCCAGCTTGATTCTCAGGCTCCCTGCTTCTCGGCTGGGGCTGGGGCTGTGAACAGCCAGACCATCCCTCAGCCTCCTCACTGACTGCTACTGTTTGCAGCCCGAGGCCGCGATATATTCTAAACACCTGCTGGTGACCCACCCAGAGCGGAAGACAGAGCACAGAGAGGACAGCTTGGACCCAGGTGGTGACCACACCCCTCCCCCGGCACCTCCTCTGTCAGCCATGGCCTGGGGGTTGGGGTGGGTGCAAGGTGGTACAGGCATTTGACCGAGTATTGGGAGGGGACCAGCAGATCCCTGCCACGCACACAGCTCAGGGTCCACACGCTGCAGGAAGCTTGAGCCCTGATGCTCACGGTGGCCGACTGGCCCTGTCACCAGCGCAGGTGCCTGGACACGGACAGGTGCAAAGGCAGTGATTCGCGAAGTAATGTGCATCTAGATTTCCTGGGTGTGGACCTCCCTGGTGGCCCGAGGGGCTGGGTCTCAGCACTGTAAGGCTATTGCCAGCCAAGGTGGCCTGAGTTCAGCCCCAGCCCAGGGGGTGACCCACAGGGCACAGCAGACCTCTCCTGACCCGCCTGCTGCCCCCCTCAGCAGTGGACTTCAGTGGATCTGCCTGTTCTGCTCCCCACTCTGTCTCTGGTGGATCCTCTCACACTCCACACCTCTGGTCTACACCCCAGTTCTTACATGCAGAAATAAATAAAATCATAATAAATAAATAAATAAATCTACTGAGTAAAACACCTTGGAATTTTCCCAGTTCTTTGTAGGAGGGGAACAAGGTGATTTACTAACAAAAGGAAAGTCCCTATTGCAGCCCATGAACACTGAAAACGAAGAGACAGAAGAATGAGTCACAAACATTTGAGTGAAAACCCCCCACGGTAGCCTCAGCCCAGCAGAACCACACCTGAGGAGGTGTTCAGGTAACAGTTAGGACCACACTTGCTGAATTAGGGAACAACGGATGATGCAGAACTGCACACAAGCAAGGGCAAGGCCAGGTGGGACGAGGGCCCTCCTGGTGGCGCCAGGGGTCAGGTCTCAGCACTGTGAAGCTGTCTCAGCCGGGGAGGGACCCCCAGGGCTCAGCAGACCTCTCCGGCCTCCCCTCAGCAGTGGATTTCAGTAGATCTGCTCCCCACTGTCTCTGGGGAATCCTCTCACCCTCTGCTCCTCTGGCCTGCACTCCAGTTCTGTATGCATAAGTAAGAGAGAATGCGTATATCAGAAGCACAGTGGCAGAGAACATACAGAAAACAGAATTTTGAAAAGTGCAGCAGTGTGAAGGCGCTTAGGGCCTAACCTCCAGAGACTCCATCCTGTCATGGGATGAGAAAAATTTGTTTACAAAAATAATTGCTGGGAATCAACTGAGTCTGTGAAAAAATAAATCCCCTGTCTGGCCCGGAGGCCCAGAGTTTAGTAAAACAATGCAGACATTCTCTAAGATACAGTGTAACAAAACTGTTGGAAGTCAAGTCAATGACAAGGAAGCAGGGTTAAAAGCATGGAGGGGAAGACCACCCTACCAGGCAGCCAAATTGGACTGTGGCATTTCAACAGAAACCTTTCAGCAAGGAGGGGAAGGCGCGGAGTATTTAAAGTGCTTAAAGATAAAAACTTCCAGTCCAGCGCACTGTGCTGGTTGTGATGTTGTCTTTGGAGTCAGTGCTAGTCCTGGGGTTCACTCTGGGAAAGGTTTCACCAGAGCGCCCCTTTCAGCGCACCTGGCGAGTTCCCAGGTGAGTTTCTCCAGGAGACAGAGACTCGGTTATATATGTGTTTTTTCAAGATTTATTTATTGCGTACAAGAACTGGGGTTCAGGCCAGAGGCGCGAGGGTGAGAGGACTCACCAGAGACAGAGTGGGGAGCAGAACAGGCAGATGGACTGAAATCCACGCTGAGGGGAGCCATGGGGAGGCAGCAGAGGTCTGCTGAGCCCTGGGGGTCACCTCGCTAGCTGGGGATTGAACTCGTGCTACAAGGGCTGGAGACAGCTTCACAGTGTTGTGCTTTAACCTGTTGCACCACCAGGGAGGGCCCAGACTAAGATACGTTTAAAGAGCAGGTGTATTAGGGTTAGGACAGGCATATGGGACACAAGCGGGCAGGAAGAGCTGCCCCAAAAGGGACAGGCTTGTTGAGAGGCCTCCCCGGCTGCGGGCGGCCTTAGGAGAGCGGCCTCCGCTGAGGGAGGTCAGTGCAGAGCAGCTCCGGCAGGTGCAGGTCACAGGCAGGAAGGAGGCCGCTGTCCGCAGAGGGAGAGGGTGGAAAGGACCTGCCTAGGCACAGGTGGCCGGTGCAGAGACTGCCCTGAAGTAGACAGTTCTCACTGGGAGGGGCTGGTTCAGGGTGAGCCTGGCTGTTAGGCTGGCAGAGGCCTGGCCAGGTGAGGAAGAAACTGACCGGAATCCACAGCCTGCTCGGACCAAACTGACAAGAATCACAACCTGTCAGGAGGAAAAACACCACCTTACAGAAAAGGGGGGCAGGGGGGAGCAAACTACTCCAAAAAAAGGAAACTGCCCCACCTAGAAGCGTATAAAAGAAAAAAGCCCCTGACTCTCAGACCCCCATGCAAGCCTCTCAGGTCAGTCTGGCCTCTGGCTGCCTTTCATTTCCAGCACCAGGTTTGTTGGTTCTGAGCAGAATCTCAAAGGGGCAGGAGGTCCCACCGCTGCGGCTCCTCGCCCTCTTTTTCTTTGACCTTTTGTGTCTGAGACATCACTACAGTCTGCTACCTGCTTGGATTTTATGCTTGGTAAACTGGGCACTGGCGGGAAGAACCTCGCTTTACTAGCTGGGTCAGGGGCTGTGCTCATCCTTCCCAGCCTCCCTCAGTAGGATTAGCACTCAGGACAGGAAGAGGGCAGGGCCCTCCCCCTCACCCCAAGACTAAAAGTTTAGGGGTGGCTGAGGCAGGGATGCCCCCCTGCTGTGAAGACAACAGCCTCAGGGAAAATGCTAAGAGGTAGCAGTTTTTGAGGGGGCTTCCTTGGAGGGGTATAGAGGGCAGAACAGAACAGAAAGGGAGAAAAAGAAGATTGTGGGGCTCCAGGGTTCAAGGTTGGGGTTGTAGCAGCACTTGGGAGTCTGGATGTTAGGCCCTCGCGGGCCCACCGTGGAGCCACCGCGGGCTGCTGAAGGTGGAGGCCTCCAGCGCCAGCCTTGGAGAGGGAGAGGCCTTGTGGGTTTGTGGCTGCAGCCTGGCTCAGCTGCGCCACCGAGGCCGCCTGTCTGGGGCTGCTGCCCTGAGGTCGCTCATCGGGGCTGTGCTGGGGCGTCCTGCAGCTCTGGCAGCTCCTGTCGTGTCTCCTGCTGTCTTCGTGAGCTGGAACCCGGCCATGGCGCCATCTTGGCACGCGGCCGATGCCGGTCAGTGGCAGGAAGACGCCACCATAACGGTCTTTGTGCCAGACAGAACTGGACATGACTTTGGGTAAAGCCAACGGTCATTACTGGCCCCAGAAACTCTTTGTTTCCCGCTGGCTGAGTAAATCCCGTTGTTTCCTGGGGCTGAGACGTCTTGCAGTTGTGCGTGTGGGTGAAGAGCCCAGACGTAATGTATCGAGGAGGGGGCCTTGCCAGTTTAGGGTCCCCTTGCCACCCGCGTCAAAAGAATTTGTTGTGCCAGACATGGAGTGGCAGTAAGGAGGTGATTATGAAGTAATGACAAACACTGGTGACAGATGCCCAGCTTGAGACATGGCCCACATGCGGCCGGGGATGAGCCCACCTGGGCCCGCAGGTGCTTCAGACAAGAGTCCACAGAAGTGACATGTAAGGGAATGGAAATGGAAGAGAAACAAAACACAAAGATGTCTAAAAATAAAAAGATGGGCATCCCTGGTGGCCTCGGCTGTAAGTCTCAGCGCTTAACCCCATGTGAGCACCTCTTTGGCCTGAGTTTGATGGGGGCAGAGGGTGACCCCCAGGGCACAGCAGACCTCTCCACCTCCCCGCTGCCCCCCTCCGTGGTGTGTTTAAGTGGATCTGCCTATTCTGCTCCCCATTCTGTCTCTGGGGAGCCCATCACCCCTGCTTCACATCTCTGGCCTGCACCCCAGTTCTTGTATACATGAATCGATAAACAAGGTAATAATATAATAATCTATGACCGTTACATTATGATTAATTGTCTAATACAATAAGAAGAAATAACTCATACATATATATGCTCCAAGTGATGCAGTACCGACATACACGAGGTCATTATTAAGAGCAGAAAGGAGAGAGATTGGCAACAGCAGAATAACACCAGGCTGTTTTAACACTACATTTACAGCTGTGGACTGGTTAATTGGGCAGGGTCCCGGGAAGCTGGGTGAGACAGGAGGGAGGCAAAAACCCAGTCAGGGTG
The DNA here is from genome assembly GCF_000260355.1 of Condylura cristata. Lineage (NCBI taxonomy): Eukaryota > Metazoa > Chordata > Mammalia > Eulipotyphla > Talpidae > Condylura > Condylura cristata. The sequence goes on along the minus strand of NW_004567126.1, from coordinate 29,741,022 downwards.
AAGAATCATATTTTTTTTAAAGATTTATTTATTTATTTGTACAGAACTGGGGTACAGGCTAGAGATGCGGAGGGTGAGAGGCTTCACCAGAGACAGAGCGGGAAGCAGAACAGGCAGATCGACGAAGTACACTGCTGAGGGGAGCAGCGGGCGGGTCAGGAGAGGTCTGCCTCGCCATGTGGTCAACTCCGGGGCAGGCGGGGATAGAACTCATGCGGAAGTGGCTTTAGCTTCTTAGCGCAGTGCTTTAACCCACTGCGCCACCAGGGAGGGCCTGAAGAATCATATTTTGATGCAATGTTAGAATAACTGCAAAAGAAAATCACATGGGCTAGATTTCCACAATCACAGGTCAAGGCAGGATCAGCCTCCTGGTTTTCCTGTAGGCTGCGGCTCTGATACAGCTTGGCGTGCTGCTGCTGGTGGTCTTTTCTGAAAGGAAACATTAATGTCCAGTTCATCATGGATTCTGCGGCATGCATTTTTAAAAAGATTTTTTTATTTATGCGTATAAGACCTGGGGTGTAGGCCAGGGGTTCAGGGGTTGAGAGGATCTACCAGAGACAGTGTGGGGAGTAGAACAGGCAGATCGACTGAAATACACTGCTGAGGGGAGAAGTGGGGAGACAGGAGGGGTCTGCTGCGCCCTATAGGTCACTCCCTGGCCGGGGATCGAACTCCTGCTGCAGGGGCTCAGATAGCTTCAGAGTGCTGAGACTTGCACCACCTGTGAGGCCCTGGGCATGCATTTGATGTAAACTGTTGCATTAAATGCTGCTTATTTTGCCTGGGCTGGTAGTGATGGTTGCACCAACTTGAGACTATACAAAAACAGAACACAGTAAAAAGTAAATCTTAAGTGATTTCTGGCTCAATAAAAAATGGCAGGAAAGGGGCGCCCTCTGGTGGTGTGATGGGTTAAAGAACAGCACTATGAAGCCCTCCGCAGCCACTGCAGCTCTGTGGCCTGTACCCCGGTTCTCATATGCATAAAAAAATCTTTTTTAAAAATGCAGGGGAGGCCCTCCCTGGTGGCGCAGCAGGTTAAAGCACAGCACAGAGAATCTAAAGCCGCCTCTGCATGAGTTCGATTCCTGCCTGCCCCGGAGGTGACCACATGGCGTGGCAGACCTCTCCTGACCCGCCCGCTGCTCCCCTCAGCAGTGTACTTCATCCATCTGCCTGTTCTGTTCCCCACTCTGTCTCTGGTGAAGCCTCTCACCACCCGTGAGCCTCTGGCCTGTACCCCAGTTCTGTATGCACAAATAAATAAATCTTAAAAAAAAAAATGCAGGGGAAAATTTATCTTGATGACTGAGGTTTTTTGATGACCAAAAAAAATTGCACTGAAGGAATGAAGTGCTCTGTCACCCTAGTCCCCACCCTGCTCGGTGACAAAGTAGGACAGCAAAGATCAGGGTCCGGATCTCCCCTCTGCATCAGGCAGCTCGGTGGGCAGGCTGGGCTGTCAGGCTGGGCTGTCAGGCTTGCCGTCTCCGGCCCTCGGGGAAGACACCTCCCCTCTCTCAGCACCCGTTTTGCCTGGTGCCCTCCCCACTCTGACTTCCCTCTCACAATCCAGGGGGTTACCAAAAGCTCAGTCAAGATAACGTACTATTTAAAAAATAAAAATCAACACAGAAAAAAAAAATACATGATGAACAGAAGATCAAAATGAAGACAGTAACTCACTCTGCCCTGCAGGGTCCACCTCTCTGCCCCCCACCCCCGTCCTGACTCTGTCAGACCCATGTCAATAGTCATAAGATGACTAGTTTGTTCATCACGGGTGGGGTGCCTTCCCTAGATTTTAATAGTGATGGTTACAGACAGTTTCTAATGTATATAATGCCCCATGATAAAAGCAGGCTCCTCTGGACAGCCGTTTGTCGATTTGATTTTTAAAAATACTACATCTGGGGCTCTCCCTGGCGGCCCAACGGGCTAAAGCACAGCACTGTGAAGCTCTCAGAAGCCACTGCAGTGTGAGTTCGATCCCCCACCATGACACTGACTCACATGGTGCCACAGACCTCTCCTGACCCACCCACTGCTCCGCTTAGCAGTGCATTCAGTGGATCTGCCTGTTCTGCTCCCCACTCTGGCTCCAGTGAATCCTCTCACCCCCCACACCTCTCGCCGGTTCTCCAATTCTGTAAAGGTTTGGAGCCCTCTCTGTTACGCAACGGGCCAAAGGCAGCACTGAGAAGCTAACGCCACTGCAGCACGAGTTCGATACCTGCTTGCCCCAGAGGTGACCCACATGGCCGGCAGACCTCTCCTGACCCGCCCGCTGCTCCCCTCAGCAGTGGACTTCATCCGTCGGCCTGTTCTGCTCCCCGCTCTGTCTCTGGTGAATCCTCTCACCGCCACTGCACCTCTGGCCTGTGCCCCAGTTCTGTATGCATAAATAAGCAAATCTTTTTAAAAACTTTAAAATTTTTAATTCAAAAATAGATTAAAAATAAAATACTACATATGTAAAATTATTAGATACATTTGCGTAGGAAAATATTGTGTATATAAAACCCTGCACGTGTAACGCAGCGAAGACCGTTGTCCCTTCCGGAGCAGCTGGCGTACGGACACACTACGGCCACTAGGTGGCGCCGCCGCGCCTCGCAACGTCCGGACCTTTCGCGCCCGCCAGGTGGGCGGCGCGGAGGCGGCGCGATGCGTCAGCGGGCCCGCAGGATGGGAAGACGGGGAAGCGGGCCCGCGCGACCGAGGCCAGACCCCAGACTGGCGGGGGAGGGACACAGCTGTGAGTCACCCGGGAGCCCCCGATCGAGCGTGGGAGGCTGCCCACGCGGGGCTGCCCGCCTGGCTCGTGAACTGTCTTTCTGGGGAGACCTGAGCATGGCGGCAGTCCCTGCATGCTGCCATGCCTGGCTCACTCTTGTGGTTCCAACACGAATTAGCCAGAGCCTGGGGGGAGTGGTGGCCTCGCCGAGCCTCAGTTTCCCCTTTGCAGAAGGCAGATAACTGTAGCCCTGCTTCCCGGTCCCTGAGGATTAAATGAACCGAGATACAGAGAGCTCTGTTCACAGTCCTCGCCCGACACATAAACGACCACCCCGGGGGAGGAAGTAAAAGCGACCGCCTTTGCAAACGGAGCCTGGTGGCCTCTTGTGCAGCACCAGCCGGGAACCTAATCCCCTCTTGGTCTCCCAGGACTCGACTTCATTTTACCGTCCGGCGCGGTCATGCCAAGGAGCGCGAGGCGCCGGCAGGGGGCGCCAAGGGTCGAACCTGAGCCACGAGCCACCTGCGCCTCCCACACGCGCCCCACCCTGAAACTCGCGGGGGCTGGGGAGGGGGCGCCGGGTCTAGTTCTTAGGATGCCCAGAGCCTTCTAGCCCCTGATTTTGGAAATTCTGAGGTGGCCTACCGCGACCACCAGGTAATGTTTGTTGAGCATTCTGTGTGCTTTCTTTCACTTTCTGCTCTCTGCAGCACAACCAGGCCGGTGGGCATTGTCGCAGGACAGGTGCGGACACAGAGGCCGCCTTCGCCGCCTCCAGTTTGGGGGCCTGGAAGCGTCCTCCCTCGACGACCACGTTTATTGATCGCTGTGATCCCCTCGTTTATATAATCAATTGTATGCCCATAACCCAGTGAGACCTGAGTTGCGGTCCCTTAGGTAGAGGCTCAGAGGCTCAGAGAAGTGAAGTACCCGGGGCCTGGGGTCCCCGCGGCTGGGGAAACCACAGCACCCCCCACCACCCTGAGGGAGTCAAGCTGCCAACCCGGTCCCCGCATAGTGCAGGCTCCTGGAGAACCCAGGAAAGCGCAGACCGGGGATTGCAAGGGGATTCCAGGCCCCCCTCCCCGAAAGTCCGGGGCACTGCGCGCGCTGGAAATCCCGCGCGCGCCCCGAAACGCGGCGCCGCTGCCGGGAAATCAGGAGAAAAACTTCTGCTTTTTTTTCTTTTCCTGGCTCACGTTCCCCGCGGCGCCCTATCCCGGCTGCCGCGCCCACGTGGGGCGCCCGCGCGCGGGGCCCCGCCCCTGCCCACCCGCAGCCAATCGCAGCGCGGGCTTCTCTGTCCTCTGACTAACTGCCAATAGGAGAGCCCGCTGCCCCCGAGGCCCCGCCTCTGACAAGCTTATAAAAGACTGTGCCGGCTGTTCCCGGTTCAGATTGCAGAAGCCTCAGGCCGGAATCTACATCTTGGGAGCGCTGGATTATTCTCTCTTTGTGACTTGGTGACTTTCCGCCGTGGTTTCTGGGAAGGATTTCGCCGCTCTCCGAAGTTGTTGCGCGAGCACTCGGGCTTCGTGGGCAGGTTGTGGGCTCTTCGGCCTCGGATTTGGCGTTTTTCTCCCGTGAGACTGTCGTGGGACTGCTTTCCACTGTGGATTATAACTGCAACATGACGCTGGAAGAGGTCGTGGCGTGCGACAACGCGGCGCAGAAGTAAGTAGCCCGGGCTCCCTCGCCTGAAGTCGGACGGGGTGCGGTCGCCGGGTGACCAGCCGGCTAACCGCCTCTCCCTCCTCTGACCCCAGGATGCAGATGGTGAGCGCCGCGGTGGAAGAGCTGCTGGTGGCGGCGCAGCGCCAGGACCGCCTCACCGTGGGGGTGTACGAGTCGGCCAAGCTGATGAATGTGTGAGTCAGAACCCCCTCCCCAGACCGGGCGTGGGTGCGGACCCCCCTCCCCACCCCCCGACCGCTCAGCGCGCTCCCTCCTGCATCCTTCTCTTGCACGGGATTGGGACGACCGCAAGTATCCCCACTGTAGAGAGCGTCTGCTTATGTGGGAAGGGCTGGGGGGCGGCAGACCTCGGAGGCTGCTGCTTTTGCAAGGTTTTATCTCCTCCCCTCCCTAACACTTGAATGCTGGGCCCTCTCCCCATCCTCACCATCTGCAGGCACACCTGCGGTTTCCCTTTGCTTTTGCAAATTCCCCATGCATGGCCCCTCCCTCCCCGGTTCCCGGCTGAACCTCTCCTTCCTTGGGCCCCCTCAGGGACCCTGACAGCGTGGTCCTGTGCCTCCTGGCCATTGATGAGGAGGAGGAGGATGACATCGCCCTGCAAATCCACTTCACGCTCATCCAATCCTTTTGCTGTGACAACGACATCAACATTTTGCGAGTGTCGGGCATGCAACGCCTGGCACAGCTGCTGGGGGAGCCCGCCGAGACGCAGGGCAGCACCGAGGCCCGAGACCTGCACTGCCTCCTGGTCACGGTGAGCTAGGCTGGGCCCTGCCCCACCCCACCCCGGCACCCCGCCGTGTTTGTCAACAAAGTCAAGCTGGCCTGGCCTGCACCAGCTCAGCGCCCAGCCACGCTTGGCATGTCCCGCGGGCGGCCCGGCCAGGCCTCGTCACCCAACTATTTTGAGCTGGCCTGTTTTCCCCAAAGGGGCCCTGGGAGAGGGAGGCTCCCCGCCCACTCCTGGGGCTCCAGCTGAACCCCTTCTTTTCTGTCTCCCACAGAATCCTCACACAGATGCCTGGAAAAGCCATGGCTTGGTGGAGGTAGCCAGTTACTGTGAAGAAAGCCGGGGGAACAACCAGTGGGTCCCCTACATTGCCCTCCAGGAACGCTGAGGTCCTTCGAGCATCAGAATGTTGCGTTGCTGCCAAAATAGAAAATAAATACTTGACACCCTCCCCCCAACCCCCCCAAAACAACCCAACCCGTGAGCGAGACTACGGGGGCAGGATCATTGGAGATGAAGACCAGAAGAGGGGAGCGGTGGCCACCCCAGAGCCAAGCGCCTGGAGCAGCGCCAGTGTGGCCACGGAAGAGAAGAGGGGTCCCGGGGGTCCCGGCGCAGGAGAGGAGGCCCTGGAGCTCAGGCCTTGACGAGCAGAAACTGGAGTGGGGGGCTGCTGCCTTCCCTTGTGGAGCTCCTGGACGCCACACTGGGGCGGGGAGACTTGAATGCACTTCCTCACCTTTCTTGATACTGGAGCTGGCAGGACCGACGGAGCTGGCTGACCCGAGGGTCTGCACCCTCACCAGGACTATACTTTGGGACTCGGGAGCTGGGGCTGTGTTGCTCGGTGCCCAGCACTCCCAGTTTGCAAACTAAATAGACAATATTTTGTTACTTGCAGTTGTTACTTGAATCACTGAGAGAAGGGAAGCTTGCAGATACATATATTCTTACTTCTACTATGATGGCCTTGTAATAAATATCTAAAGTTTCTGGGTTTTCGTGTATTTGCTACTTCTGAAGAGGTCCCAGACTCCTGGCACCCCCTCTCCACTCCAGCAGCGCGCCTCCACACCCCCCAACACTCTCCTGCCGCCCTCACCCTCTGCAGGCTCACCAGGAAGTGTTACTTAAGTCCCTGTTAGCAGCTCCAGGCTCCTTTGCAAAAACAGTGCCTCTTCTCTCTGCAGCTGGCGCCACCCAAGTCTTTGCCTCTTTTTTCCCCTTCTCCCTCCTCCTGCCTGTAGCAATTAAAAGACCGGTTTATTACGAAACCTGGCTGCCTTGCCGCTGCTGTTACAGGCTGTGCTGGAGCCAACCTGAGCTCTGGGCACACTAGGACCCACCCCGCGGAGCGGGCTGTTCCCACCCGGCCACCTCTGCAGCCCAAGACCCAGAGGTCAAGGGGACTCCTGTGGCTGCCCATGAGGTGGGCTCAGAACTCCTGGGGGGACCGGGGCCTTGCAGGAAGAGCTCCCTGGGGAGGATCTTCCCTCTCCAGCAAGCGGGGTGAAGGGGGGGTCCTTCTACCAAGGTAGGGTTCTTTACTGCACTAAAGAAAAAAGTTTTGTTTCTTTCCCCAAGCTTAAAAACAAGCAGAGAAATGCCCCAGGAAGTGAGCCTCCTAGCCAGCTGGGCTTGGCACAAGCCTTCTGCTAAACCGAAACTGTAAGGTCGGCCAGCCTCCTCGTTCTCCGGAGCTGAAGTTGCAGGAGCCGCCTCCTGCCAGGGGCTGGGAGCTGGAGCCCAGCCAGCCTCAGTGCTGCAGCCCGGCCTGCAGAGTGGGCTTTTCCCCTCTGCTGCAGCCCCCCGCCTAGGAATTGGGGGCCGGGCCGGCCAGGGGCAGGCCGTCAGGGACCGGCCCGGCCACAGGCCACAACCTTTCCACAGAGCCCCAGACCGTTCCACGGAGCCCCACGTGGGCGTGTCAGGAAAACCCCTGCGGCCCCCCTGGAGTCATGGGACTGGGGAGCCCCAGTGGGGGAGAGAGGGGCAGAGTGGGAAGGGGAAGTCCCTGAGGGAGAGGTGTGGTGGGGTTAAGAACACCTCTGGGGCTGGGAGCGGGGATAGCCTGAGAGGGGAACCCCCAGGAAAAGGACAGCCACAGGCTGAGAGGGGGTGGGGGAACCTGAGGAGGGAAAAGAGGGTGGGGCCTTTTGAAGTCTTCCCTGAGAGGCCAGGAGAAGATTGTGAGTGAAAACACCAGAGCTCCAGGATATTGGGGAAAACAGAGGATATTGGAGGGATCCAGGATATTGGAGGGGTGACCGTGGAAGGGATCCTTGTGGGAGGGGGAGCGATGAGAGGTGGGTGGGGCTACCCTAGAGGAAGAGAGAGATGGGGGAGCTCAGCGGGGATGGGCAGGGGTCCCTGATGGGGTTGGCAGCTAGGAGAATGGCTCCCCAAGGCAGATGAAGGGGACCGGGAGTACTGGGGGGGGCTGAGGGGCCATCACACCGCAATGGAGGTCTCAGTGGGGCACAACTAAACAGGGACAGGGTCACCCCAGCCAGGCCTAGCGTCTGGCCACACCCATAGGTTCTAGCCTCAGGATCACTCCTCCTGGGCGGGCTGTCCCCATCGTGACCCTGGTCAGCCAGAAGGACTGTGACCTCTGACCTTTTATCCCTAGGTCCTTTGCCTAACACAGACAAGACCCCAGGCCCCTGGGCCCATGGGTGGGTCCACAGCCGTGTGACCTTCAGCTAGTACCTTCATGGCTCTGTGCCTCAGTTTACCCTTCTAGAAATAGGGATTATAATTCCACTTCACAGATTGTTGAGGAGGTTCAGTGACATCAGTGCTCCTTAGATTATACCTACAAAGCAGGAGTAGGCATTATCACTGCAAGAATGATGGTGGCCGGGACAAGTGTCAGCACTATTATTACGGCCCATACATTAGCTGGAACCATCTCTAATCCTCACTGGCCCTCCTTGCCGTGAGTCAGCAGAGCTGAAAAGGGTACGGGGAGTGGTGATGGGCCTCCCATGCAGAATTGAAGAGTGGCGCCCACCAACTCAGTCGGTCAGTTGAAGAATAGTTTGAGCAGATTTTTCAGACTTGACTGCAGAGAGGAGAACGAGAACTCCCAGTGAGCACCCACGGTTCCTATGGCTGATCTGCCAGGCTTCCCCTTCGCCTCAGGCTCCAACACTCTCAGCCGGTTTCGCCTTGAGTTAGTTTTGATATTTTGTTCATCCACTTTGCAGGGAAACAGCCCAGAGCTCAGAGGGGCCCTTCCCAGGCCAAGAGCCAAACCCCAGGCTTCCGGCTCCGGCCCCCAGCTTTGCCCCTCGTCACCCAAGCGAATGTGGAGGGTTGTGGCTGTTAGGTGCCAACAGTAATTCTGCTATGACTGTTGTTATAATAATAATTACTATTGTTGCCATTCTCGCTACCATGATAGTGGTCACTGCCATTCAGTAAAATACTGAGGACTTTTCTGATGGAACCCAAGTGTCTTCAGGAATCGATTTCAGGTGTTGCTGTTTTGCTTTGTTGTTGACAACAGCTGGGCTCAGGCAACGCTGGTGCAGTAAAACCTGCCACGTGATTCTAACCTGGGAACATGATGCCGCTACCCCATTTTCCAGAAGAGAATTCTGAGGTCCAGCTCGGAGGAGCCGCTGCCTGGGCAAGAGTCTTGACTTGAGGGTGGCTGTTGGTCAGTCCCTGGGAGCAACCCACGCTCGGGGAAAGGACGGGCAGGTTGCACACCCAGAACAGGGGGTACATCACCCCCACCCACCCCTAGTCGCCAAGACCCTGGGCTCCCACTGAGCGGGCGGCTGGGTGCCAGGCGACACTTGGAAACATCAGCGGGAGGGCGCGGGCAGTTTTCCAGCCGGGCATGGGGTGGGGGCGGGGTGCATGTCTCTCCTGGGGCACCGATGCCTACCTCTAGCTGTGACATCATGCGCGCAACACACAGCCCCTTGCACGCTGATGCGCACACCCCGGGTGCACCCACAGCTCCTCGGTGCCCCCAGAGGCTGCCACCCACTCCGTCCCCCAGTGGCCGAGGGCTCAGTTCCAGCGTCACCCACCCCCAGGCAGGTCACCTGACCTCTTCCACGTCTGCTGCGGAGACACAGCCTCCACGTGGGGCGACGCTGGTGCATACATGCATGTGCACACCCCGACACAAGCGTGAGCTCACAGGCACGTGCACGCTTGTGCTCCACCCCTGGGCTGTTTGCAGGCTTCCAGCTGTCCCCCTGCCCCTCCTCTCCCTGAGAACGGGGTGGGGGGGCCTTGTGAGTGGGTCACAAAGCGCAGGACCAGCCTCGGTCTAGGGGCCAGGCAGGGGTTTGGTGGTGAGACAGCTGAAATACCACAGTCACCTGGGCTGGAGCGAGGGACATGCACTGCAGCAGCTGACGTTGCCTCGGCCAGCTGTGTTCTCTCGACATGCTCACAAGGACTCCACAAGGTCGATACTGTTACTCTGCTTTTTACAGAGAGGGAATTTAAGCGTCCCAGAGTGCAGTGAATTGCCCCAGGTCACATGGCGGCACGGTGGCAGTCAGGGCCGTCAGACACGTGTGGACAGGCCAGGGCCACGCCAGGGTCTGTGGGATCGTCAGACACGTGTGGACAGGCCAGGGCCACGCCAGGGTCTGTGGGATCGTCAGACACGTGTGGATAGGCGCGCACAGCAGTCAGAGATCAGGTACCATAAAATTTTTCCTTTGCAAGTATAACTTGGTTGGCTTCAGTACGTCCCCGAAACCCTGCAACCCACGCCACTGTCTAGTTCCAGAACATTTCCAGCACCTCTGAAGGAAACGCACCCCCTTAGCAACCAGTCCCCCCTTCCTCCGGGAAGCTGCCCATCTAACGTCCCCCTGTCCGAATTTGCCAGCTGTGGACCTGAGGCACCTGGCCGTCCACCCTCCCTTGAGGACGAGGACGGGGCCACAGGGCGCGCCTGTTCAGTGCCCGGCAGCGCTCACCTGCCCCTCTAAGCTGCGACTTGCCTCACACCAGCCCCTCCGCCTACCTTCTCGTTCGCTGGCATCGAGAGCCCCCTCCTCTGGGAAGCCCTCCAGGCCCCCCCCAGCCTGTCTCCTCCCACTCCCTTCGGGCGCCTGTCCCGCCGTGGGGACACATGTGATATTGCCTTGTCATTTGTCCGTCTGCCCGGCCAGGTTGCAGACTCTGACGGACCAGAGAGGCCTGCTGTCTCACCCCTGCCTCAGTGGCTGCCTTCAGGGCTGGGGCCCAGGTGGGACTGCGTAAACGCCCAGGGGTGTGAAGGCCAGGCCGGAACCCGGGTCTTGACAAGCGGAGACTGACCCATTCGTGAACCCCCTCTCTGGGACAGACTGTTTGTCCCTAAGGAGCACAGGCCGGCTGCCAAGTGTTGGGCCCCAGCCAGGTGCGGGGACGCCACCCAGGCAGGGAAGCTGGAAGCTGGCCTGGGAGGTGGATGGTCTGGCGCCCGAGGGCAGGTTGCTTCACCTCTGGGGCTCAGTTTCCTCATCAGCACAATGGAGGCACTAACAGGAAGGCCCCTCTCGGCTGCTGGAGCACTAGTGAAACTATGCAGAGCACTCAGAACCGTGGACAGAGTTCCCTGTGCCAGCCCCTCCAGAACTGGCGGGAGGGGCTTGCGGTCTGTGCCAGCGCCCTGGGCGGAGCCCCAAGCCAGCCCACTCACCAGGCTGCCTGGTGGAGGCTGTTGGGACGGCCAGCAGCGGGGGGTCGTCGACTGAAACGTGGGGGGCCAGCGGCTGCCACTCTGAGTCGGCAGGGCGTGGATTCCGCCCCCCCAGCACTGCCTGCCGCCGGAGGTCCCGCTGACTCTGCGCACTGTTGGGGCTCACGGGCACGGGTGCTGGGCCGTCAGGGAGCCTGGGCGCCCAGATATCCTGATTGTGCTCCTCCTACCACCCCGCCTCGGGGACACTGATTCTGCCACACAGCTCTGCTTCTTCCCAGAAAGTGGGGTTAAGGAGTGGGCTAGGCCCTCCTTGGTGGCGCAGTGGGTTAAAGCACAGCACTGAGAAGCTTAAGCCACTTCCGCATGAGTTCGATCCCCGCCTGCCCCGGAGGTGACCACAGGGCACAGCAGACCTCTCCTGACCCGCCCGCTGCTCCCCTCAGCAGTGTACTTCGTCGATCTGCCTGTTCTGCTCCCCACTCTGTTTCTGGTGAATCCTCTCACCCTCCACATCTCTGGCCTGTACCCCAGTTCTGTATGAATAAATAAATAAATCTTTAAAATAAAAAGAAGTGGGGCTCATTAGGCCCCAAGAACTATCTGGCTCAAGCTGTGGGCAGGCCGGCCACACTGCCCTCAGCAACTTCCACCCAGCTACTCAGACCTGCATTAAATGGGGGCCCCCAGGCCACGGCTGTTCTTGCCCCTGTACCCCTTCTCCATCACACCTGTCTCCTGAGCCCAAGGTAACAAAGCACCACAGCCTGGGGGCTTCTGCAGAGCACACCCCCCTCCCAGCCCAAGGTCAGATGTCCACGGGGCTGGCAGGGCTCTATCCTCTCTCTGCTCCTGCTGCAGGGTAACTTGGCTTATGGGAGTTCGGTAATTTCACCTTCCGTGTGTGTGTGTGTGTGTGTGTGCGTGCGTGTGTGCAAGACAGCGCCCGTCTGGGCCCGAGTTCCCCTGTCTCATAAGGACACCGTCCTGGGGGATTAGGCCTCACCCTAATGACCTCATCTTAACTTGCTCTCCTGCAAAGACCCTATTTCCAGATAGGCTCCCACTCACGGGTACTGGGGGTGAGGACTTGAACCTTTAGAGGGGACACGATTCCTCCATAAAGGTACCCCGGCGGGCCCGGTCCCCAGGCGCTGGGCTGGGGCTGGCGACCGCTGCACAGGCCTCTGCACGGCACTGCTCTCCGGCCCGCTCCACAACCCCCAAGCGGCCCTCAGACATGCCAGGCCTGGCCACGCCTAACCAAACAGTCCTTAGACTCTAGGAGGTCATGTCTATGCTCACTGTCACGCTGCAGCCAGGGGGAAGTAGGCGTTTATTTGTTGGTGACCAACTCTCACCCCTGTGTGTGTTCCGGGGGTTCCTGGGGCTATGAACTCCCAGGTACTTCCCATAGAATGGGGTCCAGAGATGGTTCTGCCACCCAAGAAAAAGCCCAGGAAAGCTGTGGGGTGCAGGGGATGGTCCCAGCCACCTCGGAGGTGGCCCAGGCAACATGGGGAGCACCTCTGAAGAGGGGCCCCGACCTCACAGCTCCTTCCATTCTGCAGGAGACAGAGTGGCCCCTGGGTCCCTTCCCTCTGTGACTCACCAAGCATGTCCCAGCCCATGTCCTGCCCCCCACAGCCCCTCTTCCTGGGGTGCCCACCCTGGGCTGCAGCACAGGCTTCACCTCTGCTTCCCTCCTGCTCCCAGTTCCCAGGCTGAGGCTGAACTTCTAGCTTCTAGGGGTCTGGGTAGCTCCTACTGGTTGGGCGCTGGGAGCAGGGAGGCCTTGCCTGGGTGTGGTCAAGGTCAGCATCTCAGACACCCGCAGGCAGGGGGTCCACCTTGGGCTAGGAAAGTGGGCACAAGCAGGACAACAGCTTTGCAGCCCCCAGGACGTCATTGCCTCGGGAGACCCAGGAAGAAACTCAGCCAGGGCACCCCCGCCTTAGGGGTGCAGCCAGGAGCTGGGGCGCAGACCCAGAGACACAGACCTCCATCTGGAGGAGGCAGGGGGTTTCCTTCCCCGCCCTCCCTGCTTCCACCCCTTTCCCTGAATTGTGTTCCTGCTCATTCCCACCCCTCCCCCTCCTCTGGCGCCGGGGGTTCCCAGGCTCCGGCCCGGCGGGGCGTCAGCAGCAGTCCGGCACCCTCGCACGCACGTGGGTGCGTCCTGGTCGTGGCGGCCGGCGCCCGCCGAGGTGCAGGTCGGAGGTCCGTTTGCACACAGCGGGCGCACCGTGATTGCCTCCTCCGGGGCAGCGCCCCCCGCCCAAGTCCAGGCCCTAGGGGGAGGGGTGGCCGGAAAGCTTTGGATTCGTCCTTGGTGTCTCCGGCTTCAGTAGCTCCCCCTGCGACTTTCCGGTGTGACTCGGTTTCCCCGTCCAGAAAAGGGAAAGTCTGAACGCCCTCCCACGTGGCGGGGTGAAACCAGATCCCGCATGAAAACCCTTAGTAAAACTCGCGGCCTTGAGAACCTTTATTACGCCTTCGCTCCACCCCACCCTCTCGCCAGACACTCTGGGGGTGGAGCGGGGCGCTGACCCGGCCCCAGACGCCCCTCCCTCCCCAGCAGGCAGGAGTCCCGGCTTCCTCGGTCTGTAAATTGGATAATTGGAGACAGAGGCGGGAGTGCTAGACACAGAGAAACCCCGAGTGGGCGAAATGCAGGGGCCTGTCCCCCTACTTTCCCCACATCTGAGCCCCCGACCTCACCAGCGCCCACGGGTGAGCCCCGCACGCTTGCGCTCTGGAGCCCCAGTGCGGACCGT
>NW_004567126.1:29723181-29726817 GCF_000260355.1 Condylura cristata | reverse complement strand
CTCCCACCTGTGGCAAGGCCTACTATGTGCCCCGTGGACCTGCAGGAAACACCTGCGGAGAGCAGCTTCCTCATGCATGCAAAGGGCCCTTTGGTGCAGATCTGATCCAGACACCGTGCGTGCCCACACTGTGCACAGGCACAGACCGGCTGGCAATAATGGCACACACCTGCATTCTGGGGTGTGCCCTGCATTCTGGGGTGCGCAGTGTGTTTATGAGGATAGTGCAATCATGTCCCAAGTTCAAATGCTTGCTGTGCAGAGCCCCACACCTGCAGATGGCCCCATGGGCCTGTTCACTCTGTGAACGCCTATTTGAGGTGGAAACAGCAAGCAGGAGGCCTCTCCCGGGCTCTCTTGTCTGTGCCTCAGCTTGCCCCATGCGCAGAGGCTGCCCTGCTGGAGCCTGCGCTGGCCCTGGCTGTGAGGGCTCTGAAGTGTGGCCGGGGCAGGTGACGGGGCTGCTTTCCATGGGCCTGGGCAGTAGGCTCCTGTGTGCAGGGCTGGGGGAAGGGCTCTCCTGGTGCCTTCCTGGAAGCCCAAGGGGCAGGTGCAAGGGCAGGCGAGTTCTGTGGGCAGGCTGCCAGCGGGTGGCTTCCCTGAAACTGGGCACAGCAGCTGGGAGAGGTTTCCGGGCCCGCCCGGCCCCGCCTGGCCCTGGGCACTCTCGGCATAGGGGCGGGGAGGGCTGGCAGTGCCAACAAGGAGCTGGCGCAGCGGCGCATGCCCTTGCAGGAGCTGTGCCCACACTCCTGTGTGCACGCATATGCACGGGGCTGCCGGGGCAGGGCAGTGACTGTGAATAAGCATTTTGCAACTGGGTGCTGGGTGGCTGCTTCTGGGAACAGCAGAAGGACCCTCGGGCGGACATTCTAGGCGCATCGCAGGGGTGTGAGTGAGTTCAAACCTGTGCGTGCCTGTGGACGTGTGTCCACTTTAAGTTATCCCCGTGCAGAAACCAGAGCTGCCTATACACCCCGGGCTTTGTGGGGGTGCACACTTTTCTGTGCCCTTGATTTTGGGTTCCACTCCCTTTGCTTCTCTCCCTACACATGCCTTTAGGGAGATTGTATCCCCTCTTGGCCTCGCTGCTCAGGCCACTGTTTGTCCATACCTAGTTTGGAGGAGAGCCTCTGAGGACAGTGGGTCCCATACCCCAAACGTCTGTCCCCAAGCTGCTCTAGGCCTGGAACTGCCACCATCTGATCTCCTAGGGCTTAGGCTCCTGTCTGAAGAATGCTCCAGAAAACATGCAGCTAGCTTGGAGGGGTTAGAGCTGCTCAGGATAGGGAGTTCGGGGGAGCAACTCCTGGAGCCCCCCAGAGTTATCCTACCATTTCACAGCCGAGGATACTGAGGCCAGGGATGGGGAGTGGTGGTGATGAAACACAGCTGCTTTGAGAGGAGCCTAATTGCTCCAAGCAAAAGGTTCTCATGGCCCACTTGGGCAGGGACAGGCATTGCTCTGAGGAGGAGGCCCTGAGGAAGGTGAGTCTTGTCTGCGTCCTGGGGACTGAAGCAGAGGTGCAAGGCCCAGGAACGCCCTCCTCGGCAGCAGACGGACAGACAGACGCCCGCAGTTCCACACTTGGAGAGATACAACCTGGGACAGACACACTGGAGGGCCGCTTCCTGGTGCAGGTGTTTCTTCCCAGTCTCCAGACGAGGCCCTGGGACGCCAGTCCTGGGAGGAGAGCGCAGGTGTGTGTCTGCGCCTGTGTGGCGTGTGTGAAGACGGCACATGTGCACGCACCGTGTTTTTGTTCGCACGCGTGTGTTGTGTGTGACACATGTGCCTGGGCGTTCACGTGGTGCGCACACACCTGTATACCAGCGTGCACACACGTCTGTGTACACGCACGAGCACACCCATGTGCTCCCAAGCATTTGTGCTTATGCACACACGAGCTGGCATGTGTGGGTCCCCCTGCTCTGTGCTCACACGTGCGCTTGTGGACACACACGTGGGTTCTGAGCCCAGGTAGAAGTGATGTCTGGAGGCCAGTGTGAGGCCGGCTCACACCTCACCAATAACAGCTACATTGTCTCTCTTCTGTGTATGGCATTTTTTCAACACCTCATGTCCATATTTTTTAAAGCAAGGCTTATGGAGGTATAATGCACAAATGGTAAATTCATACTTTTTTATTTATGCACACAGAACTGGGGCACAGGCCAGAGGGGCAGGGAGCAGGAGGGGAGAGGACTCCCCAGAGACAGAGTGGGGAGCAGAACAGGCAGATCCACCGAAACACACTGCTGAGGGGAGAGCGGGGAGACAGGAGAGGTCCGCGGCTCTATGTGGGTCACCCCCCTGGACGGGACTCGAACTCAGGCTGCAGTGGCTGTAGCCAGCTTCGGAGCGCTTCACCCGTGTGCCGCCAGGGAGGGCCTGTCGTCATGCCTGTTAGGAGTACAATTTGATGAGCAGATACAGCCACCCCCTTACACAGCCAGAGGAGAGTAGAGGCATCATCCCGGAAGTCCCTCCTGCCTCTCCCCTTCATCCCCTCCCCCACCTCAGCCCTGAAACCACAGGCCTGCAGTTCCTATGGTCTGCTCTTTTCCGGAAAGTTGTATATACAGGAACACATTGGATGTAGCCTTCGGAAAGTGCTGATGGACTGAGACTGGCCCATGGCGTTGCATGTTTAAGTAGTTTGTCGCATGAAAGAAACCGAGATGTGGTTCACACGCTGTAAACAGGCCCTGCAGGGCTGTTAGTGTGTTTATAGTGTGTTCACATGCACCGCTGCCACCATGTTCCAGAACATCTCTATCAGCCCCTGAAACAGCCCCCCGCCAGCAGCCAAGCCTAGCCCCCATTCTAGCCCCTGAACTAGGAACCCCCTCTCTGTTCTGGAAATTTCTCATCAGTGGATCACACACTCCCAAGGGTGGTGTTTACAGGGTTGTCTTGTTCCTCTTTACTGTTGACCAGTCTCTCAGCAGATGGAGAGGGCTCAGTTTACCTGCTCACCTAGGAGTGGGGAGCCAGGCGTTTGAAGTTTGGGGCGATTCAGAGTAAAGCTGTTAAGAACGCTCACTTGCCTTTTCATTTCTCCTGGATAATACCTAGCAGTGGATTACTGGGTTTTATGATGAGTAAACAGTTCTAATTTTAATTCATTTATTCCTCCTAATCCACAGGTAAGTACTGTGATTACATGCATTTTATAGAAAAGGAAGGTGTTCGCGGCTCTGTCTGTCAAACACACCCCCTAGACAGGGATGTCCCGCAGCCACCCGCCCAGGGCCCTCTCGAGGGACAGAGAGACACCCCAGGCTCCCCATGCATGGCATGGCTGTCACGCCCCATGCCCCCAAAACAGACACCGGTGGGCCTGCGGACCCAGACGTGCTGCAGACACTGTGATTCGTTCATCTTTCCAGTCAACCCGTCTCGTCCTGACAGTAATTAGCTCCCAGACTGGCGGGGAGACGTGAACAGTCTAGGAGTCATCACGGTGGCCCGACGCCCACAGGCCTGGCGGGTGCGTCCAGGCTGCAGACAGGAGGCCTTCGGCCCGGGTGTCCTCCAGAGTTCCCCCCAGGCACTAGCCAGGCGTTGGAGAGCAGGCCAGGGGTCCCCAGCGGGGCGCCTCCCACGTGGGCTCGCGGGGGGGGGGGGGGGGG
>NW_004567126.1:29713902-29722791 GCF_000260355.1 Condylura cristata | reverse complement strand
CTGGGGCAGCCGCGCGGGGGCCGGGATTCCCTGGCGCAGGAGCCGGTGACGGCGGCGCCGGGCTGAGTCGGCCGCGCGGGAGGCTGGGCCGGGGGGACGTGGGGGATGACATCAGCCTCTGCGTCTCCGCAGCGGCTGGCGGGAGGGGCCCCGGGAAACGAGCGCGCGGCCGCCCGCGCCGCCCCTGGTGCCTGGCTGGCGCTGGGCTGGGCTCGCGCACCGGGCCGGGAGCTCCCCGTTTCAAGGACCGGCCAGCTGAGGCCGGAGACCACCCGATCGGCCAGGGAAACTGCTGTAGAGGCGCCGAGCGCAGGCCCCGCACCAACGCAGGAGCGTGGCTTGCATTCCGGGGTTCTCAAGAAAGTCCCCCGTTCTAGAGTGGGAGGGCTGGCCGGGGACCCCTTCCCCAGCTCCATATCGGGTCCACACTCCCAGCCAGGTTACCCGCTTCTTTTGCAGCAGCTGGCTCAGAGGGGGAGAGGCTTGGGCGCCGGAGCCCGCCTGCCCACACCGTTTATCTCCCCAGTTCTGGCCCCTGTGGCGGCCAGAAGCCGTGCCCGCGTCTGAGCCAGGGCGCCTCTGCTGCCCGGTGGGGTGTGTCCACCGACGACTGGCTGCCTTTGCTCGCAGGCCAGGGCAAATGGACTCTAAAAATAGCTTGGGAGGAGACCAGCTATTTTTAGCCAGAGTGGCTCAGGCCATGTTCCTGGGTCAGCAGCCCTGGGCCAGGGGCTGAGAAGGGGGTGAGGAGCTCTGCTTTCCAGGGTCAGGCAGCCAGCCTGGGGTGGAATGGGGGGGGGCAGTTTGGGAGAAAGGGCCTGGGGTGGGGTCAGTCTTGGGGTAGGGGTGGCCTGAGGCCACCTTTCTTCAAACCCCACCCCTACTCTAGCTGCCGCCAGCCTTGGCCTTTTGTGGGCGGGGAGGCTATTTTCTATTTTGGGAAGGTGCTGGAATAATTTCCCTGGCTATTTTTAGCGGTTTGGGGATTCCTCCACCCAGGCTGGCGGCTGCCTCTCCTGCTCCTCGGTCTTCTCCTGCGGGCTGACCCAAGACTTGGTGGATAATAAAGGGCAGGCAAGGACTCAGTCTCTGCACCGGGAAGGGAGGTTCTCCCTCAGGCAGGCCTGGATTAGGGAGACCCCCTGATTTCCTGGTTGGTGGGAGGAGAGGGAACTCTCCAGGGCGTGCCTGCGTTCCAGGTGAGCCAGACAATTCGGCCTCCAGGAATCCTAGGGTGGAGCTCCCATCTTTTGACCTTTCACCTCCTTTAAGGTTTGTGACACTTTTCCTTTGCTGAAAATGGATCATGACCTCCACACCCTTTGGTTGGGGGCTCCCTGGTCCCCAAAAGGAAGATCTACTAGGTCAAGATAAAGGATGCAAGGATGGGGCTCAGGCTCATTCCCAGGCGCACTCACAGACTCCACACTGTTAGCTGGGTGACCTTGGAGTAGGGGCTTCCTTTGAGAAAATGGGGTAATAATTGCAATGCAGTTGTTGTAAAACTGTGAGTGAAAATGCTAAAGTTCTTAAAACAAGCTCCTAACAGGAAATGTTGGGGGTGACTCCAGAAAGGATGCTGAGATGGGTCTGGCTGCAGCTGACTGCACCCCAACACCCACCAACTCTGCCACTGCTGGTGAGGTGGGGCTGGTGAGTGGCAGAGTGACCCCTTCCTACAGATCGGGAAACAGAGGCCCTGAACGAATGGCAGGGTCTCGTGACGGTGACACAGCGGGGTGGCAGGTCTCCTGACTCTGATGCACACGGTGTTCCACAGCTGCCTTTTGCATTCTTTCATCCATGCCTTCATTCACTCAGCAACTATTTGGTTGGGGATGAGTGTAACAAGTCACCATGGACTTGATGGCTTCAACAACACAAATATGTTTTCTTACAGTGCTGGAGGTCAGGAACCAGTCTTGGCTAACGTGTCTGCAGGGCTGGTTCCTCTCTGCGGTTCCAGCTCTGGAGAGGCCACATCCTGTCCTCAGCGTCTCCCTGTCTCTCTGACTTTGACCCTGCCCTGGCCCTCCTCCTGTTTAAAAGGACCCGGGAGGTTACTGGGTCTCCTGCAGGTCCAGGATGTCCACTTAAGAACCATCACCTTAACGCCATCAACAAAGGCTGGGAACTGTTAGATACACTTAGATACACTTCTAAGGCTCTGTATCTGGTCATGGACATCTTTGAGGGGCCATCACGAGTCTCAGGTCCTTCTGGATGCAGGACAGATGGTGAGGGACACACTCGGGGGAGCTGCCCCCTGAGCTCACAACGCCAGGGCTGTGCATTCAGCAGGTGGGTCAGGGATGAACAAATAATCGACGGGTTGTGCCAGAGAAAATACAAGACACCTGGTAAGCTTGAATTGTAAGTAAACAATAAATCATTTTTTAGTATGAATATGTGCCTTACAATATTTGGAACACACCTAAGGTAAGAAAAAACACTTCTTGAAAGAAAGACGGACAGGAGGCCCAACTTGGCCTGGGGACTGCAATGATTGGGGGCTTCACTTCCACCTCCCTCAGTTGACCTTGTGGTGTGCTTTGGGCGGTCTCACTGTGTAGTGTGTTTAAACACTTGCTTTCTCCTTTGTCGAAACATTGTTCAAATTATAAAAGGATAGTTTATTAATTTTTCAAATAAGAAAGGGGAAGTGTGAAGCCCCAAACCGCCTATCATTACATAACACAGAGATAAACACGATACAGCTCATCGTGATTATTAAAAAGTCACGAGAAAAGAATTTAGTGTCTCACTTCATACTACAGTCACAATTTTCCAAAAAAGAAAAATAAGCTGCATTGTATTCCCATGCTTGGCCGGTTGACAATGTAACTGTCGTGGAAGAATCAGCCGCGACAAGCAGCGCGTGCTAAGCTCTTTCTGGCCTTGGCGTGGGAGTATGGGTCTGGTACACAGGCACGTTTGTGCCCAGGCGCCCACTGGGCCATTTTCTTGTTTGTTACGCTCAAGGCGGGAGTGGGCGGGCCCTCTGCGGAAGGCTCGCGGGTGCCTGCAGCGCCCCGAGGCTCGGCGGGCGGCGGGACCGGCTCTCCACTCAGCAGCAGGCTCGCAGCGCGCGGGAGCTCCCGGGCGCGGCCGCCTGGGGGCGGGGCCTCCGTATGGGCGGGGCCTCAGCTGGCTCCCGCAAAGGCCCCCTATTGGCTGAGGTGTTTCCGGGGGCGGGCGTGGGAACCACTGTGTTCTCAGGTGGCGGGCGGGGACCCTGGAGGCCCGCTGAGGCCGCCAGTTACCTCCCTGAGTGTCCCAGGCCTGCTGTCAGACGAGTCTGGGGAGGAGCGGCAGCTGCCATGGCCATCTGGTCCCTCACAAGTGGGGTCTGTAGGGGTCTTTGGCTGGGTCTCAGGACCCCCCAGACTGACCACGAGCGAGACTCAAGGTGACAGGCTGTGCCGTCCCTTCTATTCTAGTCGGATCCTGGGCCCTCCCTGGTGGTGCATCCGGTTAAAGTGCAGCTAAGAAGCTATCGCAGCCCCTGCACCACGAGTTCGATCCCGGGCCAGGGAGTGACCCACAGGGCCCAGCAGACCTCTCCCATCTCTCCGTTGCTCCCCTCAGAGGTGTGTTTCAGTAGATCTTCCTGTTTTGCTCCCCACTGTCTCTGGTGAATCCTCTCACCGCCCCTGCACCTCTGGCCTGTACCCCAGTTCTGTATGCATAAATAAATAAATCTTAAAAAACAAAAAAAATCAGATCCTCCCAGTTTCAGAGAAAATGGGGGAGAACCCCTACCCCACCATCACCCCAGGGTGGCCCATCTTCTGGCAAATTGGCAGGAAGCAGAGGGGAAAAGTCCAGGTGAGCTCAGCACGGAGGCCTGTCGGCCCTTGCCGGGTTCAGGCTTTCTCGTGGGTCTGGTGGGGGGAGACCTGTCCTTGGTGTCCCCCAGCTCCGCAGTGCAGGGAGCCCCTCAGACACATCCTCTTTCCCCTGGCCTAGGCGTCGTAGGAACTATGACAACGATCTACGCTGCTTTTTAGTTTATTGTTCGCTTTACGGCGGTGCAGTGGGCTTGGGCCAGTGCTGCACCGCGGCTCATGCAGCTGCAAAGATGAGGCCCAGGAGGCGGGAGGTGCCGCCGGGCTCCCAAGAGGCAGCTGTCGCGCTCCTGGGGCACTGCAGTGGGTGTCAGGACACGGCAGCATCTTAAGACTGCCAGCCAATTCTGCTTGTTGAATGCTTGTTATGTACTTTATGCCTATTAAATATCTTCACAACAGCCTTGGTGCCATTAATTATCCTCATTTTACAGACAAGGAAACTGAGATGCGCTGAGCCCTGCGCTGCTGGAAGTCCCCGGCGGAACCTGTCCCACCTGTTCCTTCTCTGCTCTCTCCTGGCCGCCTCTGGCTGAGTGTGCTGAGGTCCTCAGAGCCAGTCCCGCGCTGCCGCCACCCCTGGGCCCATCCCTCTACCATCCCCGAAGTAAGGGGGTCCCAAACCCATGCAGCCCACCCATTCTGGGGTGCTTCTGGAAGCAGAGCCTCAAAAGCCCACAGAGGGACTGCAAGTGTGCTGGCCGGAAAGAGACCAGACTGGGGGGTACTTCCTGCCTCCTGCCCTCCACTCTATGGGGGGCCAGGATCAGGCTGGCAGACAGACAAGACAGTGGAAGTTTCCGGAGGCAAGCAGCCTCCACGACTTCCTCCCCCTCCTAGGTGGGGATGTTGCTGGGAGGTCAGTTCCGTGACCCAAAGCCAGGCGTGGCCATCCTTCACCCTTCAGTCGGCCTCTTTCATGCCTTCTACTAGGTGGGTGACTGCACCTCCAAACCCAGAGCCTACCCACTTTGTCCAGGGATCTTTGGTTTGAGAGAATTCCTCCGTTCTAGAAGCAGCTGGAGGTGCTTTGAGAGACCAGGGTGTTTGCCAAACTCAGACCCTTTCCCTTGATACTAAGGGGCTGGGTGGGGCCAGATCAGTTACCCCACAGCACAAGCAGGGCTTTTCCCGAATCTTCTCCAGAACAGCTCCGCTCCCTCCTCCTTCCAGCAATATCTCACCTGGGACTTGAGACTTTGCAAGGGGTGTGTTGCCTTGGCCTCCCGCATCCCAATGGAGGAGTAAAGTAAACTCGGGCAGATATGTGCGCTTGTTTACTTTCTTGACTGCAGAGAGTGGAGCTGGAAGGCATCCTTGAGGTTCCTGCTGAAACCCAAAGGTTGCTCTAGGAGGACCCGGGGCGGTGAGGGCAGAGGCGGGTCGAGAGCCTGGACACCTGTCGGCTGCCCACTTCTGCGCCTCACCCTGCCCTGGCCCAGTGTGGGCTGACAGACGCCTTCTGACGAGAGGGAAAGAGAGGGAAAATTCCTTACTCGACCCTGGGCTTGGAGCTCTTCCCAGGGCGATAAATCTTGGCAAGAAAGGGCACCACTTTCTCAGGACTGCTCCCGGGGGGGCCTGGCATCGCGCTTCCCACTGGCAGCCCCATGCTCGTCTCCACACCGGCCACCTGCGTGTTGAAGGAGATGCTGAGTCTGACGCGGCCACCCAAAGGACCCCCCTCTCCCCGCCCCACCTGGGAACTCTGCTGCCGCCTCCAAGCCCGAAGGTGGGGTGTTTTTCTCATCTCTGGATCCCTGGTGGAGACTGAACCCCGAGACCGGCTTCCTTGGCCACGTGGACTGCCGAGCCCCAGCGTCACTCTTGAACTTTCTTGGGGGTCATAGACACGAGCCGAGGGTGGAGCTGGAGTGCCCTGGATTCTGGAGGCAGAGGGGCCCTGGCAGAGAGACTTGGAGTTGGCAGGGAGGGGCAAAGACAGAAGTCTCGACAGTAGGGATTAAAGCTGTGTCCTAGAGGACCTGCTTGCTGCATCCCAGCCCTGTGCAAGTCTGGCTTACCATTACTTTAGATGAAGAAATCCAAGTGGGGCCTCCCTGGCCGCCAAGGGGTGAAGTCTCAGCACCATGAAGCTGTCAGCAGCCACTGCAGAGAGTTTCTCCCCACTGCTGCCCCCACAGTTCCCTCCCGGGCCAGGGAGCTGGCCACGGGTGCGGCACCCCTATCTTGCCTCCCTGCTGCTTCCCCCCGGCAGTGTGTTTCAGTCAGTCTGCCTGTTCTGCTCCCCGCTCTGTCTCTGGGGAGTCCTCTCGCCAAGGCACCCCACGCACACACATCTCTGGCCTACACACTCGTTCTTGTGTACATAAATAAAATAAATCTTAAAACAAAAAACAAGCCAATTATAAATAAACATGCAGTGAGAAAACTGATTTTGAAACAGACACCGGTCAGTTTCCAAAGGTTTCTCTTCAGTGTCTCTCCTGGTCCCAAATGCTTCTGCATACATCATCCTGCAGACATGATCCTGCATACATGATCCTGCACACATGGATGCAGACATGGTCCTGCATACACAGATACCTGAAAGCTGAAGCCAGCAGGAAGGTGTGTAGGTGGCTGCCCTCACCCCTGCAAGGAGGGGTGAATTGCCCTGGCTTCTGGGGTGCAGGGTGTCTTCCCGCTGTAGCTGTAGCTCCTGCCAGACGTGTCTCAGCTCAGAGAACTGTTCTAGGTCACATCAATGGCTGTTCCGGGTGGGGGCTTGAAGCCTGCATTGGGCGGGCGGGCAGCGAAGGGCTGTTCCCACGGGTGCTTGGCCCCAGAGCACCCTGGGGGTGGCCCGAGGCCCTCTCCCTCCCACTCCCATGTGATCTTCGAGGGCTTTGGAAACATCCTGAGCCCTGAAGGCTGCCGCTCCCCAGTGGCCCCCTGCAGCTGCTGACACCAGGGTGTCTTTGTAGGGTGCCTGCGCGGAGCAGTGGAGGGCCGCCCTTTGACACTTCTGCACACCCCTCCTTCCTTACTCTTGATATTTTCCCTCAGTGCTGTTTGGTGCAGCAGGCGTTTCTCCCCGGCAGGGGGTCCAGCCTTTTGAAATAAAGAACCCTGGAAGTTCTCATGTGATGCTTTGTCCCTGCTGACACTGTGTTAGAGTGACCTCCCCCACCAGCCAGCCTGGCTGACTCCATGCAGTGAGCTCTCAAAGTGCGTTTAAAAGAAGAGAAAGAAATACCAAAATGGGATAAAGAAACTAATTACAGAAAAAATATATATACATCGTAGGAGAAAATCCCCACTGCTCACAAAGTGATGACAGGATATATTCATTATTATTTTTAAAAAATGCTTGCATATAGAACTGGGGGACAGGCCAGAGGTGTGGGGGGTGAGAGGATTCACCAGAGACGAGCGGGGAGCAGAATAAGCGGATCCACTAAAAACACTCTGCTGAGGGGAGCAGTGGGTGAGACAAGAGAGGTCTGCTGTGCCCTGAGGGTCACCCCCTGGCTGGCCCAGGGAGCTCAGTGCTGCAGTGGCTGCTGACAGCTTCACAGTGCTGGGACCTAAGCCCCCGCCCCACCAGGGAGGCCCACGCTAGAATTTCTTTTGGAGCAAGCACAGATGTCTCAGGTGGCTCTGGGGTCATTTGCGAACGTGGGTTTTGAGCTAATGTCTCCACATGGTACAAGCGCAGCCATATTCGTCCCCCACTAAGGGTTCAGGGTTGAGAACTGAAGGAGATGAGTCATTGTGAGGTGCCGGGACAGCCCCCCACCTCGGACCTACCATGGGGCTGCTGTGACAGGTGGGGCATCTGCATTAAAGAGCAACCGCTTCACTTCATAAATGAAATGCAATCATGTTGATGTGAAAGGGAATTTTTTTTTTTTTTTTAATTTACACCATCTCTTGAGCAAAGACCGTTTGTGCCTTCCGGTTCCTGCCCGAGGGCCACTGGCGTCTCGGGCTCTGCTGTTGCTTCTGCCAGTTCCACACGAGGGCCTGCACAGCCGTCCTGGACCCACGGAGACTCTGTGACTCAGAGTTCACCTTCTCTCCCCTTGTGGTTTCAGTGAACTCATGGGTCAAAGGGGGAGATTCTGAGAATGATGCTATATCCTGGCTCCTGGGCTTGGGGAATGACTCAGATCGTTTTGAATTTGAATTTCTTTGTTTCACTTTTCAAGCCTTTTAGTTTATTCTCTTAGCACTAGAATACTCACTCTGACTGTCCTGGCCAGCAGCGCTTCCTGACTTTCTCAGCACAAGCCCTAAGCCCCCTGCTCCCCACCACTCCTGGCCCTTCCTGCACCTGTGCCCCCAGCAACCCCCACTTGGAGCCCTGGCTTCTTCACCCCCTTGCAGGTGAACACCTAGACCTTCCCAGTGATGTGGTAACAAAGGACCATACACCAAGCAGCTTAAAACAACAAATCGGTTCTCACAGTTCTGAAGGCCAGAGGCCCGAGATCAAAGTGTCGGGGGTTGACTCGTGGAGGTTCTCAGGGAAAGCCACCCCACCCCAGCTGGGGGCCGCAATCCCAGGCTTGTAGGCACAGGCGGGCTTGCCTCTTTCTTCCTGAGGCCTCGTCCCTCTAGCACGTCCCCTCCACGCCGTCCCCTCCACGCCGCTGAGTCCAGATCTCCCTCTCCTTTCTTTTCTTTTTCTTTTTTTTTATTTATGCACACAGAACTGGGGCACAGGCCAGAGGTGCAGAGGGTGAGAGGATTCACCAGAGACAGAGCCGGGAGCAGAACAGGTGGATCTACTGACATCTACTGCTGAGGGAGCAGGGGCAGGGACAGGAGGGGTCTGCTGTGCCCTGGGGGTCGCCCACCTGAAGCGCTGGAACTAGCTCCCTAGTGCTGCACTTTAACCTGCTGCTCCGGGAGGAGGAGTGCCCTCCCCCTTCCCCTGCCCTCCCCCTTCCCCTGCCCTCCCCCTTCCCCTGCCCTCCCCCTTCCCCTGCCGTGGTCTCTCTGCCAGCGTGTGGTGGGGTCCAATTGCAGAGTCTTATGCCATCCTGGCTGGTAGAGTGTTCCTGGTTTCCAAATAAGAGCACATCCCAGGTAT
>NW_004567126.1:29703704-29713802 GCF_000260355.1 Condylura cristata | reverse complement strand
GAGCCCCAGGGCCCCGCTGCGGCCGCGCGCTCACCCCGGAAGTGGACGCTGGCCCTGGCGCTGATCGACACGGACGAGGCAGCCGGGTCGTGTGGACAGAAGCGGACAAGCCGCCGCCCCAGGAGCCCGCACTGACCAGGGACCGGGACCTGCCTTCACGCGGACGGGACGCAGGCGGCCCTCTGCCTGCAAGGCGGAGCTGCCTCTCGGCCAGCTGGGCTGCGCCGTCCGCCTGGCGGGCAGCTGGCGGAGGTCTCCTTCCCCTGCCCTCCCCCCCTTCCCCTCCCTCCCCCTCCCGCCATTGGATTTCAGACCATCGTGAGCTATCATCTTCACTTGGTTGCACCTGCAAACTCCCTAGTGCTGCACTCTCACCTGCTGCTCCGGGAGGAGGAGTGCCCTCCCCCTTCCCCTGCCCTCCCCCTTCCCCTGCCCTCCCCCTTCCCCTGCCCTCCCCCCCCTTTCTTGCACTAGGACACCGCCATTGGATTTCAGACCATCGTGAGCTATCATCTTCACTTGGTTGCACCTGCAAACTCCTGGTTTCCAAATAAGAGCACATCCCAGGTATTACAGGGCAGAACTCGAGCACAGATTTTGGGGAGCCAATTTGACCCAATATACTACCCCAGTTCAAGCTCTTCTCTGCAGTCCTCCCAGACCCCATGTCTCCGGGGTGACTCCTCTGCAGGCCTGCATTCCAGCCTGCAAACATGACAGGCGCTTCGCCAATGAGTAAATGGACTGTGTTCGGTGGGAAAACTGTGAAATGTTTTCGCCGCCGTGGGCTGACCACTGAGTTCACCTCCACCTGGAACCTCACTCAGCGGCCCTGTTTGGGAAGAGGGTTTTGCAGATATCATCTGTCCAGTTCATGCTGGTTGGGCTGGGCGCTGCGTCCAGTCCTTGCAACGGGAGACTCAGAGAGGCCTGGGGGATAGAGCAGGGGGCTCCGGGCCGAGGTCGGGGTGACATCACCACAGCCAAGGGTGCCCGGGGTGCCCGCAGCACAGGGCTGGGGAAGGCGGGGAGGCTGCTCCCCTATTTCCGGACCTCGGGAATGTGCGGCCCTAGGGGACTCTGGACTGTGGGGATGGGGTGGGGGTGCAGGGGCTGCCCAGGGGACCAGCACACCCTCTTCCCGCCGACGCCAGCGCTGCTGGGTGGGCCGGGCCGGCCGTCCACCCCTTCCTGCCGCGCCACATGGCCCTGCGTCCAGCTCAGCCGGGGCTGGCGTCTGGGGTCACCCTTGGGCTGTCCATTCTACGGCTTCTGCAGATGTGCAGTCAGCGCCGCCAGGCAGAACCCTGAGACCTGGCGGCCCGGCGCCCTCCCTCTCCTAGCCCCAGTGGCTTCTCCAGAGTTGCTGTTTCCAGCTGCCCCAGGGCTGCCCGGGCCTTCCTGGCTTCCCCCGCCCTCCTGCCCTGTCTGGCCTCAGGAGGCCCCTCACCCAGGCGCAGGTGCCTCCTCAGTCCCCACAGCACCCCCTTCCGAGGACAGGCCCCCCCACCTCCCCAGGCTCCCCACCCTGGGAATCCAGGATCCTCCCCCATCTCAGAGGCGTCCACTCAGTCCCACCTGGCAATGTCCTTTTACCCCGTGAGGTGACGTGACATCAGGCCAGGGAGCCCATGTCCAGACCCCAGCTTCTGCCTAGCGCCTCAGGCAACAGGGGTGCGGGGTGCTGTCCGGTGCAGGGGGGCCTCAAGGTCTGGGGCGCCGTGAATTCCGGCAGGTGGCTGCAGGCAGCTCCCCACCCCCACTGGACGGGTGGGGCCCGGCCAGTGCCCGGCCCTTCCAGGTTTGACTGCTATGGAATGGCCCCAACATTCCTTCCACGCCGGCTCCGGCTGTCTTGATGTCTCTCGGGTAAACACCACCAGGGGACTTGCTGGCTGGGAGGAGGCTGTATTTGCAGGAGCTGCCCACGCCGCTGCAGGGGGCAGGTCACCTCCCGTCCAGCCCGGCCAGGCAGCTCTGCCCCGCCGCCCGTCTGGGCCACTGGGCTCCCGGTGCTGGTTCTTCTCCTTTTGTGGTAAAGACACTTCACATACAAGGCGCCACCTGAGTCAGTGGCGGCGCCCGGGGCGCTGATGCACCTAGCGCAGCTGGGCAGCCCCAGACCTCCTGGTCTTCCCAGAGGAAGTCCCTGCCCGTCCCGCAGCAGCCCCAGCCACCCACCACCTACTTCCTGTCTGCAAGCAGTTCCCCAGGCCCTTTGTGTCCGGTTGACTTCGCAGGAATTTCCTTCTTCTGGGAGCCTGAAGGCTGCTGGGCATGGGGGCGGAGGACACAGGCTGGCTCCACCCGGCTGTGTGGACACTCGGCTGGCGTCCACCTTGCTGGGCAGGTGGGGCCCCTGCCGTGGGCCGGGAGCCGCCGCTGTGTGTTGTAGGCTTCCACCTGTCTTTGCACTTAGTTTTTAATCGGTAGGGGGTGATTTTTGCCTAGTTGAATCTGCAAATGTCTCACACAGAGAAGATTCTCTGCTTTCAGGTCAGAGCCGCCCGGCTGCAGTTTAGTCTTAGAAACCTGGCTCCTGGGCCTCCCTGGCGCCGCAGGGGCTAAGTCTCGGCTCCGTCATGCTATCACAGCCGCTGCAGCCCCGAGTTCGATCCCCCCGCCAGGGAGTGGCCCAGGGCGCAGCAGACCTCTCCTGGCGCCCGCTGCTCCCCTCATTGGGGATTTCAGTGGATCTGGCTGTTCTCCCCCTCACTCTGTCTCTGGGGAGTCCTCCTGCCTCCGCACCTCTGGCCTGTACCCCAGTTCTTCTATACATAAATGAATATTAAAAAATAAAATGAGGTGGTGGCACACGGGTGACTCGGTGATGGGAAACCCACGGGGATTACATTGAGATGAAAAAAAGTACAAAATGATGTAAAAATAAACCATTATATTATAAAATAAAATAAAATAAAATGAAAACCTGACTCTTCATGGGACAGCGTGGCCTGGGGTGGCCCACGTGGCCTTTCCCTGGGAGTCTGGGTAGTCAAGGGTGGTCCCTGGGTGCCTGCAGGGCAGAGGACAGGCAGGCAGAGGGCGAGGTGAGGTCCCGCCAGGCTCTGGGCCCCCGCAGGCCGAGGCCGGCCCCGGGCACCACCCCCAGACCTCCTTACTTCCCTAACTGCAGCTCGGAGAGCCCCTCAGCACGGAACTTACTCCTCAGGCTGCTGCTGGGGTGTGCTGCCTCTTCACCGGCAGGTGAGGTGAGGGGGCCACTGGGGACCCCTCTGAGGGGGCACTCCGTGGTCCACCAGCCCCAGGGAGGGAAGGACAGCCCACAGCCAGGAGAAAAGGAAAAGTAAGCCTTTTATTGTGATGAATTCACTTTATAGTAACAATTCCACAAATATTAAAACACTGAGAGAAAGCAGGTGTGGCACACATGGAATTACTTTTTAAAAATCAGAAATAAAAACCACCGGGACAGCCTAGGCAGAGAGGCAGAACCTGCTAGAAGCACAGATTGCTCCTGCAAGCCGGGGCCCGGCCTGCACACTGGCAATGGCTCCCACGGGCGGACGAGGAAGCGGGCAGCGTCCGACGATGGCTTCGTTTCGGGGAGCCCGGGGCCTGCTGGCTTCTTGCAGGTCTTCTGGAAGGACCGGTGACCTCAGGTGGCCCCACTTGGGCTCCGAACTGCCCCCGGTCACTCCTGGCCTGGCGGGTCCCTGGCCCTTTCCTGCCGCCTGCCCTCCTGAGCTCGGGAGGGAAGCCTGAGATGGATGAGCGGCCTGGGGGTCCGGCGTCCTGCCCCCCCCCCCGTGGTGGCACCAGAAAGGGCCTCGGGAAAGGAAGAGACACCACTTTCCCCTGGATCCCTGCGTACAACAGCCTGGACACAGCCTGGAGGCCAGAGGTCACTGCCCGGTCACTGAACTCCTGGCATGGAGGTCATCTTGGGAGAAGATGGGGGAAGGGAGTGTGTTCTAGCTCCTTCCTGGAGCGGGGGCGGGGTGAGCCCCAGAGGCCACGGGCTGGGCGGCCCCTCGGAGCACCAAGAGCCGTGCGAGCAGGGGACGCCTCTCCCGGCGCGTGCCGTCCGCCCCGGGAACGGGGACACCGGCTTCCCGAGGGCCTCGCTGCCACCACAGCAGCACCCAAGCGCCCTGGACGCTGGGCAGTCGCGGCCGGGGCACGGTGCTGCGTGAGCCGACGCTTCGTCTCAGCTGCGGACACTGGGGTTTGCTCCACGAGGGACAAAGGAGAGGCCTCTCCCGCTGCGGGAGGAAATGTGCCGTGGCCTGGGCGGGGGGCGAGGCACCTGGTCGCCAGCTGGGGACCCCCCGAGGCAGCTGGGAGCCGAGCAGGTGCAGGGGGTGGGGTGGCCGGCCCCGCCTCCGGACCGCAGTGCGCCCAGATGCTCGCCGGGCCTCATGTCCGCGGGGGCCCTCCCTGGCGGTCCTCTGGCCCTGCTCCGGGGCTTGGGGCCGGCGAGGGTCTGGGTCCAGGGCGGCAGTGGGCCGTGAACCCGGCTCAACTCCCCTCCCTTAGCCCAGGGGTCCTGGGCTTCTTGGCTTATCTGGGGTCTCTGCAGTGGGGACCAAGGGGGCGTGGGCTTGGCACAACTGACTGGGCAGGGATGGTCTGGACTCTCGGGGCTCCTGACCCTGAGTTCGGGGCCTCGCATCCTCCTTGAGGCCCTGTGGCAGGAGGGCCGAGACATTGGGCATCACAGGAGAAGGGACCAGCATGCAAGGGTGTGACTGGTTCGGGGGTTAAGGCCTCTTTCACAGAGCAAAGGGGGTGCACTGGTCACCAGTTCCCCGGATGGCTGGTGGGAGGGCCGAGGGGCTCAGGGGCTCACCCTTGTGGGCGCATGCGCGTGGCCCGGGTTGCGCTCTGCCAACCGCCTGCCAGGCACGACCGCGCCTCGCCCGGCGACGAAAGCCTTCGGCGTTTGGGCCTTGCAGGCTTCCTTCGCCCAACCGCAGGTGGGAGAAGCCAGTCTCCCCAAAGCTCCTGGCGCTCCCGGACCGGCCGAGAGCCAGCGGGGGGCTGGGGAGGAGGACTTGGCGCTGCAGTCCGAACCCCCTGGGAGCCAGCCCACCGGGGGGCACCCTCCACTTGCACCCCCCAAAGCCTTCCTAGGTTTGTAAGAGCTGACCCTGGGTCCCACCTGGGGGGCTCAGGGCGGGCCCAGTCGGTGGTCAGAGCATTGGCCCCGGCCGCGCCTGGAGGGCGAGGGCCCAGGCCTGCTGCCCCCAGGACACTCGGGGGGTGGCTGCGACTCCTGGGGCGCAGGGGGGCTGGGCTGCCTCCTCCCACACTCTGCCTCTGGGCCGGGGGTGCCTGGCCGAGCCTGGGTGAGGGAGGGGGCCAAACGCTGGCCGCACCTTCCTCGCCGCGGCTCCCTCCACTGCCGGCTTCGTAACAGAGGAAAAAGTGATTTAGGCAGAAGCGCCACCCGCTCCGGCTCCCAGGCGTCAATCCCATGACATCTCAAGTTTCCATCCACGGGGAGAGTGATGACTTCGCCTCTAGCATATCTCACTTCCTCCAGCCAGAAGTTCCGCAGTGTCTGGGGTGTGAAAGTGAAACGTCCCCAGCGCGGGGGCGGGGGGGGGGCAGAGCCACCAGTGGTTTCGCTTCTGGGACAAAGCGCTCACTGGGGGCCTGGGACACGTCTCGTGGCGCTGAGACCAGGCGGCTCCCCGGGGCCTCCGTTGACACCTGTGTCCCTGCTGCTTGGAAGATGGCCACCGCAGTGCCCGGAGTGACCCCCCGCTCACCCCAGCGATGCGGGGGCGCCACAAAAAAGAGGCGCTGGATCTGATCGGAAGGCCGCTGGGCTCTCTGGCGGCCGGGCTGCAGGTCCCCGAGCGAGGGCGGCCCGCGGCGTGGCTGTTGAGGGGCGCAGGCCACAGAAGTGCCACATGTCAGGTGACACTCGCCGACGCGGGGTGCGTATCACAGACAAGACACCCCTCCGGGCTCTGTCCCCCTCCTGGCCCCTAAAATCCATCCATGCATGGTTACACCAAGATTAGCTACTTGTTCAGCCACCAAAACCTGATTTTAGCAGTATGAAAACACAAGCTTTTAAATGAAAAGGAGCGATTTTCCCCAAAAAGTGCCTTATGTCGCCCCCCGCAACCCCACTGTCCAATTCTCCTCTGCTTGAAAAATAAAAATAAAAACAGAGCATGGAGGCAGGAAGCGGGTCCCAGTCTTTTCACAGATGGCCAGTTGTATGGACCGACTGGCCCCGGGGGCCTGGCGGGAGCCAATTCACCTGCTCCCCCTCTCCTGCCCGGCTGGACGCTGGCCACTGGCCACAGTCCGGGCAATGGAGAGTTCTAAAGAATGGTCACCATGTTGCCCGGCATTTCAGTTATTCCTGACTGGGAGTGTCTGTGAGGCCGCCGCCCTTTTCTGGCCTGAAAGCGGGCTGCGTGGTCAGGCCAGAAACCCAGCGGTCACTGACGGGGACTGTGTGCGTGCCGTTTGGAAATGAAAACGTTGGGGGCTTGAGCTGTCTTGCTCGGGCCACGTTTGAATGGTGCCCTGACTGCGCCACGCAGACAGAGCGAGGGGAGAGAGGACTTGGGCACCCCGGGAACGGGGCTACAGAATAACACAAGGCTTCTTGTCCTTAAAGGGGTTCTCGGAGGCTGGGACGCCGACCAGCAGGGGGTCGTTCCGGGCATGCTGCTCACAGTAACTCATGAGTTCCGCGGAGGCTTTGGAGACCTGTGTGTGGGCACAAGAACAGGAGGGAAGGTAAGAGAGGCTGTGGGCCTCCCTGGTGGCGGGGCTGGGTCTCAGGCTGTCACCACCACGCCCCGAGTTTGATCCCCGGCCAGGGAGTGACCCACAGGGAGCAGCAGGCCTCACCTGTCTCCCCGCTGCTCCCCTCAGCAGTGGGTTTCAGTGGATCTGCCTGTTCTGCTCCCCACTCCGTCTCTGGTGAGTCCTCTCACCCCCCACACCTCTGGCCTGTGCCCCAGTTTTTGGGTACATAAATACATAAACCTTTTTTTTAAAGAAGGGATGACGGTCCTATGTCTGCAGCAGATGGCCAGGTCAGCCAGAAGGCGGACACACCCAATGTGCCCCCACCTGGCTCAGCAGCTCTGCACTCGAGACCACGGGAGAAACCCAGACACAGACACATGGGCCACGCGGCCTGAGCCCACTGACGAGAAGTGTCCGGGACAGGCGCGGCTGCTGTGGGTTCGTGGTGCCGGGGCTGGGTGACTGCTGATGGAAGCAGGGCTTCTTCTGGGGGTGGTGGAACGATCTGGAGGCAGGAGATGGGGGTGCCTGGGCCTCACCTCCGGGCGGAGTGGTCTCCTCAGGAAGGCCTCCCTTTGTCAGGGGTCCCCCCTAGGGCGGACAGCGGGGCAGGGTTGGGGAAGCTAAGGCAGGGCTGAGAGCGGGGCTGAGGGCGCTCCTGGGGCCTGCCGTCTGGGGTGCCCACACCCCAGCTCCGAGGCGCCCAGCCCGCCTCCGCCACGCTGGGCCGCAGCCTCTGCCCACCCGTAGACTTGGTTTCTGGAGTCCTGTCTGTAAAGCGGCGCTCCCCTCTCGGACGGCGAAAATAGTCTCCGCACCCTGGAAATAGCTGATGAGGGGCTCAGCGTGGGCTTGGCCCAGGCCTGACAGGAAGGCTCTGGCCGGGGCGCCGGGGACCTCTCTGCCCCCCGCAGGGCGGCTGGCCTGGTAGATCTGATGCTCTGGGCTCGGGGCGGGAACGGGCACGTCCTGACGTCCCCCATGCCAACTTTCGAAGGTACACCGGGGGGCCCCTCCTGAACCTCAAGGGGCAGGTGAGTCAGGCTGCCGCCGGGCCGCTGGCCCCGCTCACGAGATGAAAGCCACTTGGGCTGGGCTTTCTCCTGCTCCAGCCCCAGCAATGCTCTGCGCGCCCAGAGATCTGGAACATTCCGACAGCCTGTGGGGGCCTCCTCCTCTCCTGGCTGGCGGGTCAGACCTGCTCCCACTGCCTCAGCCGCCCGACCGGCCGGTGCCACCCTGAGGACCCGCCAGGAAGGGCAGGTGCCGGGGGTGAGGTCGGAACAGAAGCACAGGTGAGGGGTGATTTATGACGGAGCCCAGAAGCTTGTGCGCGGATGTGTGGGTGCAGCGTTGGATGAGGCTGAGCTGTAAATGAGGGGACCCTGGGCAAAGCGGTTGCCCCGTGACTGCGCGGGGCCTCCGCTCCAGCCGGAGGAGAGACCAAGGGTCCTTGAGCGGGAGCAATTCTGCACCTGCAGCCCCCACAGCTGTGGGGCTCTGCTCCCCGCTGAGTCTCAGGGGGAGTCCCTGGGGACGCCGCCCCTGACCACACGTTGGAGGCCTGCAGGCCAAGGGGCAGGAGCGGGCACAACCGGGGTCTTCCTCCCCCAGGAGCTGCAGGCCGGCCGCAGGGGCCGGGTGGGTGGTCACGGCGCTGCGCGGGTCAGTGCAGTTGCTCTTCTCCAGCGGGAGGCCGGGCTGGCCGCTGGTTCTCGCTCCTTGCAAGGGGCAACCTGTGAGTCCGATGAGCTGATGTCCTCTGTGGTCTTCAAACTCACCTACACACGCATCGTGTGTGCCCCACATGGGAGCCCGCAGCCTCGGCAAGGGGGCAGCTCCGACCCTCCCACCCGGGGGAGGGGCCTGAACACAGCCGCTGGGGAGCGAAGTCGGACGCCGGCGGCCAGGCTGAGTCTGCTGGCGAGGGGCGTCCGCGAGGGCGCAGCCGCGGGCAGAGCGGGGCTCATGGTGCAAGCGACTGAAAGAAACTGCCGGGCTGACGGCCATCACCGTCTCACTCTGCTTCGCGTGTTCCTGGGCCCGGCAGCTTGAGCATCTCTGAGCAGGGCTGCTGCGCCCCCCTGAACCCCCACCGCTTTTTTTTTTTTTTTTTTGCATAAAAACACAGACACGCTTATTTCTAAAAATTCAAGCAACGCAGAGAGCAGATCACGAGAAGTCTGGGCCCCGCCTCTACCTGTGACTGTCCATGCCAAGGGAGAGAAGGCGCCCCCAGGCGGCCTTCTTGGCTCCCCGGGGCAGGGCCCGGCCGGGCGAGCCCCCCTGGCGCTGGGGAGGCCATGGCGGGGGCCTCGCCTCAGGAAGGCGGCTCAGCCAGCTCCCCTCGAGGAGACCGAGGGGCAAGTGGCACAGACAGATGCAGGCAGGGTGGGGCCCCGCGCTCCCGCCGCCCCCGCCCCGCCCCGCGGTGCGCCCGCCGCCGCCCGCTCACCTTGATGCGCTCTACCCCGGCCTCGATGCGGAGCTGTTCCACCAGCTTCCGGGCCTGGGCTATGTTGTTAGTGGCTGACATTGTCTGCCATCAGCTCTGGGCCGCGTCGTCCAGAGAGCTGCGGGGGGAGCAGAGGGGTGTGAGCTGACTCGGAACTCCAGGGCGGATAGCTGGGGGGTGTCGGACGCCCCCTGTGGACCCCTCCCCATGCTGGGCCGTCCCCTGGGGGGCTTATCCTGGGAACGTGGGGTGCCGAGCAACACGCTGCCCCCACCCCTTCACCAGGAGCGCCCACTCCTGAGGACCACGCAGCCCCTCCCCCAGATGACCACAGCGGAGGCAGTTACCTGGGACACTGCTTGGGGTGCTCGTGTCCCCTTCCCACCAGGGCCTACTTCCCCCCTCCCTCTCTGTTTTCTTTCTCCCTCTGCAAACTGGCACAAAGAACGGCGGACGCCATGGGCCATGGTGCTGACCGCCATTGTGTCCAGTCAGTGGTGCGTGTGTCCGTGGGGGCCACTGGGAGGCCCTGGACGCAGGTGCTGGCTTAGACTTGCCTGCCAGGCTCCGGGCCGCCTCCCCGCCCGGCTGGCTGGTCTGGGCGCTCACCCCCGGCCAGGCCAGGCCAGGCCAGGCTGAAGCAGCAAGCGTCGCTCCTGGGAAGGGCTTGGAGGTGTGGGGCGAACCGCAGGGAAGGGAAATTTTTTAAAAAAGATTTATTCATTTATGCCTGCAAGAACTGGAGTACAGGCCAGAGGTGGGGGGGTTGAGAGGAATCACCAGAGACAGAGCAGGAACAGAACGCGTAGACTGACTGACATCTACTGCTGAGGGGGGCAGCGGGGCGTCAGGAGAGGTCTGCCGCGCCCTGGGGGTCGCCCCCTGGCTGGGGGTCGGGG